>NC_056725.1:1659915908-1659983408 GCF_019279795.1 Protopterus annectens | reverse complement strand
ACCAGCCTCAGGGAAAGGTACATATCAGTGGGATACACCCGTGATATATTTCAGATATTCTGCAGTTGTGACTGTGGGGTATTTTGAGCATTTGTATTACTACACCATTTCTGACATGCAAGTAGTGTCTACTGTAACTTATTGACAGTTACCATTACGTGGGATTCCCCACCTTTCTGCCCACTGTTAGTACATTTCACAGTGAGTCAGTGGGGCACAGGTAACATTTGTTTGTAAATCAGGGACATCCCTGTAAATCAGTCACAGTAGGGAGGTCTGGCCTCTTACCTATTCAAATATGGTGGTGTCTATCCTGCTCTGATACTGTGTGGGGTTTGTAAGTTGCCACTGTAACATTATTACCCACTAGCATGGCTGTTTCTCTTATCACACTCATGTAATGCAATTCCACAAGAATTGCCAGTAAAGATACACAGAACAAGCTTTGTGTAATGGCTTTCCTATTTTCCCTTTACATTCACTCATTGTATTTCATGATATATTTCTTTCAGCACCAAGTTCTTGTATATCTGCTGTGGCTCAGTGGTAATTCATGCAGTCTAGTGTTTCCAAGGTCCGAGGTTCGAGACTGACAGGGGTATTTTATTTTGCTGATGAGCAGACTACAGGCCTTGTCATACAAAGTGACTAAGGCACTTTTAAGCAGTTATAAGCGGGTTTGCGCGAGTTTGCGTGATGCTTAGCTAAGCGCACACAAGCGCACACCCGCTGACTACTGCTTAAAAGTGCTTACTCCTGCTAACACCCACGCTAATTTCTTTTAAAGAAAAGAAAATGGGGAAATAGGACAGTGGTGAAAAAGGGGGCACAAAGAGGGTAGGACAGTAGGAAAACAAGCTTGGGATGTGCATGAAGGATGTAGGGAAGGCCCATAGCTGCCCAATTCTTTACCAGCAACAGCTGTGCATATGTTAGAAATTTAGAGTGAGATTTGACACCTTCTACCTCTGAGAGTGGTGAGGACAACTAAATATGTTGTACAGCCAATTGTAAGTATCAGTTTACATGTCCAGCAGACATGTATGCAAAATGGGCAGCTATGTATGGGGCGTAATTTTTTTGTGGGAACAGAGTGCCCTTTTTTTATTTTTTTTTTCAGGTGAGAGTGGAATGTGAGGTACAGGAAGTAGGTATATTTGGGGAGGTAGGTTGGGGAGGTTAACAGACAAGACAAACAAGATGCATACAGTGGCGGAGTATGACACATGTGGGGGGTAAACACAATTGACGGGGACGGATGTTTGGATATCGCAAGCCCATGAACCCACAGATGGCAACAGTGGAGCTGAGATCCCCACCCATGGGCAGTTACCACTGTGCCTTCACAGCCCAGGCCGGGGCTGTGCTGGGGGCTGGATAGGACGGGCAGGCACACCCATGAGTTGCGCCACTCCCGCCTCAAGCTGGTGTAGGGGATCAGTCATGGAACGTCTGATCTCACTACGCACCACAGACCGGACCCTATGGAGGGTGAGTGGAGGCTCTCCTCCAGCCACGCTTGCAGAGGGGGGACGAGCCCCATCCCCTGCAGCACTTCCACCTGAAGGTGGCACAGGGCCACTGGAGGAGGAGGTCCTGGCCTGGGCACTGGTGCCAGGTGCACTCGCCAGATGAGGTGGGAGAGGTGGGTCCGCTGGAACCCGCCTTCCCTGTTGTCCTATGTTTAGCAGTATTATATGGCATTTTGGGTTAGTAACAAACAACACCATTCAAAATTAGTTGTAATAGCATGCATCAGTATTCCCATTAACCAAACACACATGAATTCCGAACATTGAGCAGCAAGCATAACACATGCATATTTAGAACAACAGTGGACATTCCAACAGCATGCAGGGTTCATTGTTGGCAACAGGCCATCAGGTTTGGATATGTAAACAGGGCACATGCATCAACGTACATGCAGATATGTATAAACCAACAGGACAAATGTCCATGGGAATTAATTGTGAATACACATACCCAGTTTGGTGTGGAATGGCATCATTTGTGAGAATAGGGTAGGGTGGAGAAATGTTACATTAACAACTTAAACTACCTATACATATACTGTACATTCCTAGTAGATGCAGATATATATCCCCTACATGTATTAGTACAGTTTCCTGTATGTAACCTTAGGAATGTTGGTGATGGGGATGTTACTGCTACATTAATATACATTCCATTTTTATTCATATATGTTCATATCTGGCTGTGTTCAGATAAAGCATCCTGCTACATTTGATTTATATGGGTCTAGACAACTCTGGATGTTCAGCATTTCATACAACCATACTATCTCCATAATGCAAGGGTACAGCAACATATCCAAATTGTGGGACGGACACAGTCCAGGTTCTGTACTTTATTAAAAACATTTCACTCTTTGGTTGTGGCTGTCTCATTCATTTCATTATGTAGTGAATGCAGTATACCTTTCTTCCAGACTTATTACAGCTTTCTTGGTAGCTTCAAACTGTCTTTCTCACACTCTCTCACTTATTTTATATTTACATTTCAGGATGGTACTTAATTCTAGGATTTATTAACATTTATTACTGGGTTACAACAATCCTTTCCAGCTGACTCACTTATTTCATATGGCAGAATTTACAAGGATGTATTCGACACTTGTCTATCCTTTGTTGATTGATTACAACACTCATTTTCAGGCTGAAGCAGTTATCTGATATTACAATACAGGTGGAAACTCTATTTGAGACTTGTTTAGTATTTATTACTGGATTGCAATACTCTTTTCCAGGCTGCATCACTTATCTAATCTTACAATACTAGCAGAATCTTTCTTCTAGGCTTATTTGACCTTTATTACTGGGTTACAACACTGAACTCTTTTACAGGCTGTCTCACTTATATTCTATAACAATACCAGCAGAATAATTACTAACCTGCCTGGTGGTGCAACCTTGCCAGCCTATCAGCATAGGCTTGCCGATTCGTGGAACAAACACCTGCAGCTGTAATATAAATGAAGGAATATTGGAACATACCTATCCATACTATAGGCTAGGATAGCATTTCTTACTTACTTAATTACATGGATACTTACTCAGTAGTGGGGCATTGGGCATTTGACGGGCCTCCTGGATCCATCGGTTCAGTTGGTCCTCCTTTCATCGCTTCAGGTCCGCATGGTGGTGACGGACCTGTCACCAGTCCTTGGAATGCCTGTGGCACTGGTGAGATCATGTGCCAACTGGTTCCACGCCTCTGCCTTGTACGCTCCCCATTGAACCTGGCCCTGCATGAGTTGGCCTTCATGATGGTGGACTAGGAGCCAAACCATATATTTTGACTCCTCAATGCCCCACCTTTTTGCTCTAAAACGATTTCCCTCTCCTGCACCTGCCATCCTGACTGAAAATGGGTACCACAATCAGTTATGGTGTGCATTCCCACCTATGGGGCTTATATATGCCGGTTTTCCTGTACTTATCTGTGATTGGCCATTTTGGATATTTCTCAGCTTACAGCAAACCTGCTTTGTCATGGTTATATTTTCATTCATTCCTATATGTATGGTAATACTGTATTTCTAAGTACAACTGTCATGGCTTAGTGGTTCAGTACTTTGACTATGGTGCACAGTATCCCGGGTTCGACCCTTGTCATTGCTTTTTTATTTTACTACTGTCTAGACAGGCTAGGAGGTGTGTTTGTGTAAAGGTGACTTTGCTACAGGTTGCTCAGCGTTGCCCAACGGTAAGCTGGTTGGCACGCTGTGCAGCTCCATGCAAACGGCTTACGCTGGGTAACGCGTTATTTAGCTATAAGCACTCATATTAAGCTGGGTGAAGCACTGCCCAGCTACGGGCACTCATATTAAGCATGTTAAAGCGCTGCTCAGCTACGGGCACTCATATTAAGGATGTTAAAGTGCTGCTCAGCTACGGGCACTCATATTAAGCTTGTTAAAGCACTGCTCAGCTACGGGCACTCGTATTAAGCTTGTTAAAGCGCTGCTCAGCTACGGGCACTCATATTAAGCTTGTTAAAGCGTTGCTAAGCTATGGGCAATTATGATCCTTTTTTTATATATTACATCGGTTTTGTTCACAAATACATGGGCCATTTCATTACATTTTACTTAAATTATAGATGTGAGAGTGTTCAATCTCGCCGTTTGTTCTTACACATGGGTTCGGAGCTGATCCTCGGCTCCGTGTCGGCCGCTTGCAAGCTCTGCATCGAGAAGAAGCTCGAGACAATCTAATACCCACAATCCCCCTCTGCCTTTACCTCAGATCTAGTTTGCCGCTGCAGCGTTCGCATCACTGGGTCGAGCTCGAACAACTAAAGCTAAGATTAAGATTTTTTTCTTGTTATTTCTACTTAAATTTCTTCTATAAACTTTGTGTAGTGACTAAGTGTGTGTGTGTGGTACGGTTGAGGAATTCTCAGTTCCGTTTAAGTTTAATTCTAAACTTATTAGAGTTTCCCTCGGGGCCTACCACCCCTTTAGGATTTGACAACTGGATTTGACAATTACTGGATATACTTTTCTCTTTTACTGGATTTGACAATTACACCGGATTTGACATACTACCTGGACTTGACTTTTTACCTTTTTTTCCACATGTAGTTAAGATGTCTGAAAAGACTAAATCTGGTTTTAAGCGTTGCCAATGTGGGCAAAAAATGTCAATCACTGACAATCATAGTTCCTGCGTCTACTGTCTTGGCCCTCTCCATCTGCAAGAAGACTGCTCTATTTGTCATTCTTTCAGTGGGAGGGTCATGACAGATAGGCGCAGGAAACTCATGGATAGGGGTTTATTGAAACCTTCCTTTCAGGAGGCTCTGGATGCTTCAGACCAGGCATCCAAGTCCTCGAAGGAATCGAAGACGTCGGAGCCCAAGTCATCGGCTCCGAGCTCTTCGGTTAAGGTTCGATCACTGGTTCCACAGACCTCGGGGCCGAGTGTTCAACTGTTGTCAGTGCCCGAGCCTCGAGTCTTGGAACCGTGAAGCTCCTCCCCGACACTGTTGAGGTCGGCTCCGTCTTCGATTCCTTCGACCCGTTCTTCCAGGCCCCTCTCCGACACCGATGTTGACCGTGTGGTGCAGAAATTACTGGAGAATTCGGCCTTATCCAAACTCATCTCGGTTTCCACCCAATTGGTGTCGAGACTGGAAGGCCTTCCATTATCTCCATCTGTTCCTCCTCCGAGACCTGTCCAGTCTTTGGAGCCGGAAGAGGCTGATCTACTGATTGTGTAGCCCTCAGTGCCAGAGCCGTCTTTTTCTTGGTCGGCACCGTTCACCTCGACTCCGTCGGATCTGGTACCGGAGTCTCGGGGCCGAAGATCCATCCTTGGTTCGGGACCGAGTCGAACCGATTTTGTTCCGACTCTCCTCGGGGCCTCGGCTCGGATCGACTCAGCTCCGTCCTCGGGTCGATGCCTTCGGTGCCTGTTTGGGATTCTTCCCATTTCTTCGAACCGGAGATACCTCGACTCGGGACCCGGGGCCTTGATCTCATGAGGAAGGTGTTGTCTACCCAGACAACCACATCAGTAGAAGCAGCCTCTCCTCCCCATAAAGGACAGTTATCCTCCTCTGCACCAACGGTCACATCCAAGCGTCGAGCACCTGTGTCTCAGCCACCCCTGGAGGGTGCCCCCTCTTCCTCGGAAGCTTCTTTGGATGCCCCCCCCGAAGAAGTCCCTAGGAAAAGATTGTGTAAGAGGAGACACTTAGATTCTCCACAAGAATCATTGACATCGGACACTGACTTGGATGAGTCAGAAGGGTCCCCAAAGTCACCTTCAGAGGATGTCTCTTTTGCTGACATCTTGGAGATCCTAAAACAGAGAGGTGATTGGCAGTCCCTTCCCCCTTCTGAGGATGAGTCAGTCTTGCTGAAGGCATTCGGTGCTCACCCTTCCTCCTCCTGGGTCACTCCGCCCTTCGATGAGTTAATGGAGCTGATTGCTTGAAGGGCGTGGGAGACACCTGACACGGTGGAACCAGTCCCTAGAAAGCCTAATAAGTACATTACTGCACCCCAAAACAAGGCTTACCTCACAAAGGGAGTTCCAGTGGGCGCTATGGTGGTGGCAGCGGCCACGAAAAAGGAGATGTCAGAATCTTCCTCATCTGTCCATCCGCCTAACAAAGATTCTAGGACTATGGACAGGTATGGGAAGCGCATTTTTAGTTCAGCGGCTTTTTCTATGCGATCCCTGAACTATTTGACCCATTTTACACGTCTACAGAGGGATCTAATCAAAGAGTTGGGAGATACCCTCCAGGGTACTACAGATGCTGCTGTTTCAGAGAAAGTTACAGCACATCTCAATACCCTTACATCCATTGTTAACTCATCCATGAGGCTGATATCATATGCAGCCGAAGGATCGACTAGGGCAGCAGCTTCAGCGATTGCTCTTCGCAGACAATCCTGGATGCACTTATGTTCATTTGCGGAAGCCTTCAAGTCTTCCTTTACTAATGCCCCATTTGATGGTGCCACTCTCTTTGGCCCCAAAGTAAAGGAGACCCTTACCCAGTGTGAACAGGAGGGAAAGACTCTGTCTGCTGTCGGAGTCCGTTTTTCCACCCCATTCAGACCGTACCCCAAAGGGCAACGCGGTGGAAAATGTGGTTTCAAATCCCAAGGATCTTTCCCAGGCACGCAGGGTGATGCCCCTCTAGAGGCAGAGGAGGGGCAGAGGTGGAAGACGCCCTGGCGGCAGAGGGGTCCAAAACCAAGGTGACAGGGATACACCCTGGAAAACCCTTCCAGCACTCCTGAGAGGAGGCCCGACTGTCCTGCTCTGGAGGCAGTCGGGGTCGCTTAGCTTTATACCCTCAGGCCTGGCAGAATCTTACTACAGACAACTGGGTAAAAGCGTGGTTACCAGAGGTTACAGAATACCCTTTCTATCCACTCCCATTCCAAAGAAAAGACTCCCAGATGTGCCCCATCTGAGACCCAGCAGCTATAGAAATTTCAAAGCTGCTAGAAAAAGAGTCATCCAACCAGTTCCAGCAGACCAAATAGGATTCGAACTTACTCAAGGTTCTTTTAGTTCCAAAGAAGACAGGGGACTGGAGGCCGATTCTGGACCTAAGCAACCTCAACACCTTCGTCAAGAAAGAAAAGTTCGAATGGTCACGCTTCAATCGATCCTTCCATTCTTACAGAAGGACGACTGGATGTGCTCAATAGATCTGAAAGACGCATACTACCACATCAAAATGGCCAGGGCGTCCAGGGATCATTTGCGCTTCCGGCTGGGAGCCAGTCACTATCAGTTTCGAGCCCTGCCCTTTGGTCTGACCTCAGCCCCCAGGGTTTTCACCAAATGCATGGCAGTGGTAGCGTCTCATCTGAGACGCCTAGGATTCCAGGTGTTTCCGTATTTGGACGACTGGCTCCTTTCTGCCACCACCCGGCGTCAACTGATACAGGCCAGGGATTACACTCTACAACTTTGTGTTCACCTTGGAATTTCTGTAAATTTCGAAAAATCTTTACTACAGCCATCACAGCATATCTTATTCATAGGAGCGGAATTAGATACGCATCATTTAATTCTAAGGCTCCCTCCAGAAAGGATAGCCTCACTACAAAGCCACATTTCTCTCCTTCTGTCATCCAAAAAATCCCCAGCAAAGCTGGTTCTGAAGGTCTTGGGTCTCATGGCAGCTTCTCTCATTGCGATACCATTGGGAAGACTGCACATGAGAGTTCTACAATGGCTACTGTTTGCACAATGGTCGTTCCAACAGCTACCTCTGACACACGAAATTCTGATTACAAACACATGCAAATCACACCTAACCTGGTGGCTTCAGACTTGCAACCTTTCCAGCGGAAGACCATTTGTGCTACCCACGCCGACAGCGGCGGTAACCACGAACGCTTCCCTGATAGGGTGGGGGGGCATCTTTCAGGGACAGACAGTCCAAGGCGAATGGACCAGTTTGGAGTACAATCTGCACATCAATGTTCTAGAGTTGAGGGCAGTGTTTCTAGCGTTGCAACACTTTGCTCCCCTTCTTCCTCTAGGGACTATTGCAGTTCAGACAGACAACATGTCTGTAGTCTGGTACATAAAGAAGCAAGAGGGAACCAGGTCTTATCAGCTATGCAGAGAGGCCATGAGAATTTGGCAATGGGGAGTCCACGGGTCACTTTCTGATAGCAACGCACATCCCGGGTCATCCAACGTCATAGCCGACAGGCTGAGCAGAGCAATCCTGTTGCCTCACGAGTGGTCCTCAAACAGTCAATTGCGAACGATTTTTTAAGTGGGGCCAGCCTTCCTGCGATCTTTTGCGTCTCCAATGAACGCCAAATGCAGGAGCTACTTTGCCCTATTACCCCCTCAGGGAAGTCCCCAGGGACGCGCTGGTGCACGATTGGCCCCCGGGTCTCCTGTACGCTTTTCCTCCCTTTCTGTTGCAACACCGCATTCGGGGACCTTGGATTCTGGACCCAGAGCCAGATCTACTGACTCACTCGTCAGGAGTTCCTCACCCCTCTCGAATCACTCCATCTAGCAGCTTGGCTGCTCCGCTTCCTTAGCCAGGTCTGATTCTCTTACCGCAGTTCAAAATATACTAGTGGCTTCTCATAAAGCTTCCACTACAAAAACCTACACTAGTAAATGGAAGCGTTTCATCTTCTGGGCAAATTCACATCATTTGGACCCTGTCATAGCTCCGTTAAACAAGATCTTGGAGTTTTTAACAGAATTGTTCCATGAAGGAGCTTCTCCTGCCACTTTTAGAGTGCAATTGGCTGCCATTTCCTACTTTCATGTGGAAGAATGTGGGGCACCTGTTATGGCTCACAGACTTTGTAAGGCCTTTTTAAAAGGATCTTTTCATATTAGACCACCAGTTAGAACTCCTACATCACCTTGGAATCTGAACCTTTTACTATCTAAATTGATGTTGCCCCCTTTTGAGCCAGCCTCCGTTTGCCCATTGAAGTATTTATCGTGGAAGACTCTCTTCTTGGTAGCCATTACATCCGCTAGATGAGTGTCTGAGCTTCAGGCTCTTTCTATTAAACACCCTTATTTGATCTTCCACTCTGACAGAGTATCTCTTCGCACTAATCCATCCTTTCTCCCCAAAGTTTGCTCTACCAATAACATTAATCAGTCCATTGAATTACCCACCTTTTTCAAGAATCACTCTAATAATTTAGAGTATATGTTACACAAATTGGATGTCCATGACAACTCAGGTTTTATTTGGATAGAACAAAGGATCACAGGAAATCTGATCAACTTTTTGTAGCCTTTGCTGACAGCAGGAAAGGTGTAGCGGTTACTAAACGAACTCTTTCCAAATGGCTAACTGATTGTATTATATACGTTTATGATTCTTCAAATCAATCCTTATCTGTCAAACCTAAAGGACATTCTACAAGATCAGTGTCTACATCCTTGGCTCACGCAGCTCGCCTACCATTAGACACGATTTGTGCAGCTGCTACTTGGGCTAAACCTCATACATTCATCTCTCATTACAAAGTGGACAGGGTTTCTAGGGATAGGGCAACCTTTGGTTCCACTGTGCTCAAGAACGTTCTCCCGTGAGTTCCTCAGGAACATGGAGCTAGGGCTACCATGTGTAAGAACAAACGGCGAGATTGAACACTCTCACATATAGAAGTTATGTCCTTACCATAACGTTCCATGTGGAGTGTTCATCTCGCCTTTGTTCTTACATTCCCACCCTCCCACCCTCAGGAAGAACGTTCAAATTGGTGCCTGGTCTGGAGTATTCTCCTTCTGCATTTGCAGTGGTTGTATATGTATGATGTATATGTGTATATATATATATATATATATATATATAGATGATTTCTTGATTATGTAATTTTTGGCATGAGTGTGCTCTCTCTGGCTTCTGGTTTGCTTGCAAACTAGATCTGAGGTAAAGGCAGAGGGGGATTGTGGGTATTAGATTGTCTCGAGCTTCTTCTCGATGCAGAGCTTGCAAGCGGCCGACACGGAGCCGAGGATCGGCTCCGAACCCATGTGTAAGAACAAAGGCGAGATGAACACTCCACATGGAACATTATGGTAAGGACATAACTTCTATTTCCAGTTCCAATTACATCCGCTAGAACAATTTCTGAACTTCAAGCATTATCTTCTAAGCCTCCATATTTGATTTTTCATAAGGATAGAATCATATTACATACCATTGTTTCCTTCCTAAAGTGGTGTAAAAATTCAGCATCAACCAATCCATTAACTTGCCGGTATTCTTTCCAAAATTTGCAAATGAAGAGAATATATGATGTGAGAGTGTTCAATCTCGCCGTTTGTTCTTACACATGGGTTCGGAGCCGATCCTCGGCTCCGTGTCAGCCGCTTGCAAGCTCTGCATCGAGAAGAAGCTCGAGACAATCTAATACCCACAATCCCCCTCTGCCTTTACCTCAGATTTAGTTTGCCGCTGCAGCGTTCGCATCACTGGGTCGAGCTCGAACAACTAAAGCTAAGATTAAGATTTTTTTTCTTGTTATTTCTACTTAAATTTCTTCTATAAACTTTGCGTAGTGACTGAGTGTGTGTGTGTGGTACGGTTGAGGAATTCTCGGTTCCGTTTAAGTTTAATTCTAAACTTATTAGAGTTTCCCTCGGGGACTACCACCCCTTTAGGATTTGACAACTGGATTTGACAATTACTGGATATACTTTTCTCTTTTACTGGATTTGACAATTACACCGGATTTGACATACTACCTGGACTTGACTTTTTACCTTTTTTTTTCCACATTTAGTTAAGATGTCTGAGAAGACTAAATCTGGTTTTAAGCGTTGCCAATGTGGGCAAAAAATGTCAATCACTGACAATCATAGTTCCTGCGTCTACTGTCTTGGCCCTCTCCATCTGCAAGAAGACTGCTCTATTTGTCATTCTTTCAGTGGGAGGGTCATGACAGATAGGCGCAGGAAACTCATGGATAGGGGTTTATTGAAACCTTCCTTTCAGGAGGCTCTGGATGCTTCAGACCAGGCATCCAAGTCCTCGAAGGAATCGAAGACGTCGGAGCCCAAGTCATCGGCTCCGAGCTCTTCAGTTAAGGTTCGATCACCGGTTCCACAGACCTCGGGGCCGAGTGTTCAACTGTTGTCAGTGCCCGAGCCTTGAGTCTTGGAAACGGTGATGGAGCTCCCTCCCCCGACACTGTTGAGGTCGGCTCCGTCTTCGATTCCTTCGACCAGTTCTTCCAGGCCCCTCTCCGACACCGATGTTGACCGTGTGGTGCAGAAATTACTGGAGAATTCGGCCTTATCCAAACTCATCTCGGTTTCCACCCAATTGGTGTCGAGACTGGAAGGCCTTCCATTATCTCCATCTGTTCCTCCTCCGAGACCTGTCCAGTCTTTGGAGCCGGAAGAGGCTGATCTACTGATTGTGGAGCCCTCGGTGCCAGAGCCGTCTTTTTCTCGGTCGGCACCGTTCACCTCGACTCCGTTGGATCTGGTACCAGAGTCTCGGGGCCGAAGATCCATCCTTGGTTCCGGGACCGAGAGTCGAACCGATTTTTCGGTTCCGACTCTCCCTCTCGGGGCCTCGGCTCGGATCGACTCGGCTCCGTCCTCGGGGTCGATGCCTTCGGTGCCTGTTTCGGGGATTCTTCCCATTTCTTCGGAACCGGGAGATACCTCGACTCGGGACCCGGGGGCCTTCGATCTCATGAGGAAGGTGTTGTCTACCCAGACAACCACATCAGTAGAAGCAGCCTCTCCTCCCCATAAAGGACCGTTATCCTCCTCTGCACCAACGGTCACATCCAAGCGTCGAGCACGGTGTCTCAGCCACCCCTGGAGGTGCCCCTCTTCCTCGGAAGCTTCTTCGGATGCCCCCCCGAAGAAGTCCCTAGGAAAAGATTGTGTAAGAGGAGACACTTAGATTCTCCACAAGAATCATTGACATCGGACACTGACTTGGATGAGTCAGAAGGGTCCCCAAAGTCACCTTCAGAGGATGTCTCTTTGCTGACATCTTGGAGATCCTAAAACAGAGAGGTGATTGGCAGTCCCTTCCCCCTTCTGAGGATGAGTCAGTCTTGCTGAAGGCATTCGGTGCTCACCCTTCCTCCTCCTGGGTCACTCCGCCCTTCGATGAGTTAATGGAGCTGATTGCTCGAAGGGCATGGGAGACACCTGACACGGTGGAACCAGTCCCTAGAAAGCCTAATAAGTACATTACTGCACCCCAAAACAAGGCTTACCTCACAAAGGGAGTTCCAGTGGACGCTATGGTGGTGGCAGCGGCCACGAAAAAGGAGATGTCGGAATCTTCCTCATCTGTCCATCCGCCTAACAAAGATTCTAGGACTATGGACAGGTACGGGAAGCGCATTTTTAGTTCAGCGGCTTTTTCTATGCGATCCCTGAACTATTTGACCCATTTTACACGTCTACAGAGGGATCTAATCAAAGAGTTGGGAGATACCCTCCAGGGTACTACAGATGCTGCTGTTTCAGAGAAAGTTACAGCACATCTCAGTACCCTTACATCCATTGTTAACTCATCCATGAGGCTGATATCATACGCAGAAGGATCGAGTAGGGCAGCAGCTTCAGCGATTGCTCTTCGCAGACAATCCTGGATGCGCTTATGTTCATTTTGGAAGCCTTCAAGTCTTCCTTTACTAACGCCCCATTTGATGGTGCCACTCTCTTTGGCCCCAAAGTAAAGGAGACCCTTACCCGGTGTGAACAGGAGGGAAAGACTCTGTCTGCTGGAGTCCATTTTTCCACCCCATCCAGACCATACCCCAAAGGGCAACGGTGGAAAAATGTGGTTTCAAAACCCCAAGGATCTTTCCCAGGCACGCAGGGTGATGCCCCTCTAGAGGCAGAGGAGGGGCAGAGGTGGAAGACGCCGCCCTGGCGGCAGAGGGGTCCGCAAAACCAAGGTGACAGGGATACACCCCTGGAAAACCCTTCCAGCACTCCTGAGAGGAGGCCCGACTGTCCTGCTCTGGAGGCAGTCGGGGTCGCTAGCTTTATACCCTCAGGCCTGGCAGAATCTTACTACAGACAACTGGGTAAAAGCGTGGTTACCAGAGGTTACAGAATACCCTTTCTATCCACGCGCATTCCAAAGAAAAGACGCGGAGATGTGCCGCCCCATCTGCGAGACCCAGCAGCTATAGAAATTTCAAAGCTGCTAGAAAAAGAGTCATCCAACCAGTCCCAGCGGACCAAATAGGATTCGGAACTTACTCAAGGTTCTTTTAGTTCCAAAGAAGACAGGGGACTGGAGGCCGATTCTGGACCTAAGCAACCTCAACACCTTCGTCAAGAAAGAAAAGTTCGAATGGTCACGCTTCAATCGATCCTTCCATTCTTACAGAAGGACGACTGGATGTGCTCAATAGATCTGAAGGACGATACTACTACATCAAAATGGCCAGGGCATCCAGGGATCATTTGCGCTTCCGGCTGGGAGCCAGTCACTATCAGTTTCGAGCCCTGCCCTTTGGTCTGACCTCAGCCCCCAGGGTTTTCACCAAATGCATGGCAGTGGTAGCGTCTCATCTGAGACGCCTAGGATTCCAGGTGTTTCCGTATTTGGACGACTGGCTCCTTTCTGCCACCACCGGCCAACTGATACAGGCCAGGGATTACACTCTACAACTTTGTGTTCACCTCGGAATTTCCGTAAATTTCGAAAAATCTTTACTACAGCCATCACAGCATATCTTATTCAGAGGAGTGGAATTAGATACGCATCATTTAATTCTAAGGCTCCCTCCAGAAAGGATAGCCTCACTACAAAGCCACATTTCTTTCCTTCTGTCATCCAAAAAATCCCCAGCAAAGCTGGTTCTGAAGGTCTTGGGTCTCATGGCAGCTTCTCTCATTGCGATACCATTGGGAAGACTACACATGAGAGTTCTACAATGGCTACTGTTTGCACAATGGTCGTTCCAACAGCTACCTCTGACACATGAAATTCTGATTACAAACACATGCAAATCACACCTAACCTGGTGGCTTCAGACTTGCAACCTTTCCAGCGGAAGACCATTTGTGCTACCCACGCCGACAGCGACGGTAACCATTGACACTTCCCTGATAGGGTAGGGGGGCATCTTTCAGGGACAGACAGTCCAAGGCGAATGGACCAATTTGGAGTACAATCTGCACATCAATGTTCTAGAGTTGAGGGCAGTGTTTCTAGCGTTGCAACACTTTTCTCCCCTTCTTCCTCTAGGGACTATTGCAGTTCAGACAGACAACATGTCTGTAGTCTGGTACATAAACAAGCAAGGGGGAACCAGGTCTTATCAGCTATGCAGAGAGGCCATGAGAATTTGGCAATGGGCGGAGTCCACGGGTCGCTTTCTGATAGCAACGCACATCCCGGGGTCATCCAACGTCATAGCCGACAGGCTGAGCAGAGCAATCCTGTTGCCTCACGAGTGGTCCCGCAAACAGTCAATTGCGAAGACGATTTTTCACAAGTGGGGCCAGCCTTCCTGCGATCTTTTTGCGTCTCCAATGAACGCCAAATGCAGGAGCTACTTTGCCCTATTACCCCCTCCAGGGGAAGTCCCCAGGGACGCGCTGGCGCACGATTGGCCCCCGGGTCTCCTGTACGCTTTTCCTCCCTTTCTGTTGCAACACCGCATTTGGGGACCTTGGATTCTGGACCCAGAGCCAGATCTACTGACTCACTCGTCAGGAGTTCCTCACCCCTCTCTCGAATCACTCCATCTAGCAGCTTGGCTGCTCCGCTTCCTCTTTTAGCCAGGTCTGATTCTCTTACACCGGCAGTTCAAAATATACTAGTGGCTTCTCATAAAGCTTCCACTACAAAAACCTACACTAGTAAATGGAAGCGTTTCGTCTTCTGGGCAAATTCACATCATTTGGACCCTGTCATTGCTCCGTTAAACAAGATCTTGGAGTTTTTAACAGAATTGTTCCATGAAGGAGCTTCTCCTGCCACTTTAAGAGTGCAATTGGCTGCCATTTCCTACTTTCATGTGGAAGAATGTGGGGCACCTGTTATGGCTCACAGACTTTGTAAGGCCTTTTTAAAAGGATCTTTTCATATTAGGCCACCAGTTAGAACTCCTACATCACCTTGGAATCTGAACCTTTTACTATCTAAATTGATGTTGCCCCCTTTTGAGCCAGCCTCCGTTTGCCCATTGAAGTATTTATCATGGAAGACTCTCTTCTTGGTAGCCATTACATCCGCTAGACGAGTGTCTGAGCTTCAGGCTCTTTCTATTAAACACCCTTATTTGATCTTCCACTCTGACAGAGTATCTCTTCGCACTAATCCATCCTTTCTCCCCAAAGTTTGCTCTACCAATAACATTAATCAGTCCATTGAATTACCCACCTTTTTCAAGAATCACTCTAATAAGTTAGAGTATATGTTACACAAATTGGATGTCCATAGACAACTCAGGTTTTATTTGGATAGAACAAAGGATCACAGGAAATCTGATCAACTTTTGTAGCCTTTGCTGACAGCAGGAAAGGTGTAGCGTTACTAAATGAACTCTTTCCAAATGGCTAACTGATTGTATTATATACGTTTATGATTCTTCAAATCAATCCTTATCTGTCAAACCTAAAGGACATTCTACAAGATCAGTGTCTACATCCTGGCTCACGCAGCTCGCCTACCATTAGACACGATTTGTGCAGCTGCTACTTGGGCTAAACCTCATACATTCATCTCTCATTACAAAGTGGACAGGGTTTCTAGGGATAGGGCAACCTTTGGTTCCACTGTGCTCAAGAACGTTCTCCCGTGAGTTCCTCAGGAACATGGAGCTAGGGACGCTACCCATGTGTAAGAACAAACGGCGAGATTGAACACTCTCACATATAGAAGTTATGTCCTTACCATAACGTTCCATGTGGAGTGTTCATCTCGCCTTTGTTCTTACATTCCCACCCTCCCACCCTCAGGAAGAACGTTCAAATTGGTGCCTGGTCTGGAGTATTCTCCTTCTGCATTTGCAGTGGTTGTATATGTATGATGTATATGTGTATATATATATATATATATATATATATATATATATATATATATATATATATATATATAGATGATTTCTTGATTATGTAATTTTTGGCATGAGTGTGCTCTCTCTGGCTTCTGGTTTGCTTGCAAACTAGATCTGAGGTAAAGGCAGAGGGGGATTGTGGGTATTAGATTGTCTCGAGCTTCTTCTCGATGCAGAGCTTGCAAGCAGCCGACACGGAGCCGAGGGTCGGCTCCGAACCCATGTGTAAGAACAAAGGCGAGATGAACACTCCACATGGAACGTTATGGTAAGGACATAACTTCTATTTATATATGTCAGGGGATTGTTTCATACTTATTTAAATAAAAATGGAGAATGATATTGTGGGTGCTCGAACCGTGACTACCTCCTCTTTGGCCGACGTCTCTACCGCTACACTATTGCTACTTGGCTTAATTTGCATATGTAGATCTTATATACTTTTCAATGTCTGCTAACTGTGGCTCAGCGAAGGGCATACCCGCGCAAATGAGCACAAATGCGGGCAAACATTTTGGAAATTATACACATTTTCAGTAGGGTTTAGTCTGTGGGGATGTGTGGTGTTGTGTTCCTTGACATTTTAGCGGACTCGCTCGTGGGTGTTTACTTTCAGGACTCTGACTCTTCTGGGGGCTGTACTCGGCAATCGGACACGCCCCCTACTTTCCTACACAGATCATGTTAGACTAGGGTATGATTCAGCATGCCCTCATGAATATGCATGGCATGCTGACGTCATACCGTTCAACTGCAGCCTCCGAGTAAGACATATTAAGTCTTACATGGATGTTTCGTGAATCCGGCCCGAAGTTAATACACTGTGAGGTTCTTCAAGTTAAATTTGCTTACATTTTACAAAGACAAAAAAATGTGCTTGTGGCAGAACTTCAGCAGTATGTGGGTCAGATGGAGTGAACCGAGACCATGCACTGTGAGGAAGTTGGTGACTGAGTACAAAAATAATATAATACATAAAATACATATGTTGAAGGCATGAATAAATATTAGAAATAATAAGTAAAACATTCCCAGTTCGTGATAGTTGAGAATATTCAGGGTATGTAGTTGTTTTTAGTGACAACATTTTTATTAAGTTTTTGCATCATCTTTTATATCAATGTATATATGCACTTCATGTTTTTACGTATGGTTGTGTTTCCTTAATTATTGTTGATTGGGCCCTTTTAGATTATGTTTTAAGGTCACGTGATTTGATTGAATGTATTTAAACTAATAGCATATTTTATGTATTCTGCTCTGAAGAAGTCCCTTGTTGTTTTTTGGGATGAAACCACTAACTGAGTTCTAAAAGTATTACATTGGTGTGCTTAAATCATATTTCCTGTCCACCTGTAGTGTTTTTACATTGAAAAATTAATTGATAATCTCTAGATTTACTTTTTCAAATTTTATTTTATTTTTTATTTTGCTTTAAGTGTTGGCATGGAATATTGCTATACCATATACACTTTTTCTCTGCAGTTTTGTAAATATTGTATATGGTTGGTTGTCACAATTCCATTATGTCAGAGGTAGTTTCAGAAAGAACTCTTCATCTGACAACACAACTTCCTGTACATTTTTTTAAATTGACAATAGAAGAAAAAGACTGTTACACGCTTCAGATGTCCACAAACAGCTTAGTTTCAACTGTTTAAATCTGCCTTATCTGAGAAAGCTCATCTGGCTTCTTTGATAAAGACAAACAATGTATGCCAGTTGGAAAGCGAACATCAAAGTGGTTACATAACTGCAATTCATTTTGTTATTGTAAATATGGTAAACAGAGTGGTTGAGCTTATCACATTCAAGCAGAGCAGCAATAGGTGTGATACAGTTTTTGCCCAAGATTTAAGACAGGAGATGTCTAATTTTGTCAGATAATAAAAAGTGGATTTTCAGATTAAGGTGGTAAAGTTGAGTGGCATAACTTAACAGGAGAGCTTCAAGACAGATCCCATAAAGTAAGAGTAGCAGGATTTATGTCCGAATCCAGACCAGTAAGGAGCGGTGTGCCTCAGGGCTCTGTCCTGGGGCCCCCTCTGTTTGGCATATACTTCTCAGAAGTACAGGCAAGCATGGAAGGGCTGTGGCTGACTAAGTTTGCGGACGACTGCAAACTGGGTGCTATAATAGAGTCTCCGGCCAACATGGAGATCCTCCAGAAGGGCCTAAATGAGACTGATGCATGGTGTCAAAGCCATGGTCTCAAGCTAAATGCAAAAAAATGCGTAGTAATCCCCTTTGGAAAAAACAGAGTACCCACAAACTACAACATAGGAGGTAATCCCCTGAAATCTGAAGAAGAAATAAACAATCTAGGGACCCAAGTAGATAGTCAGCTTTCCTTTGATAACCATGTTACCAAAGTGGTTAGAAAATCCTTCTATGTGACCCATCTGATCACAAAAGTGTTCGCATCAAGATCTAAGGATGTAATGGTGCCCCTCTACTCTTCCCTCATCAGACCCATTATTGAGTACAATGCACCAATTGGAATGTACCTGGCTAGACATCTCCAGCAGCTGGAGAGACCACAGAGGTACCTAACCAAGAGGATTACTGGCCTCAAACAGTTGCCCTATGCAGCACAATTGAAAAAGCTAAGACTGTTCTCTGTTGCATACCGCCTTCTCAGAGGCGATCTCTGTCTAACGTACAGAGCCATGTCCAACCCAGAATTGTTGAACATGCTCCATCTTAGCAAAACCAAATCTACTCGAGCTACATGCTCTAGGGATATAAACCTCAACACAACAATGAATAGAACATTCTGGAGGCATAGATTCCCTTCGCAGAGACTTCTCTTACTATGGAACAGGTTCCCGATATACATAAGACAGAGCCCCTCACTATCACTCTTCAAGAGGAACCTTGATGAGTGGTTGGGTAACAGAAAGTTCACACCGAGGATCACACCAACAACACTACTAGATAGGTGCCAAGGGTACTAGCTGCTAGTACAAGGGTCTAGGGAACTACTAAAGGGGCGGTGAATACTGCACAATGTGGCTGGTCTAATATATGCCTTCGGGCAGATAGCCCAGTACCAACCTATGAACCTAAGAGAGGGGTACTATGGCATTTTAAGTATGTAGTTTTTTTTTTCTTTGCAAGCTGACCATCAACAGCTTTGGCTGCTCTCTCATGGTTCCCACTCCCTCACAGATACCATCTGAATGGACGAAGGGGCCTGGAGAATTGCATGTAACACTGGTATTATACAATGACTGGCCATTAATATTCAAAAACAAGCATGTTGATTGGTCAGCCCAAGCAGTGTGCCCATTGTAAATCTAACTTATGCCAACAGCAAAAGTCCGGCCTTTAAAGTGAAATTGAGCGACTGAACTTTACTGTTCACATATGCTGTTCACATATGCTACACATTAAAACTTCTCTCAATAGTTTCACATGTTCCATTTGTTCACAAGCTACTATGTCAGCCACGATTATCTACCTACAAGAAAAATCAAATATGGGAAAAAAAATGTACCTGATTTTTCTTGTGCATAGAAAATTGGGGCTGACATAGTAGCTTCCAAACAGCTTCAACATATAAAACTAGTGAAAGCACGAACACCATGAAACACTAGAAAAAAACCCCACCTTACCTCTCAACATCTAAGCGCAAGAAATCTGGACAAAGCCTGACATAATTGAGGGACAAACGCCCGAAAATAAGGACACATTTTAAGTATTGCTCTTATAAACTTACTAACTTGCTAGAATAACAGGATCTGTGTTAGCAAGTATTTCATAAATGATATGAAGTTTGAAACTCAAATGCACGCCATTATTTAGTGACTTTAATCCTTACATTACCCAGTGACTTCTCAGAAAAATATAGATTTTATGAAGAAAAAAACAAAAATGTTGTTGTGTTGTTGTGTCTTTCGGCTTATCCCGGTTAGGGGTCGCCACAGCGGAACTCCGGTCCGCTAATGTTTGGTAGTGGATTTTTACATGCCAAGTTACCAGCCCTGACGCACAACTTACAACAAAGGCACGCCCATTCACGTATGCCTCCACACAGAAGACGCTCTAGCTGAGAATCGAATGGGACAACGTCTTGCTGTGAGGTGACAGTGCTACCGCAGCACCACTGAGGCAAAAATCTGGTCACTCTGCAAAATTCTGGAAAGCTGAGAGTTATAAGCATGATGTGAGCCTTTGCAATTGAGTGACGGTATACTAAACTACTTTCCCTGCTTAAGCACTGTACATACACTGTGCATTTGCAAGAAAGTATAAATACAAAAAAATTATATTAAGTAAGAGTTTACATCTAACTTAAGTGTGCAACTATTAGAAAAAGCATGACTACAGAGATGGCAGTACTAACCACACCCCCATTTTCACTACGTGCATGCACACACACTTTATCCTTCAATAACTTTAACACAAAGAAAAACAATTACAGCCCCAGTAAACATTTAAAATAACAACAAAAACCCAGGCATTTTACCAGCCAGTATCTAAAATTATTTACAGTTTCAAAAATAAAATAATAAATACACAGATCTACTTATAATAATAATAATAATAATAATAATAAATACACAGATCTAAACAAATCAGAAGCACTGTAGAAGTGTAAAATAAACTACAACAGCAAAACAAAGAAAAAGCTTTAAAAACTATATTTACTCATGTAATTGTCTTCTTACATCTCTAGAAAAATTAATAATAAATTGTATTTAAATTAAAACAAAAATAAAATAAACAAACTAAAAGTCTGGAACTATTTTCTCTTAAAAAAAGTGAATGATTACAAAATAAAGCAAACAAAAACCTAAATGACAACACAAAACAAAACTAACCCCATTGTACTTCGCCCTCATGACAAAACCACGCCAACCGCGAGTAAATCCAGCATTACCCACACCAAGCCATGGGTTATTGCTATATTACACCGTTGTTGAGTCATCATTGGCAGTCAGAGGGAGGAGCTTTGGAGTGGAGCTAGCAGACAGAAGTGTCTCACATGCACATGACATGGCTTTTCTAAGCTCCATCCCTCCTCCAGTGTACTGACATTTCCTGTGTAGGTTGAGTGACCCTTGAAGTGTGACCTCTGTTAGGACATGCCGTCATAGGCCTATGGAAGCCATTGTCGTCTTCACCCACCTGCAGATCTCAGCTCTCCAATTTTCTACAAGTCCTGGCCTTCAGCAAGATTCAAGAGAGATCTGTTCAGCACACTCCCTCCTCCAGAATATTGACCTTTGACCCTGCCTGATTTGCTAATTGGAATCTAGTCGCCTGCGCTGTAGTTGCGATTTATTGTTGTATGCCTCAGAGCTGGCTATCTGTTACATATAGTTGTTCATGCTTATCATCTGTCTTTGTTTTTGGCTTTTGCAGAATTCACAGTCTTCATTTTCACAGGACAAATGCAAGTCGGAATATTTTTGCTGTTTGAGTCACCCTCAGCATAGGAGGCTGAATTCCTTGCTGGAAAAAAATGACTTGGGACAAACCTATATTGGTTTGAAAAAGGGCTAACATAAAACTATCAAACAAGGTGCTGTGAGTATGATGCTGTCTCAAGCAGGGGCTATACATACTGTTGGTAAATTAGATACCAGCACTGGGAAAGAGACAGTATATTAGAAAAGAAATAAGGCAAAACATGAGATATTTCTATTACCATCTGTTACGGGTAACTGCTGTAGTAATACTTTTTCAAAAAACTATTAATGTTTATCATGTTGATCAGTGCTGTAGTAGCCTTAGCTATAAAGGTTATATCTTGCAAAGGATGTTAACAGCTGGCCAGCTTCCAAAGTTACATGGCATCTTCCTTGCACCCAAACCACCAGTCATCTTTATCTAAGCTGACTAAAAAGACAGGTGTGGGAGCCAAGCTCTCCAGACCTTTACTACCATTGAAGAGAGTGCTTCTCTGCTAGATTTTGAGGATCGATGGTTGGCTTGTGCTATTCCTTTGCTGGACAGATAAGTCCCCTTTGGGTGGAAAACCTTCCAGATTATAAAAAAAATGTTTTATTGTATGTTCCTGCTTAGGAAAATTATTTTTAAGCTAGAAGTCTGTGTTTTAATGGACTGTCATAAGGCTTAACTGTACTTTTAAATGGGAGCACTGTTTTATTCTGTCAGTTTAAAAGTTGTTTAAAGTAATTAAAAAAAACATGCTTTTTTTCTGTGGAGAAACAGTGTTTATTTTACTTTTTGGGGGGTGGCAAAGTGTTTTAAAGTGCTTTTTTTCTGTTCTTTGTGTGTGTGTGAAAAGGTGACTTTTTAAAAGATTTTTACTGGCTTTTGCTGCTTGTTTTCCCCAGGAAAGATGCACCATTTCAACTTGACCATGGAACAAAGTACCAGTTCCATGATCGGTCCTTCTTCCAGCAACAAAAAGAAAATGTTTAGGTAGCAGCCTTTGCTACCACAGAAGGCTAGCAATTTGCCTCAGCCACAGGTGGATGAGTCTGCTGTGGCCATAGCTTGTTCTTCATACCACTCGTCTTTTACTCCAGATCCCTCTTGTATAGGACCTATAGCCACTATGGACTGGGGGTTAGTTATGATCTCTGCAGCTTTGGGCTTACCTAAGAGGCAAGGCAAAGCCATTCTTGTCAGTCCTGCAAGAGGGTGCAGGGAAGGCTCTCCTGTTTGGTCAGAATATTATGCCCATCCCTGGGAAACTTCTGCTACCATTAATAACATTGTTGTCCCCATTTTTCGTGTAAAAAAAAAACAAAACTAAGCATGTATCTGCTCCTCCTCCTCAAATTTCCTTAGATAAGAGTAGTTTACTGGGTCTGGCACAGGGTTTAATTCAGACTATTGACCCTTTTTGTAATGTAGTTTTTGTTAAAAGAAATAGGGATACCTCTTTTCCTGAAAACATTAAAGATTCTGTATCTGGACAGGAAGATGAAGGGACAGATACAGGGTTTTATCCTGAGTTTTCTGATTCAGACTCAGAGGAGATCTCACTCTTCCTGTGGGGGGGGGGGGGGCATTTCTCCTTCTCTGAGACTATTTCTAGAATGTGCCAGTGTTTTCATTGTGAGAACACCGAAGTTTCTCAGTCCCTCAGAAAATTCTATGAGCTGCTGTTGAAGGAATGTTGAGAACCTTCACCCATTCCTCCAGTTCTGTCAGCTCTGGAGGATGTATGTGTGTGACTGCCTGCAATTTTCACGATAGTCAGCCTGCTGCCCCTTAAAATGCAGATAGAATTTATAAAGTTCCTCAGTTTTTTTAAGTTTTTATAAATTCTTTCCAAACCTGACCCATAATTTATAGTTTTAGTTAGCAAAACATTTAGAAGCAGTAGGATTAATTCCAATCCTACTCTTTCTGACAAGGATGGGAAGACTGTTGATAAGTGTGGGAAAAAGTGTATACTTCTGCAACTTTGATTTTTCAGAATTTTTAATTTTCAGGTTAGTTCAAGTTCTTCCATTTTGCAGGTCACAACTCATTGTTTAAAGTGTGAGTATGACTCTATTGATACTTCTTCCACCACTATGGCCACTGGTATTGGACTGAGGAGGTTTTCCTGGCTATGTCCTCAGAACCTTCCAGATGATGTGAAAAAATGAGATTTTAAATTCTCCTTTGGTTAGAGATCTAGTTTCTGTTTCCTCAACTTTAGAGGTTATCAAAAGGTATGATGAGAGGAATACGATGATTTAGGGAATATCTAAGATTTTTCAGCCTTCCTTTTCCAAATTTTCTAAGGGATTCTCTAAATTGGCATCCACTTTTGGCAGAAAGAAAAAAAAATAAAATAAACAGTCTAATCAAAATGCCAGTAAACAGACATTTGAGAAGAAATGTCAAGCAGTTCCAAAAAATCCAGGAATCTCCCCTTCCAAAACCAAGGACATTCAAACAAGTCAGAATGACTATTTAAGGGACTCTGGCCCCACCCCACCCTGGCAGTCCCCTTTCCCTTCCAGAAAGTCTGAATCTGCATTTTTCTCCTTGACAACAGATAATGTCAGAAAAATGAGTTCTGAAGATCATTCATCAAGGTTACAGATGGCAGTGGGAAGAAATCCCTCCTTTTCAAGGTATAATTCCTCATCCGCCAAACCAGACTCGTTTATGTCCCCCCTGTCCTTCAAAACATGTTTTTTAGTGCCAAAAAAAAAAAAAAAAGAAAATGCTTCGAGATCAGTTATGGATCTTTGTTTCCTAAAATCTGTTTGTGATGGTGCACAAGTTCAAAATGATGTCACTTCACAACCTGTCACCTTTTGTTCCTCAGTCAAGTTTCCTGTTAACATTAGATTTAAAAGACGCTTACCATCACATCCTTGTTGGTCCAGACTTCAGGCCTTTCATAAAGTTTTATGTGTCTGGATCACATTATCAGGTCTGTGTCTTACCCTTTGGACTATCCACTGCACCAGAGATGTTATTAGTGTCTAGCTTCCTGATCTGACAATGTCAATTTTCATTCTGTCCTCAACCTGTGGGTTTGGATGCAAGCCTTTGGATCTGACTCAGCCATTACAATAGATGGTGGTAACCAAAAACTCTCAAGCCTAACCCTTACCCAGCATGCATCAGTCTTAAGGACCTCAGCTCTCATTTGCCGCTTTGTGAGTTAGACATGGTTGCACAGTGCTCTCAAGCAAATGTCATAATTTTTTGTAATATGCCTCTTTCTTTCCAAAATCTTTACCTTTCACCTTTTTTATTGATTACCATTGTTTCCTTACCTAATGACCACTTAGAGTCTCTACTGATTATAAGTGACTTTATTTTTCTCCTGTTCTGAACTTCAGTACTGTAGTTACTATCAGTTAGTAGCTTTCTGTTACATTCAGTGCATTTCTGAAATATCATTGTTAATATTCTTTTTCTCTGTCTCTCCTTTCCTTTAAAAAATCATCTTTTTTCCTATACTTCTACTTGTTGATTTTTGTGTGAAAGAGATATGGCTGACAAGGATAAAGGACCTGCTGGTTTTAAAAAATGTCAGAAGTGTGTCCATAAAATCCCCTTTTCTGAGTCTCATAATCTCTGTATATATTGTTTGGGACCACTTCACCTTCAAGAAGATTGTTCTGTGTGTCATGCTTTTTCTCATTGAGCCTTGACTGAATGAAAGAACAAACTCATTTTAAAAGGGCTATTACCTTCCTCCTTTAGTGAGGCCTTATCTTCAGCTTCCCCTTCAGAAAAACAACAAAAGGGCAAATCTGATATTTCCAGCCCTTCTTTTTCAACCTCCTCGAAAGCTACAAACGAAAGACCTGCATCTGTGCCAACCTCTTCTTTGGCTCCAACAATAAAGAAGCAAAAACATTGGTTCCTACTTCATCAGATCCGATTAAAAGCAGACATGTATCCCTGGTGCCAACTGATCATTCAGCATTGAAACCTAAATCTAGACATGCTTCAGAGTCGACACCTACGTCGGACCCGAAGACTTCAGTGGACAAATCTCCTTCAGTACCAAAACCTTTGGAACCAAAAGTTTGAATCACTGAATCAGCACAGTGTATCATTTTCTTGCCAAGGACTAGGTACTCATCTTCTATAGACCCAGTTCTGTCTAGAGTGCCTTCTCCCTTTTTACAAAGATTGAAATCTCCTTCTATAGTTTCTGCTCTTCCAAAAACATCATAAAAGATGACATGGAAAGATTGGTGAGAAAGATTCTGTGGATGCAGGGACTTGCACCAGATCCTTCGGCCCCTACCCAACCTTGCATCCTCCTCTGACTTCTTCAGAAACTTCAGGGCTCTTGGAACTGAATCTGTTGGCACCGTCATGCTTGGCTCTGAAGTTGTTAACATCTTCGACTTTGAGAGTTACTGTGAGTTCTTCAGTCCATTCAGAACCACAGATCTCTCTGTGCCATAGTTCTCTGGACAGTTTTGGGCTCTCAGAGTCAAGCCCAAAGTTTTTGGAGCCTTCACTACGGCTCAGAGCCTCGATGTAGGTGAGCTCAGTTCTGGCTTTGACCTTGGAGAGACTCTTTGGAACAGGAAAGGACTATGGTTCAGAGATCTGTTCTTTCTGAACCAGAGTCCTATTCCTTTCTGAGCACATTGGCTTTTGAGGTCTTGGAGAGACCCATGTCTGCTCCAGACATTCAGATGGTTCCTACCTCCTCGGGTCCTCAGTCTTGTATGTGCACAGAGCCTCAACCCTTGTCTTCACGAAGACAGCGAGTAGCAAACCCCCAGTCATCCCAACAGGACATCCCCTCTTTTTCCAAAACCTCTCCAGAGAATCCCACTGACAAGGTCCCTAGGAAGAAATGCAAGAAGAAGCACTTTGATTCCCTGGAAAAATCCATCACCAAAGACACCAACATTGATGAAGGTGAAGAATCCCCAAGCTGTCCTTCTGATGATGTCTCCTTTGGAGGCATCCTAGAAATCTTAAAAAAGACAGTTGACTGGAAGTCCAGCAATCCTTCACCCAAGGGGTCTGTGTACATGGAGGCTTTTGGTACTCACCTGTCTACTTCCTGGGTAACTCCACCCTCTGATTAGCTCATTGAGTTGATCTCTCAGTGGATATGGAAGGCATCTGATACCACTGAACCGATTCCCCAGAGACCAGACAAAATTATAAGAGCTCGAGAATATAAGCAATTTTGGTCTAAATGTTTGCTTGTTGATGCTATGGTCATGGCAGCAACAACTAAGAAGGAACTTGCTGAGGAGAGTTCCTCTATTCATCCTCCCAACAAGGACTCTCAGACGATGGATAGATTTGGGAAGCATTTGCTTCATCGACCTTTGCTTTATGGTCTTTGAATTACCTGGCACATTTTATGGACTGCAGAGGGACCTGATCAAAGAACTTTCAGATACCCTTGCAGGGTCCATTTCTGAGGAGGTCCAGGCATCAGTCTCTTCTCAGTTGATTACCCTACAATCCACATCCAATTCATTCATGAGGCTCATTTCCCATGTAGCTGAAGGGATAATGAGAGCTGTAGGTTCAGGCATTTCCATAAGGAGACATCTGGATGGGCTTGTGTGATTTTGCAGAGCCCTTCAAGTCTTCGTTCATCAATGCTTCATTTGACGGTACATCTTTGTTTGGCCTAAGGTAAAAGACTCTTTATCCAGGTGTGAGAAAGATGGAAAGACATTATCTACTGTGTGTGTATGTTTTTCACTCCTCAGAGATTCTTTTCTAGAAATCAAAGAAGTAGTGGAAAAATGTGGTTCAAAAAGTCCGAAGGACCTTTTCAGGACACACGTGGAGGTAGTTCCCCCAGAAGAGGGAATTAATGGTAGACGCCACCCTCATTGGAAGAGGTGGTCTGCAAAACCAGGGATCCAGAGATACCTTCTTTGGGAGGCCCTTCCAGAGCTCCTGAAAGGAGGCCTGGTTGTTTCCCTCTGGAGGCCATCAGAGGTTAATTGTCCCTGCACCGGAGAGCCTGGCTATGAATAACATCCGATACCTGGGTGCAGAGGATCATTTCCAGAAGTTACATTATAATATTTTCCCTCCCTCCTCCTATTCACAGTAAAATTCCCTATTTTCCATCCAGTCAGAGAGAACAAGCAGTACTGCAAAGACAAAAGCTGCTTGAAAAAGAATCATGCAAGAGGTCCCGCCAGACCAGAGAGAATCCAGAATGTACTCAGAATTCTTTTTAGTGCCAAAGAAGACAGGGGACTGTTGACAAATTTTGGATCTTAGCATTTTGAACAATTCAGTTCAATGCAGCAAATTCTGGATGGTCGCATTTCAGTCCATTCTTTCTTTTCTGGAACAGGATGACTGGATGTGCTCTATAGACTTTCAGGATGAGTACTACCATATAAAGATGAAATGGCAATTCAGAAGGTTCCATCTCTTCCGGCTGGGAGCCAGTCATTATTAATTCAGAGTTCTGCCCTTTGGTCTCACCACAGCCCCCAGGGGGTTCACCAAGTGTATGGCAGTGATAGCAGCTCACCTGAGACTGCAGAGATTCCAAGTGTTTCTTTATCTAGATGACTGGCTCATTTCTGCCTCGATGAAGAAACAACTATTGGAGGCAAGATTCCAGGTTCTTCAGACATTTTCCTATTTAAGAATAAACATAAATTACAAAAAATCGCACCTAGAACCAACTCAGACTTTAGAATTTATAGGAGCAATCCTAAACACAAAGAAAATGATAGTTTCTCTTCCCTGTCAAGACTTGAACACAGTAAGATCACAGGTAACGAAAATAATTTGCAGCTCATGAATTTCAGCACGCTTGGTCTTTCAGGCTGTGGGAACCATGGCAGCTTCAAGTTCCACTGGCCAGATTTCACATGTGGATTGTACAATGGCTGCTTGCTACACAATGGTCTATACTTCGCCAACCAATGTCAATCTCAATATTAATCACCAACATATGCAAAAGGGATCTCAGATGGTGGATACAGTCAGATCCAATTTGACAAGGTTGTCCATTTATTCCCCTTCAGCCCAAGGCCACAGTGACCACAAACACTTCCCAGTTAGGATGGGGAGGGGGCATTTTTTGGGGAAAACAGTCCAAGGCACTTGGTCCCCTGAAGAGGTCAATCTGCATATCAGTGTTCTGGAGATGAGAGCAGTGCTTTTAGCATTACAGGCTTTCCAAGATGCTCTTCCCTTGGGAACAATTGCGATTCAAACAGACATGTCATTAGTTTGGTACATCAACAAACAAGGAGGAACCAGGTCTTACCCCTTGTGTCGAGAAGCCCTCAGAGTGTGGCAGTGGATGATCTCATCCAACCACTTTCTTATACTGATGCATATTCCAGAAAAATCCAGTGTGATAGCAGACAAGTTGTGCAGATGTATCCTTATGCCTTATGAGTGTTCCCTCAAACAGACAGTGGCAGAAAGGATTTTCCGCCAAAGGGTCAGCCTTGCTGTGATCTTTTCACTTCTCCCGTAAATAACAAATGCAGCAACTACTTTGGCCTAATCCCCCCCACATAGGGGATCCCTGAGGAATGCTGTTCTTCACAACTGGCCCCCGGTCTTGTTTAGGCCTTTCCCCTGACTGCATTAATCCAAAAATTCCTTCAAAAAGCTGCCAGGCTGAAGAGCAAAGTAATCCGTATTGCACCTTACTGGCTTTGACAGATTTGGTTTCCTTTCCTTTTGTCTCACATATTTCAACAACCTTGGATTCTGGATCCAACTCCAGACCTCATGTCTCACACTATGGGCATGACTCACCAGGGCATTTCAAACCTCAGACTGACAGCTTAGTTTCTCCAGTTCCATTCATAGCCAGGAAACCTGTGCTCTCCTCCCCTGTCCGACATATACTTTTATCCTCTCATAAACCATATACATGAAAACTGTACACTAGTAAGTGGAAAAAATCTGTTTAATCGGCACATCAGAATAATGTAGACCCCTTTTCAGCACCTGTTCATAATATACTTGTTAGCATTACTTTTCAAAGAACACATCTCTGCTTCTTCTATTAAGGTACAGTTGGCAATCATATCCAGTTATCATATTGGATATCAAGACTCTTCACTTGTTTCTCACAAACTTTGTAAAGCCTTTTTGAGAGGAACTCTTCTCGTAAAACCTTCCTTTAAAGATCCTACTCCTCCTTGGGATTTGATTCTGGTGTTGCAAGCTATTACTCAACCAACATTTGAACCAGCAGCCTAGTGTGAACTAAAATTCTTGTCTTGGAAAGCTATTTTCCTAGCGGCTATTACTTCAGCAAGGAGAATTTCAGAAATTCAAGCCTTATAATGCCAAACACCATACTTAAGTTTTCACAGAGATAGAGTCACCTTGAGGACAAATCCCTCTTTCTTGCCTAAGGTGGTTTCTGAGGCTAATATCAACCAGTCTGTTAATTTACCGGTGTTCTTCCCAAAATTTCCTAACATAGATGAATATTGTCTACATTTATTAGATGTCCACAGACAACTGCATTTTTACCTTGACAGGACAAAGAATATTAGAAAATCTGTACAATTATTTGTCTCCTCACATTTAAAATTGGGAAAACCTGGGGCAAAGGTAACTTTGGCCAAATGTCTCACATATTGTATACTTTCATATATTATAAGTTAGGTATTAATCTACAAAATCCTGTACAAGCTCATTCAACTAGGGCTATGGCTATGTCATCTGCATTTCAGTCCAGGGCATCCGTAGATGACATTTGTGCAGCAGCAGCTTGGGCTACTTCCCATGCCTTTGTTACTAATTACAAATTAGATCTGGTCTCCAGGGGAAGAGCATCATTTGGTTCAATGGTGCTTAGGAACATCCTTCCTTGAGTCCTTCTGGGATCTAAGATAGCTGGGAACTCTGTCCCACAGGTTGAGGATAGAATGAAAATTGGCAACGTCAGATAAAGAAATTATGTACTCGCCATAACGTTCCATCTGTGTTGTCGATTTTCATTCTTCCTCAACTCCCCACCCACCAACCCCCTGCCAAATAACTCTTGGAAAAGCGAGGGGATTTTAGGAGGCCACATCCCCACTATGTGCTCCAGATATATTCTCTCTGACTTGTAAGACCTTATGGCTTTTACTTCTACTTCTATTAGCAAACAAAATGTGAGGTCCTTAGGACTAATGCATGCTGGGTAAGGGTTAGGCTTGAGAGTTTTTGGTTACCACGAGCAATAGTAATGGGCGAGTTGGATCCGAGGGATTGAATCCGAACCCACAGGTTGAGAAAGAATAAAAATTAACAACACAGATGGAATGCTATGAAAGTACAAAACTTCTTTTTATAGCTCATTGCAGGCTACAGGGTATTCACATTTTCCATATTTAGACAACTGACGTATCTTTGCAGAGTCTTTTTCAAAGTGTCAGGAATTTCAGCTTGGATGACAGATCTCTTACAAAAGCTGATACTCCAAGAGAAAATTCAAAAGTCTTTTTTGACTCGTTCAGTTCAAAGATTTTTTTTTCTTCCATAGGAAAAAAAATAGATCAATACTGTGATGTATTTCTAACGTTTTCCCATCAGACCTCAGTCACTGCAAAGGAATACATCAGGATTTTGGGTTTCATAGCATTTGAGATTCTCATGATACCCCCTGACAAGACTCCACATAAGAAAGAAACAATGGTATCTGAAATCTCTTTTGTCCCAGGATCAACATCTTTTTTTTTTTGTTTTTTTCAAATCCCAGTGCTGGGTTTGTTAGAAGACGAATCACTTGTTGGAGAAAGCAAAGTTCCCCAAGTCCAGATCTCCACTTCTCCCTCCCTGAACCAAAGCAATCAGTCACCACAGATGCCTCAGACTTTGTTTTGGGAGCAGTTTCAAGAGGGGTAAAAGTGCAAGATGTGTGAAACACCAAGGACATAAGCAAGCACATAAATGTAAAATAGATGCTTCCCTTGATCAAGGCACTCAACTCTCTGAATCATCTTTGTTCTCCTGGACCTCTTCAAATTGCTGCAGACAATACCATAGTCATGTAGTATATCAGCAAACAAGGGAGAACCAGGTCGTACCCCCTATGCAGAATAGCCATGTTAACTTGGGATATAGCTTCACAACACAGTCTCACTCTACAGGCATCCTACATTCCGTCAAAGCAAAAGTGTGCTTCATATCAGCTGAACATGACAAGGGTAGTCCGTCACAAATGGAAACTAGATCAAGGGGTCTTCCAAGACATGATCCATCTGTGGGGAGTTCCTGAAATAGATGCATTTGCCTCCTCTCTGAACAATTAGCTGGTAAGATTCTGCTCTAGGACCACATCCAAGAAGGCCTGGAAAACAGATTTTTTTTTCCTTGGACAGGAATGTTTCTGTATGCTTTGCCACCATTTCCTCTGGTATCCAGATACTTTTGATGATTCCGAAGGAATCCTCTAAGATCACTATGGTGACTCCCTATTGGCCCATGCAACAGTGGATGTCCTCCTATTCATCTCTTTCAGTACTCATAACATGGGGGAGCTCCCCACCATAAGTCACCTGATGTCGAGCAGTATGCAAACATCTTTTACTACTGTAGGGTGCGTGGTACATTGCACGTAGGCTGCAATTGGACGTCGGCCGTAAAAGTGACGTACATGTTCACCATCCTCAGAACTTCTCTGCTGCTAGATCCGAATGCCAGATTCCAACATACAGTCCAACTCAGAGTGATTTGTGATTCTTCAAACTTCAGATAAGTCCCCTGTTGGGGAATTTTTTGACTTTTGCTACTGTCTTTGGTTAGGGTTCATGTCATCCAAGAAAGGCAAGTGCCAATGTGGACAACAAATTCTACACAAGAATAGCCACCTCCACTGCCTAGGCCCAAATCACGACCACAACAAAAACTGCTCTATTTGTCACCCATTTGTCCCAAAGACTTTAAGGAGTAGATTACCTTCTTTAGCTAGCTACCTTGAGAATCAGTGTTTAAAGCTGCTAGCAAAAAACAGTATGGAGGGATCCTCGGGGCCCGAAACCAAGTTGATTTTGAAGTGGACAGCCAAAAAGCAAAGGTCTGAACCTTCTGCTGCACCTCTGGATACCGAAATCTCTCTTGAGGCAGAAGACAGCCCAGAGACACACCCAGTTCATAGCCCAGATCTACAGGCCAAGCCTGACATCCAGGCCACCTTGGATCCGAGTTTATGCATGCCCGCAGAGGCCAAGCAGGCATCTGTTTTGGATGTTTGCGGGTACCACAGCTCTTGATTACGGAAGACCCTAAGGGGATTCCTCAGGTCCTTGTTAGGGAAAAGGTAGATTCCGACGTGATCGAATGTAGGCCTACATCAGGCCCTTCTATCCTACATAAAGCAGACTTGCATGGGAAAAAGAAACAAAAAACATTTGTCTCCACCAAAAGAACCTGCTAGCAAATGACAACAGTTCACTCAAGGCCTTTTCAATGCCCTTATGTCACTTAGGCCTTCTTCAGGTTTTACAGCTACCCCACCCACTACTGTCTATCCACTTAAAAGGACTAGGGAAGAGGATACTTCAGGTGAAGAATCACTGGATTACTCTTCACAGATCCCTTTCCCCTGGATTATGCCTTCCCAGAAGATGAATCCAATAGAACAGACTCACCTTTGGAAGACTTCTCCTTTGGAGAGACCCTAGCTAAGATGAGAGATAATTTTAAATTGGGTAGTACCCAAGTATCTGAAGTACAAAAAAGATACTATGAGCTGTTACAGGTGGAATCACCTAGCTCATCTGCTATTTCTCCTGTCTTGCCTGCCATTCTCGATGCTTTTGCCTCAGCTTCACAGGCACCAGATTCCCAACCACCCACCCCCAAAAAGCCAGACTGCTTCTACAAGATCCCAGAGGACTGCAAGTTTCTCTTCAGGTGTCCTTCTGCAGACCCTTCTGTAATTTTTTGTGGCTTTTGGCAAGCCATCAAAATTGCTGCCCTCTACTACCACCTGATAAGGATCGCAGGATCCTGGATAGACTAGGCAAAAAAGTATACGCTTCTGCCACTCTAGCATTTAGGGCCATAAATTACAAAAACACATATGACCAAATTTGCTTTAGAGCTTATGTTCCATCTCTCACAGGTAATTGCAGACTTACAGTACATGACTGAGAAAATAAAACCTTAGTTACTTCTTTGCTTGGTGTATCTTCTCAAGTAGCACTTCACTCCATTAAATGCAGCTGTGACGCTGCAGAGGCTTCCGCCAGAGCAGTTGTCTCTGGATCAGTATTAAGAACATTCTTTTGGCTGAGACTTCAGCTGTTACCTGAGGACTTAAAAGCCAAACTTATGGATGCTCCTTTGGACAATTTTGCTTTGTTTGGAGCTGCAGCTGCTAACCTGTTCAAATCTTTGCAGGAAAAGGGTAAGGAACTGCAGGAATTGAAACATATTTTTGTTTCTCCAGTACCCAAGTTCCAATCAGTAAAAACAAAATGAAAACTCCAGCAAAGCTAGAACTTCCACTGAGTGACCTCCTAAACCTCTTGTAACAGATGCACTTGGGATATATGCAAATGATCTTTATGAACATCAGGTGTTTCAGCTCATTGGCGATTCCGAATGCCCATGACTTGTTTTGTCATTTTACTGGACAATTTCAGGCCAATAACGCCAAACCCCTCTAGCTGTGGATATGCATATTTCGGCCTTGTTATGACCTTGGCAGCACAGCACAAGCAGAGTGTTTGACTAAGCATTAGAAACACAGGGCCGTTATACACAGCTGGTGTCCATTATCATTAGGATCACTGTAAAAATATCCTAAACAACAACAGTGACCTTCTCACTCATTGTTCTAGTTTGTTGTTTGGGATACTTTTGCAGTGACCCTAATGATAATGGACATCAGCTGGGTATAACGACCCTGTGTTGCTTAGTCAAACACTCTGCTTGTGCTGTGCTGATATGGTCATAACAAGGCCGAAATGTGCATATCCACAGCTAGTGGGGTTTGGCTTTATTGGCCTCAAATTGTCCAGTAAAATGACGAAACAAGTCATGGGCATTCAGAATCACCAATGAGCTGAAACACCTGATGTTTATCAAGATCATTTGCATATATCCCATGTGCTTCTGTTACAAAAGGTTTGGGAGGTCACTCAGTGGAAGTTCTAGCTTTGCTGGAGTTTTCATTTTGTTTTTACTGATTGTTTTTTCAGTGACCTTCTCGCTCATTGTTTTAGTTTGTTGTTTGGGATATTTTTGCAGTGACGCTAATGATAATGGATATTAGCTGGGTATAACAGCCCTGTGTTTCTAATGCTTAGTCAAACACTCTGCTTGTGCTGTGCTGACATGGTCATAACAAGGCTGAAATATGCATATCCACAGATAGTGGGGTTTGGCTTTATTGGCCTCAAATTGTCCAGTAAAATGAGCAAATGAGCTGAAACACCTGATGTTCATAAAGATCATTTGCATATATCCCATGTGCCTGTTACAGAATGTTTGGGAGGTCACTCAGTGGAAGTTCTAGCTTTGCTGGAGTTTTCATTTTGTTTCTACTGATTGGTTTTTCAGTGACCTTCTCACTCATTGTTTTGGTTTGTTGTTCAGTACCCAAGTTCCAGAGAAAATACCCTGCAAAGCCTGTATTTGTGCATAGATATTCACATCACACACAACCCAGAAAAAAAAAAGAATGACAGAAGATCACAGCAGCCAAGGGTGCCACCAGCAACTCCTCCACCTAAGTGTCCCTTTCCAGACAAGCCATCCTTTCTTTGACTGTTTTCCCCTCTCACCCACATCCCTCTTTCCCAGCACCTTCCCCTATTCCTACCAGCCTGGAAAAGCATAACCCAAGACACCTGGGTCCTCTCAATTGTTCAGAAAGGGTACTTCATTGTGTGGAATCAACTGCCTTCTTTCAGGGGCATTCCTTAACCTCCCAGGGAACAACTTGCCTTTTTCCTAGAGATTTTATCAGAATTATTGAACCAAGGGACCATCCAGAATGTCCCCAAAAAACAAACAGGCAAAGGATTTTATTCCAGGTTGTTCCTTGTGCCCAGGAAGGAAGGTCCCTGGAGACCCATCCTCGACCTGTCCCATCTCTGTACTTTTCTAAGAGTACCCACTTTCTGCATGCTGACCCAGCAGACTCTATTCCCATTCATTCTGCCTCAAACCTTCGTGATTACCCTGGATATTAAAGATGCAGATCTGCACATTCTCAACTATCCCAACTACAAGAAGATTTTATGCTTCTCTGTATCATCATGGCATTTTCAGTCCTATACCTTGCCCTTTGGACTTTCTACCTCACCAAGGGTCTTCACCAAATGCCTTTCCCCTGTGATTACCCACTGCAGACTCCAGGGAGTACACAGCTTTCTGTATCTGGAAGACCCCCTCCTTCTAGTTACCTCCACAGAGGAGTTGGAACAAAGTGTTATCTTTACCATCAATCTTCTACAAAGTTTGGGGTTCACCATAAACTTAAAGAAATCAGTTCTCACCCCTTCACAGGATCAAACCTTCCTGTGGTGCAGTTAACAAAGAGATCTTATGAAGATCTCTCTAACCCCACAAAAGGACCTCTTCTCTTACTTCCAAAACCTTCTTCTGGTTCACCACATTACAACTAGAGATTTCCTCAGGGTCTTGGGCCTCATGGCATCCACCATTCCCATACTCCCCTTAGCCAAACCCCACATGTGAAAATGGCAGTGGTATCTAAAATCAGTTTGGATGCAACACCAGTACCTTCTACAATTCTCCATTCCTCTCATCCCCTGTCTGAAGAGGGAACTTCATTGGTGGATACATCGTGTCACTCATCCCATGACTTCCCTTACACCCACCTGCTCCTCATGAAGAGATCTGCACAGATGCCTCAGACATAGATTGGGGAGCAACCTTCGACCACCTGAAAGTACAAGGAATCTGGTCTCTCTCTCAATTACCAGAACACATTAATGTAAGGGAGATGAGGGCAATGCTATTGGCCATGCAGACCTTCCACCCCTTATTCCAACCAGGGCCTCTAAAGCTCTTCACAAACAGTATGACAGCCCTTTGGCATGTGAACACATGGGGAGGGGGGTAAATCCCATCTATTATGCAGGCAGGCAATAAAATTTTCGGTGACCCTTCAGGCAGCGTACATCCCATCTTCACAAAATTGTATGGCAGGTTACCTGAGCAGGTCCCAAACACTATCCCACAAATGGATGCTTCAAAGGGATGTGTTTCTAGACATTGTCCACCAATGGGATATTCCTCAAACAGAACTTTTTACCTCCCCCATGAACAGACAACTTCCACAGTTTTGTGCCAGAAAGCCTCATCCTCTGGTCTGGAAAGTGGACGCCCATTCTTTCTGTTGGAAGGGGATGTTTCTGTATGCATTTCCTTCCCTTCCCCTCATCCCGAAAGTTCTGTCTGAAATTCAGCAGGAAAAACCAAAAATCTTGCTGGTGACTCCCTTCTGGCCAAGACAGGACTGGATGTTCTTCGTGTTTCACTGTTGCAGTCATTACATTTGGGTAATCTGCTGGCAGGTTGCCCTCAGTCGGCCTGAATCCCAAAGTCTTGGGTCCTGCTTCAGTTGCTGCCTCCTCTTCCATGACGTCAAGTAATCAGGGGTATAAAACATGCAGCAGACGCCATTTTCTTTAGTCTTTCTTGCCGTGCGGTGCCCAAAGCAGAAGCATTTCGCAAGTGCCGGTCGGCCGACTACTGAAATATTCGAGTTTGAGTTTCAGAACTGAAGTTTTCACTAAAGCTAAGTACCCCATTGGGGAAACTTTGTTCTTGCTCTTTACTGATGTCAGTAAAAGTTAATAATTGTATTACTTGTGGGAAGCAAATACCTCATAAGGATTTCCATTTATAGGTTCATAGGTTGGTACTAGGCTATCGGCCCTAGGGCCTATGCAAGCCTAGCCATAACAATTCCCTGGATATTTCTTCCCACAATATTTACTTCTCTTGGCCCCTGTCTATTAGGGCGACTGACATGATCCCCGGGGTGAATTTCCTATCTCCCATCCAATCATCAAGGTTCCTTTGAAGAGGGCCAATGAGGCGCTCTGCTTGACATGTATGGGCAGTCTATTCCAGAATATGGGGAGTCTCTGGGTCAGGAACCTATCCCTCCAGCATGTTTTGTTCATTGTGATGACAAGGTTTAGATCCCTGGAGCATGTGGCTCTGAGAGATTGGGATTTCTTTAAGTGGAGCATGTCCAACAGCTCAGGATTTGACATGGCCTTCTATGTTAAACAGAGATCACCTCTGAGTAGACGATATGCCACAGAGTATAGCTGGAGTTTTTTTAGATGGTCAGCATATGGCATCTGCTTTAGGCCTGTGATTCTTTTAGTGATGTATTTCTGTGGCCTTTCCAGCTGTTGCAGATGTCTTGTGAGGTACATACCAAACGGGGCATTATACTCTGTAATGGGTCTAATGAGGGATGAGTACAGTGGGACAATGACCTCCTTTTTTCTGGATGAAAAGCCCTTAGTGGTGAGATGTGCCACATAGAAGGATTTCCTGACTGTTGTGGTGATGTGGTTATCGAAAGTCAGACCACTGTCCACCTGTGTCCCTAAGTCTCTCATCACACTTTCGATGTTTAGTGTCCTGCCACCTATGTGGTAATTCATGGGTACATGTTTTTTTCCAAAGGGGATAACTATACATTTCTTGGCAGTAAGCTTGAGCCCATGGCTCTGGCACCAAGCATCTGTTTCTGTAAGGCCCTTTTGTAGAATATCCACATCATTTGGGGATTCAGTAATGGCTCCCGGTTTGCAGTCATCTGCAAACTTTGTTAGCCAGAGTCCCTTAGTGTTGGCTTGTACTTCAGAGAAGTAGATGCAAAACAAGAGTGGTCCCAGGACTGAACCCTGAGGTACTCCACTTGTCACTTGTCTGGAGCTGGATAGATACATCCATCAGTCTAATACTGTGAGTATCTTGCAGCATGCTGGACTCCATATGGGTATCGGTAGAGGCCTGCAACTCGAAGGTAGCGGGTATCAGGGGCTGCGAAATTGCCTCACTGAGTACCGGCAAACTGGTGGTTACACTGTATTCCTTGCCTAGGCCCAGACCACAACGTGCCTGGTTATCAGTTTTGTGCTAGATTTAACCAACGCACTATTAAGCGTCGTTATATTTTTGCATCAAAGTATTTTGGAAACAGATTTAACTACCCAGAAATGTCGTCAGATAGCAATCCGATTACTGGAGTACATAAAAAATGCAAAGAAAAGGACAGAGAAAGGCAGACGAGATCCAAAACCAATGACAAAGCAAAACCAAAGACAAAAGCAACTTATAAAACTAAAAAACCAACACATGAGCCACGTGCACAGGCCTCTATGCCTAAAAAACAGATGATCAAAATGGCTGAAGACCTTATTACATTGATCAGGGGTACCCATCCCCCTCCAGATAAGAGGCCTAGGCAAGACACTGATTCTGAATCTTCAGATCAGGTTTCTATTTCTTCTGATTCCTCTTCTGATCAGGAATTATCTATACCGCCCTATGAGGATTCTGATGCTGAGGAGTCTATTCCATCTGCATCTCCTCCTGAGGATTATTAATTTGGAGAAACCTTGCATACATTGAGGGAGCATTTTCACTGGGAGAGTCAAGACTTCTCAGAATCAAAGATGCTCAGGGATTTCCTTCTTCTCCCTCAGCACAGGCCTTTAGCCATTCCCCCTGTTTTAGACATTGTGAATGATGTGTTTTCGGAGTCAAACTTGACCCTTGACTCCTTACCTCCGGCTCCCAGTAAGCCTGACAGATATTACAGAGTCCCTGACTCACATAAATTTTTGTTTAGAAACCCTGTTGCTGATCCTGAAACTTTTTCACAGGGTCCAAAAGGGAGTTAAGGCCTCAACAGCAAAAAATCCTACCCCCTCTGACAGAGATTTAAGGGCACTGGACAGATGGGGAAAAAAGGTTTATACATCTTCAACCTTGGCAATCAAAGCCTTAAACTGCCAATTTCATATGCTTAAGTGCCAACAACATGTTATGGGATTACTGAAACAGAAAATTATGTTGATTTCAGAATGTGCAGAAAATAAAGAATTGCAGGAATTATTACATGCATCTGAACAAGTTGGAAAGCATACTTTGCAATGTGGTTTTGATTCCTTAGAGGCCTCCTGCAGGGCCGCAGTTACTGGATCTGTGATTAGAAGGCATGCCTGGTTAAAAGAACAAAATTTGCCTGATCATGTTAAAGCTAAATTGCTAGATGCACCTTTACAACATGATTCTCTGTTTGGTATTAAGGCAGAAGAGGTTTTAAAGAAAATGGAAGACAAAGCTAAGTCTATGCAAACTATTAAAAACTTCTTACAAGTGCAGCCACCAAGATTCAGTAGACACTGGCCTGCAAAAAATTGGTCCTTTCCTGTGTCAGACAGAGATCAAAGGGGCAAATCCAGATGCCCTAAGGGTTCTAGATACCAGGCGCAAGATGCATACAGGTCAAAGCAATGGGGCGCTTCCACCTCCAAATCTGGAGGAGATAAAGTGCAAATCTACAGAAAGCAATCCCAATGACTGCCCTCTGCCTACACCAAGCACTTATCTTTTGGCAGCACCCATAAGGGGAAAATTAGCACTTTTTGCTCAAAAGTGGCAGATAATAACCCATGACAAGTGGGTACTAAACATCATATCACAGGGATACAGATTCCACTTCCACACTCTGCCAATGGCAAATGGTTGGCCAGATCTGCCAAAAAATAAATGGGCAGAGGCACAGAAACAGGTTACGTCCCTCATGGATTTGGGGGCCATTCAGACAGTACCAGAACAGGAAAAAGGACAAGGTTTTTACACAAGACTGTTCTTGGTACCCAGAAAGGAAAAGGCCTGGCGGCCAATACTGGATTTATCGGTTTTGAACACATACCTGGACATTCCAAAATTCAAAATGCTGACTTTGTAGCAGCTTCTGCCCATGCTGGGCAAGAATGCTTGACTGGTGACTTTAGACCTAAAAGAGGCATACCTGCATGTCTCAATAAGACAATTGTGCAGAAGATACCTCAGATTCAAGGCTGGCTTAATGCATTACCAATTCTCTGCACTGCCCTTTGGCTTATCTACTGTAACCAGGGTCTTTACAAAGTGCCTGGCACCAGTAATTGCATTTTGCAGACAAAGAAGTATACAAATATATCCTTACTTAGATGACTGTCTCATTCAAGCAGAGAACAAGGATACTCTTCTTCGACACCTGGCATTTGTGAAAAGGCTTTTAACATGCCTAGGGTACACAATAAACAAAATGAAACCACAATTGGTACCCTCTCAACAGATAACATTCCTGGGTGCAAGCTTGAATACAACTGCCCAGATGGCTTACCTCACGCCAGACAAGCAAAGGCAACTGACTACTTACTTCAAACTGATGGCAACAAAAACCCAGCCTTCTGCAAGACAAATTGTGCAGGCTCTGGGCTTCATGGCATCCTGCATCCTACTGATTCCATATGCAAGATTGCATATGAGGAAACTTCAGTGGTACCTAAAAGGTTTATGGAGTCAACATTCTCACAGTCTGAAAACAATGATTCCTCTCATTCCCTGCCTGCAACAGGAGTTTCTATGGTGGGAAAAGGCATGTCACCAAACATGGGATGGCCCTTCACTCTACCCCCTGCCAGCAAAACCTTAACAACAGACACATCAGATTATGCCTGGGGGGCCCACATGGCAGGAAGATGCATTCAGGGCATATGGACACCAAAATAAATGCATCTACATATCAACCAGAAAGAGATGCTAGCTGTTCAAAATGCCCTAACAGCCTTCAAGGACTTACTTCATCCAGGACAACTACTGATAAAGATGGACAACACCACAGTCATGTGCTATATAAACAAGCAAGGGGGGCACACACTCATACCCCCTTTACATATTAGCCATGGCACTGTGGGACACAGGTTTGACCTACCAAATACATCTTCACGCTCAATTCCTGCCAGGAAAACAAAACACTCTGGCAGACAATTTAAGCAGAAACCTTATGGATCCTCACGAGTGGAAACTAAATCCACAAGTCTTCAGTATGATAACAGAGAAATGGGGGAGCCCAGACATAGATCTGTTTGCCTCTCCTCAAAATTATCAATTGAAAAGATTCTGCATAAGGACTTATCACAGGCAAGCATGGAAAGTGGACGCCCTATCCTTCAGTTAGAAAAACCTATGAGTTTACGCCTTTCCTCTTCTCCCCAAGGTCCTTTTAAAAGTCATACAAGAGAAACCAAAGATGATACTAATTGCCCCGGACTGGCCCCGCCAATACTGGTACCCAATCCTAAGGAACTTGTCTCAATACCCAGCTTGGACCTTGCCTCAAAGACCACAATTACTGTCCCAGCAAAACAGTCAGATCCTGCACAATCAACTACAGACTCTGAACGTGGCAGCATGGCTGATCATGTAGTCATACAAACAACACCTCTCAGTAAAGCTGTGATGGATGTCATTTTGGAAGCCAGAAGGCCTAGTACTAGAAAATCTTATGCTGACAAATGGAAGAGATTCTGTGCTTGTAATCAAGCACAAGGAACTGATACAGCAGAACCAAATATTCCTCAGATATTACAATACTTAACTGAGATGCTTGACAAAGGCCTATCTTTCTCATCAATTAAAATCCATGACTCTGCCATTTTGGCTCATTACAATACAGAGACACCAATCTTTTCTCATCCTTTACTAAAGCAGTATCTTAGAGGAGCCAAAAATGTAAGGCCTCCTAGAAGATCACCATTACCTGCATGGGACCTCAATTACGTGTTGGAAAAGCTCACTCTGCCTCCATTTCAACCAGCTGCTACTGCTGACATAAAGTTCTTATCATGGAAAACAGCTCTGGTACTAGCAATTACTTCAGCAAGAAGAGTTTCAGAGCTACAGGCCCTCATGGCTGTAGAGCCTTTTATCATATTTTACCCAGACAGGGTGTCTCTGAGGACAAATCCTACTTTTATGCCTAAGGTGGTATCCAGTGTGGCTCTTAACCAAATAATTCATCTGCCAACCTTTTACCTAAATCTGCAGAACAAGGGGGAGAGAATTCTGCATTCCTTGGACGTACACAGACAGCTAAGATTCTACTTGAGCAGGACTAAAGCTCTAAGAAAAACTGAGCAATTACTAGTAACATATGCTGCAGGATCAGAAGGCAAGGCTATTTCAAAACAGACAATTTCAAAGTGGATAAGCCACTGCATCCGTTTCTGCTACTTACACTATGGTAAACTTGTGTCCAAGGGCATTAGGTCTCATTCCTCCAGAGCTGCAGTTACGTCAGCAGCCTTTCTCAGGGGAGTACCAACCAAAGACATTCTAGAGGCTGCTACTTGGAGTTCTGTTCACACCTTTACAAAGCATTATCATTTGCCTCTCTACTCTAAATCCAGGGCAGGCTTTGCCACTGCAGTTCTGCAGGGCCTTATAGCTGCTCCTAATGCTGTTTAGCTCCAGCCTCCCAACCATAGCTTTGGGATTCTACCCAAATGTAATGACTGCAACAGTGAAACATGAAGAACATAGTACAGTTGTGTGCACTTACCATAAATGTAGATGTTCGAGTGTATTCACTGTTGCAGTCCAGGTTACCCTCCCACCATCCCCCTGTCATTCTGGAGTTTATCTTTCCTTCTCTATCTTCTACAACCTATGTGGTGTATTTGCTTGTAGATGAAGGTAAAGTTTATATTGATGCATGTATATATATATTTATATATTTTTGCTACCTTTTTGGGGGCACCTGACATTGGGGGCAAGAAAAACTAAAGAAAATGGCGTTGGCTGCATGTTTTATACCCCTGACGACCTGACGTCATGGAAGAGGAGACAGCAACCAATGCAGGACCCAAGACTTTGGAATTCAGGCCGACTGAGGGCAACCTGCCAGCAGATTACCCAAATGTAATGACTGCAACAGTGAATACACTTGAACATCTACATTTATGGTAAGTGTACACAACTGTACTTTCCCTCTACTCCTGCATTTAGTTAAAGGCAGTCACCACAAGTTACCACACAGAGTGGACTTTTTGACACAAGACAAAGGGGACCCTCATTAATCTCCACTTGTCGACTCTTCAATTGACCCTGTGGTTGACAGCATACTAATCTATTTCAGATGCCTCTTCACTGATGATGTGCTTACAGTCCTGCAGGAGGCCAGGAAACCAAATACCAGAAAGTCTTACTTAGCAAAATGGAAAATATTTTCAATCTGGTGTCTGAAACAAAATCAGGACCCATTAACAGTATTAATTCCCCTGGTTTTAACTTATTTGTGTGAACACTGATTTGCCTTAATCTTCAGTCAAACCTCATGTCGGCCATATCTGCCTATCTGCCTCTATCTACCCCCTTAGCTAGCAGATTTGAGGCAAAACTATTTCTAAAAGGCATCGTAAACATTAGACCTCCCAGGAAACCGGTTCCACCTCCCTGGGACCTTAACTTTGTTTTGGAAAAGCTGACGCTCCCACCATTTAAGCCAGCTTCCTCAGCTCCTCTTCAGTACTGTTCCTGGAAAACTGTGTTACTCTTGACCTTAATTTCAGCCAGACAGTGTCTGAGCTACAGGGCCTTATGGTATCCCCACCCATTCTGGTCTCCCACAAAGACAGGGTCTCCCTGCACACAAGCCCCTCATTTATGCCTAAGGTAGTCAATGACCTATCTCTAAATCAGTCCATACACTTAAATACCTTTTTCCCTTCTCTCCAGAACTCCATTGAGAGGGTAGTCCATACCTTAAATCTCCATAAGCAACTTAGATTTTACTTATACAAGACTAAAGCTGTTAGAAAGTCAGCTTTTTTGTTTTTTAACACCCAGGGCCCTGGGGTGGGTTGTGTCCAAGCAGACTGTTTCCTCCTGGATTTCCAAGACTATTTTCTTCTGCTACACTCACCATGGTAAGATTCTCCATTCCCCTGTTAGGGCTCATTCCACCAGGGCTATTGCCTCATCTGGGGCCTTTTTCAAGGGATTGAACACTAATTCAATTCTTGAAGCAGCTACATGGACCTCAGTCCATATCTTCACCAAACACTATAAATTAGATGTAGTTTCTAAATCTAGAGCAGAGTTTGCCAGAGCCATACTGCAGGGCTTCCTGGAAAGCTCCTCAGCTACTCCCTCTTCCCTTACTTCATGAAGTTTGGTTATTCTCCCTCATGATGTTAAGTTGTCTCTCTCACCTTCATTCTTGCTGGATGGGTTTGGAGCCGATCCTCGGCTCCGACTCGGCCTCTTTCTAAAGCTCGAGAGCTATTTACCGGCTCGAGGCCTCCCCTTATCCCACAATGCTAGGCGTCAGATATCCAGATCTCGTTTGCCGCTTCAGCTACGAGCTTGCGTTTTTACCGGCTCCAGGTCGTATAATTCTTTTTATAACCTTTCATAGTCAGGGTTGTTGTCACTAATTTAGATTTTCTTTTCTATTAGAGTTGTTAAATTGTAATCCCTTTAGACCCACGTATAACCCCCTTTTTTTCTGTTGATTACAGAGTTTTATTCCCTTCCTCCCATCCCCTCCCCATCCCCCTTTGGGGTAGTGGTTAGGCCTATCTCTGTATAGTGTGCTTTTGATATATATATATATATATATATATATATATATATATATATATATATATATATATAGTTTTTGGTTAATTATAACTGCTATAGTTGTAGAAGTTGTATTGTCTGTTCTAGTGCGTGTTTGTCTGTGTTTAGTGTTTAAGCACTATTTTAAATTCCCTTGGTATCTTTTCTACCATGTCCAAAGATACCAAGGTTTCAGGTTTCAAGAAGTGTGACTCGTGCTGTCAGAAGATGTCTCTGACAGACGGTCACACTTCTTGTGTTTATTGTTTGGGCCCCCTACACCTGCAGGACTCTTGTTCGGTTTGTCATGCTTTCAGTCTGAGAGTCCTGCAGGAACGTAGGAATAAACTAATTTTGAGAGGCTTGTTAAAGCCTGAAGGATCCCCGACTAAGCCTTCATCAGGGAAATCCTTAAAGCCTGCCAAACCGTCGGCTCCCTGTTCGGAGCCAACGCCGAGCGGAGCTTCTACTTCTTTGTCGGTTGCGGCTGGAACCGACACTTTGAGACCTCAGTCGGCCCTGACTTTGCCATCGGAGCCGTCTCTGAGCCGGAAGCGTTCGAGTTTCTTCAACTATTCCTCCTCCTCCGACTCTACTACCGTGTTCAGAGCCGGAGCTTGTTGGGGCTCGAATTGTCGGAATGTTGGAGCCGATACCCCACCCTTCGGCTCCTTCGTCGGCTCCGATCTCTTCATTGGTTCCATCCTTGGAGGGATCCGGGCGCCGAGACTTCCTCATCAGCTCCAAGGGGGTGAGTGGCATCAGACCCTTGTCCGACCCCATTCTCCCTCTCGGGGCCTCGGCGCAGGTAAGCTCGGCCCCGACATTGGCCTCGGAGCCGTCCGTCTCGGTGCTGGGAGGAGTTCATGTCTCTTCGGAATGGGAGCCCTCTTTTCTGCCTGATAGGGGCGCCTTTGAGGTCATGAGGAGCATGCTGACTCCTGGGTCGGCTCCGCATTCGACCCCTTCGACTCCTCCCCCTATGGTGCCTGTGTCGATCTCTGTTCATCCTCCTGACCCCAAGCGTGGAGAACAAGTGCTCCAGGTAGCCCCATTGGGTGCATCTTCCTCTTCCGAGGCCTCCCCTGATCATTCGGAGGAGCCCCCTCAGAAGAGAAAATGTAAGAGAAAGCATGTTGACTCCCCCGAGTCAGTCACCTCTGACACTGACTTGGAGGATTCGGAAGGGTCCCCAAGGTCCTCCTCTGAGGATGTCTCTTTTTCAGACATCCTTGAGATCCTTAAGCAGAGGGGGAACTGGACTGCCCTCAACCCTTCCGAAGATGAGTCGGTGTATCTGGACGCATTTGGTTCTCGTCCTTCCACCTCCTGGGTGTCTCCGCCTTTTGACCCACTCATGGAAGTAGTGGCTCAGAAGGCATGGACGGCCCCTGACACAGTGGAACCAACTCCCCGCAGGCCCACAAAATTCATCACAGCCCCGTCCGACAAACAGTTTCTCACTAAGGGTGTCCCTGTTGATGCCATGGTGGTTGCAGCAGCCACTAAGGAGGAGTTGGCTGACCCTTCAGTGCCTGTCCATCCATCTAATAAAGAATCTAGGACAATGGACAGGTACGGGAAGTGGATGTTTTCTTCATCGACCTTTTCCATGCGGTCACTGAACTATCTGTGCCATTTCACCCGCCTTCAAAGAGATCTCCTTAAGGAACTGGGTGATACCCTTCAGGATCCATCTGCTGCAGGGTCTCAGGAAAAGATTAACTCCCAGCTGGTGATCTTAATTCTATAGTCAACTCCTCCATGCGGCTCATTTATTATGCAGCCGATGGGGTGAGTAGAGCCGCAGGCACAGGCGTGGCTTTGAGAAGACATGCCTGGATGCGGTTATGTAACTTTGCTGACCCCTTTAAGGCATCCTTCACCAATACCCCCTTTGATGGTTTGGCTTTGTTCGGACCACAGGTGAAGGATACCCTTACCAGGTGTGAGCAGGAAGGCAAGACTCTCTCTGCTGTGGGAGTCCGTTTTTCTACTCCTTCTAGACCATACCGTAAAGGTCAGAAGGGTGGAAAAATGTGGTTTCGCAAACCCCAAGGAGTCGTGCCTGACACACATGGAGAGTTTCCCCTCCAGGGGCAGAGGAGGGAACAACAACAGACGCCACCCAAGGGACATAAGGAGTCCACAGAATCAGGGTAGCAGGGAAACCTTTTCCGACAAACCCTTTCAGCACCCCTGAGGGGCTGCCCGACTGTCCACTCTCAGAGGCAGTCAGGGGAAGATTATCACTGTACCCAGAAGCCTGGCGACTCCTCACACAAGACAAATGGGTACAGGCTATCATATCCGAGGGTTACAAAATCCCCTTTGTCCACACCCCCATTCAAACAAACAGATCCCTTCCAGATGTTCCACCCGGTCTAAGGGAACAAGCAGTACTAGAAATCTCAAAACTGCTAAGAAAAAGAGTCATCCAGCCAGTCCCAGCAGGCCAGCAAGGATCCGGGATTTACTCCAAGTTCTTTTTGGTACCAAAGAAGACAGGGGACTGGAGACCCATTTTGGATCTCAGTAGATTAAACAAATCTGTTCAAAGAACGAAGTTCCGGATGGTCACGCTTCAGTCCATTCTACCCTTTTTGGGTCCAGACATTTGGATGTGCTCCATAGACCTTCAGGATGCGTACTACCATATCAAAATGAACAGATGCTCCAGGAGGTTTCTCCGCTTCTGGCTGGGAACCAGTCACTATCAATTCAGAGCCCTGCCCTTTGGTCTCACCACAGCCCCCAGGGTGTTCACCAAATGCATGGCAGTGGTTACGGCTCACCTGAGACGGAGAGGATTCCAGGTATTTCCATATCTAGACGACTGGCTCCTAACTGCTTCCACCAGGCATCAACTAATCCGAGCCAGGGATTATACCATCCAAACTTGCTCAGAGCTAGGTATCTCTATAAACTTTGAAAAGTCTGCATTGTCGCCTTGTCAATCTATAACCTTTATATGCGCCATATTAAACATAAAAGAACTGTCGGCAAAACTCCCATTAGAAAGAGTATTAGACATTCACCGACATGTTCAAATGTTGCTACAATGCAAGAGAATTCAGGCCAGATTTGTATTGAAAACCTTGGGTCTCATGGCAGCAGCTATCACATTACTTCCCCTGGCTCGTTTTCACATGCAAATTCTTCAGTGGATGCTCTTTACCCAATGGTCCTTTCAACAGCTTCCGATGTCTCACAACATAATAATTACTCAATCATGCAAAGACCACCTTTCTTGGTGGATGGTATCCCCTCAAGTTTTTCAGGACAGACCATTTGTACTTCCTCCTCTGGTTGCCACGGTGACAACGGATGCCTCCCTGATCAGGTGGGGGGGGGGCATTTTCAGGGCAGGACTGTCCAGGGCACTTGGCAACCCCTAGAGTACCATCTGCACATAACCGTCTTGGAGATGAGAGCAGTACTTTTAGCATTGCAAGCTCTTCAGGACTCTCTACCTACCGGGACTATTGCAGTTCACACGGACAATATGTCGGTAGTGTGGTACATCAACAAGCAGGGCGGAACCAGGTCCTATCCCTTATGTCGAGAAGCACTCAGACTTTGGCAGTGGGCGATCTCCTCTCAATGGTTTCTGATAGCAACGCACATCCCCGGGAAGTCCAACGTCATAGCGGACAGGCTAAGTGGAGCAATCCTTATGCCTCACGAGTGGTCTCTCAATCAGTTAGTAGCGGACAAAATTTTCCGCAGATGGGGTCAACCTTGCTGCGACCTTATTCCAACCCCTCTCAACAGCAAGTGCAGCGACTTCTTCACTCTCTTCCCCCTCCCAGGCCATTCCCCCAGAGACGCTTTAGTTCACGAATGGCCCCGGGGTCTGCTCTATGCATTCCCTCCTTTTCCCTTAATTCCAAAACTGATTCAGAAAGCGACCGCTTTGGGATCCAGGATGATCCTCATTGCTCCTTACTGGCCTCGACAAATTTGGTCCCCATTCCTGCATCATCACCTGCTGGAGCAGCCCTGGAATCTGGACCCAGTGCCAGACCTCTTGATCCATCAGTCGGGCGGGCTGCACCAATCCCTTCACTCTCTCAACCTCACAGCTTGGTTGCTCCACTTCCAACCTTAGCCAGGCCTCCACATATTTCTCAGACAGTGCGCAAAATCATACTTTCTTTGCACAAACCTTCTACTAGAAAAACTTATGCTAGTAAGTGGAAACGTTTTTCTTTCTGAGCAGAGGCTAGAAAGATAGACCCCTTTACAGCCCCTGTCCATAATGTTTTAGATTTTTTTGGCGGAACTTTTTCGAGCAGGTTCCTCAGCTGCCACCATTAGGGTCCAATTGGCTGCTATCGCAAATTTTCACGTTAGCCTATCAGAGTCCAGTATCATGTCCCATAAACTCTGTAAGGCCTTTCTTAAAGGAAATATCTTACTTAGACCCCCGGTTAAAGATCCCCCCCCTCCGTGGGATTTGAACTTGATATTAACTTCATTGATTCTCCCTCCTTTTGAACCTGCAGCTTCTTGTTCCTTAAAGTTACTCTCCTGGAAGACTCTCTTCTTAGTAGCCATCACCTTGGCCAGAAGAGTATTGGAACTTCAAGCCCTTTGTGTTCATCCTCCATATCTTATTTTTCACAAAGATAGAGTTTCACTCAGGACTAATCCTTCCTTTTTGCCCAAAATACCCTCAGAGACAAATCTCAATCAGGCTATTGATCTTCCTGTCTTTTTCCTAATTATTCAAACAGAGCTGAACAAAAGTTACACTATTTGGACGTTCACAGGCAGTTACGTTTTTATTTGGATAGGACCAAACAGTCAAGAAAATCAGATCAACTCTTCCTGTCCTATGCTGAGGGGAAGCAGGGCCTGCCAGTTTCTAAGATAACCTTGTCCAGGTGGCTGGCCTCTATTATTACCTTGATCTACCAACTGAGACATAAAGAACTTCCTTCAAAACCAAAAGCTCATTCAACCAGAGCATTGGCTATGTCAGTAGCTTTTCAGGCTAGACTTCCAATGGAATCTATTTGTGCTGCAGCAACATGGGCCACTCCTCATACCTTCATTTCACATTACAAGTTGGATATGGCCTCCTGGAGTCGAGCTGTTTTTGGTTCTACTGTGCTCAAAAGTCTGTTTCGATGAGCCACCCATCCTTAAGCAGGGCTAAGGTGCTAGGGACGCTGTCCCATCCAGCAAGAATGAAGGCGAGATAGACAACTTAACATTAAGAAGTTATGTACCTACCATAACGTTCTATGTTAGTTGTCTTCATCTTGCCTTCTTTTTGCGTCCCACCCTCCATCCCCCTAGCCTGGTTAGGACCGAGAAGAATCCCTTTTGAGGCCTTCTTCCTACGGTTGATCTTGTTTTTAGGTTATGTCCACCTCTGTTTGTAGCGCTGTAGGTAAACCTTTGGTGGGAACTAGTGTGTTTTTTTCCATGGTGTTACCTTTCCAAACGAGATCTGGATATCTGACGCCTAGCATTGTGAGATAAGGGAAGGCCCCGAGCCGGTAAATAGCTCTCGAGCTTTAGAAAGAGGCCGAGTCGGAGCCAAGGATCGGCTCCGAACCCATCCAGCAAGAAAGAAGGTGAGATGAAGACAACTAACATGGAACGTTATGGTAGGTACATAACTTCTTATTATGATTACTGCAACAGATGAATAGAAGGACATAGAATAATTGTGTAAAATCTTACCATAACGATAGATGTCCTTCTCTTGTCTGTTGCAGTATTCCTATCCCTCCCTCCTTCCACCTGGCCTTGCTTCTTCTTATATAATTCTTACCCTACTTTCTCAGGCTGGCATTTCTCCTGGGGCAGTCAGTTCTGAGGATGGTGCGTGCATACGTCACTTTTATAGCTGACGTCCGATTGCAGCCTATCACTCACCATACAGCAGTAAAAAAACTTTTGCACACTGGCCGACGTTGGGTTGCCTATGCCGGGCAACTCCCCCATGTTATGAATACTGCAACAGAGAAGAGAAGGACATCTATCGTTATGGTCATAAGATTTTGCACAACTATTCTTTCACCCTTCTTTTGGAAATGGCCAGGGGGTATTCACCACAAACTTCCTCATAGAATTGATCTATTCACACAGAATTGGGGGTGTTTGATACATCCTGACTCCTGACAACTTCAGCTAACTGCCTGGATGATAGGGTCTTAATTCTGTTTAGGCACCTGTTTACTCAAGATGTGAAGCAGGTACTAATGGAGGCCAACAACATAACCAGCACCCATTCAGGGCTAGTTGTTCTGTGGTTCTAAGATATTTGTGTGAGTTACTCTCCTCCATCAAGGTTCATTTATTAGCTATTTCAGCACTTTTTTGGATCCTCCTTTTTCAATGTATCCTCATGTCAAAATGGTTTTGAAAGGCGTTTTGTTAACAGACCTCCAAGAAAACCTGTGGCTTCTCCTTGGGATCTTAATTTTGTGTTAGAGAAGCTAACAGTTGCTCTGTTTGAACCAGCTAATCTAGCTGTCTTGAGGTTCTTAACATGAAAAACAGTTTTACTGATTGCTGTAGCCTCTGCAAGAATAGTTTCTGAGTTGCAAGCCTTATGGTGAGTCACCCTGACTCATTTTCCAGAGAGAAGTTTCTTTGAGAACCAAATCCTTCTTTTATCCCTAAAGTGGTATCCAAATTTAGTTTAAGCTGAACTCTCCATCTCCTTGTTCTCTTTCCTGATCCCAGAAAGGCAGGAGAAAGGATACTCCATACCTTGGATGTCCACAGACAACTCAGGTACTATCTTGACAGAACTAAATCTTTCAGAACTTAAAATCATTTGTTCTTTTCTTGTGAAGGTAAGAAGAAGGGGAAACCTGTGTCAAAACATGGACCCTTCCTCTTCCACCTCCCAATTATAGTAAGCTTTGGTAATTTACCCATATAGCTAAGGCTATTGCAGCAGTGATCAATATGATGAACATAGTACAGTTGTTTAAGTAAACTTACCATAACAGTCTATGTTTGAGTGATCACTGCTGCAGTAGCTGCTCCCTCCCTTCATCCCTCTGTTTTTTTTTTGTGTTTTGTGTGTGTGTGTGTGTGTGTGTGTGTGTGTGTGTGTGTGTGTGTGTGTGTTATTTATGCCAATGTGTGAATATTTAATGTTAAGTTGTCTATCTCGCCTTCATTCTTGCTGGATGGGTTCGGAGCCGACCTCGGCTCCGACTCGGCCACTCTAAAAGCTCGAGAGTTGGTTCCACCGGCTCGAGGCTCCCCTTATATCCCACAATGCTAGGCGAGAGTTACCTCAGATCTCGTTTGCCGCTACAGCTTCGAGGTTTTTTTCTACCGGTTCTTGGTGAGTACTATTTCTTGTTGAAATTAGTCTTTAAAAACCCCTTTAATTTAATATATTTACTTAGTTTAGTGTAGTTTAGAAAACTTTTATTCCCTTCCAAAAATTTCCGTTTTTTCCTCAAGAACCTTAGGTTCTTCCCTTGGGCCTATAGGCCTTTCCTTCCCTAGTGGAGTGTGTGTGCATTATTTTATTTTAAAATTCTAGTACTGCTTTTATTATAATTTAACTTGACAGGGTGTAACTAGTGTGTTTGTGTGCGTGTTTGTGTACACCTGTTCAAATAAAATGTCTAAAGAAGCAAAGGTCTCGATTCAAGAAGTGTGATGCGTGCTGTCAGAAAATGTCTCTGACAGACGCTCACACTTCTTGTGTCTATTGTCTGGGGCCTTTGCACCTGCAGGACTCCTGTGCTGTGTGCCATGGCTTCAGCCCCAGGGTCCTGCAGGAAAGAAAGAATAAATTGATTCTCAGAGGCTTACTCAAGCCAGAGGATTCCCTGTCTGTTTCAACAGGGAAGCCCTCTAAGGCATCTAGGTCTTCGGCTCCGCAACTGAGCCGAGACCTAAGGTTTCAACCTTTGCCTTCATCGGCTCGGCTGGAGCCGATAAGTCTCAGTCCACAGTTTCTGTGGCTCGGCCCGGCGGAGCCGAGGTAGAAGTTCCGTGTCGGCTCCGACCAGACCTTCGGAGCCGACAACTAGGAAGAGGTCCAGGTCACCATCTCTTGGCTCCGTTCATTCGGCTCCAGGATCTCCCTGCTGTCTGAACGGAGCCAAAGATCTCACTCCTCTAGGTCATCGAGGCTGTCGGATAATGACCTTCAGAGGGTAGTGAGTCGACTACTTAAGTCCGAGGCACTGGCCCAGATGCTTCAGAGCCCGACTCATCAGTCGATGCCTGCCCGGTCCACCAACATATTCCTCCTTCGACTCTCTTGAGCTCGGAGCCGGGTCGGTCGGAACCGAGACTGTGATTGCGCCGGAGCCGATACAATTGTCTTCGGCTCCGTCCGGCTCCGCTTTCTTCCTTGGAAGAATCTCGGCGCCGGACTTCCCTCGTCGGCTCCGAGGGGTGAGTGGCATCGGACCCTTGTCCGACCCCCTCTCCCTCTCGGTGCCCGGCGCTGGTGAGTTCGGCTCCGACATCGCCTCGGAGCCATCACTGTCGGTGCCGAGGGGTTCTTAGTTTCTCGGAGCGGGGACCTCTGGCTCTGCCTGATAGGGGTGCATTCGAGGTCATGCGGAGTGTGTTAGAGCCTGGCTCTACTCCACAGTCGGCTCCGTCCGCCCCTCCCTCTATGGTGCCTCAGGCTAAGTCGACTCACTCCCTCATCCCGGACCGCAGAGAGCCAGCTCCTCAGGAGCCCCTGTGGGATTTCATCCTCTTCCGAGGCCTCTCCTGATTTGGCAGAAGAGCCCCCGAAGAGGAAGTGTAAGAGGAAACACATTGACTCACCTGAGTCCATCACGCCAGACACAGATTTGGATGATTCTGAGGGTTCCCCGTTCCCCTTCTGAAGATGTCTCATTTGCAGACATTCTGGAGATCCTGAAACAGAGGGAAATTGGCCAGCCCTCAACCCTTCGGAGGATAATCTGTGTATCTTGAGGCGTTGGCTCTCGTCCTTCCACCTCCTGGGTGTCCCCCCTTCGACCCCTCATGCAGGTGGTTGCTAAGAAGGCATGGACGGCTGCTGATTCAGTGGACCCCACTCCCAGGAGACCCTCTAAGTTCATAACAGCTCCAGCAGACAAACAATTTTTAACAAAAGGAGTTTCTGTGGATGCTATGGTGGTAGCTGCTGCCACTAAGAAGGAGCTAGCTGATCCTTCAGTACCTGTCCATCCACCTAACAAGGAATCTAGGTCCATGGATAGGTACGGGAAGCGGATGTTCTCGTCAGCGACATTTACCATGCGTTCGCTGAACTACCTGTGCCATTTTACTCGTCTTCAAAGGGACTTGATCAAGGAAGCGAGTGAAATGTTAAAGGATCCTACAGCTGCGGGTTTCCAAGATAAGATGAACACGCAGCTGGCTACCCTTAATTCCATAACCAACTCCTCCATGCCTCTTTCTTACGCGGCTGATGGAGCGAGCAGAGCCGCAGGGACAGGTGTGGCCTTACGTAGGCATGCCTGGATGCGGCTATGCAATTTTGTGGACCCCTTCAAGACGTCTTTCACGAACTCCCCTTTTGATGGATTATCTCTCTTTGGTCCTCAAGTGAAAGAAACCTTGACTAGGTGCGAGACTGATGGCAAGACCCTTTCTGCCATCGGAGTCCGTTTTTCTACTCCTTCCAGGCCTTACCCCAAAGGCCAGAAAGGTGGAAAGATGTGGTTCCGTAAACAATCTCAAGGGACTTCGCCTGACGCACAGAGTCGTTTTCCCACCAGAGGCAGAGGTGGGAATAACAATGGTAGACGTCGCCCTAGGGGCAGGGGGGGTCCGCAGAACCAGGGCAATCGGGAAGCCTTCCCTGACAAACCCTTTCAGCATCCCTGAGGTGTTGCCCGACTGCCCATCTTCGGAGGCAGTCGGGGGAAGATTGTCACTGTACCCAGAAGCCTGGCTATCCCTGACTCAAGACAAATGGGTACAGCCCATCATTTCAAGGCTATTCTATCCCCTTTCTTCGCTTTCCAAATCAGTCAAAAAATCCCTTCCAGATGTTCCACCGCTCAAAGGGATCTAGCAGTTTTGGAAATTTCAAAACTGCTTGCAAAAGAGCAATTCAGCCAGTTCCAGCAGACCAGCAAGGATCCGGAATCTACTCAAGGTTCTTTTTAGTTCCAAAGAAAACAGGGGACTGGAGACCAATTTTGGATCTCAGTGTCATGAACAAATCAGTCAAGAAAACAAGATTACGGATGGTCACGAAGCAATCCATCCTTCCCCTATTGGGCAAAGGAAACTGGATGTGCTCTATAGACCTTTGGGATGCGTACTATCACATAAAGATGAACAGACGCTCCAGAAGATTCCTCCGCTTCAGGCTGGGAACCAGTCATTTTCAGTTCAGGGCCCTGCCCTTTGGTCTCACCACTGCCCCGGTGTTTACCAAATGCATGGCAGTGGTAGCTTCTCACCTGAGACGACAAGGATTCCAGGTGTTTCCATATTTGGACGACTGGCTCCTCACAGCTCCCACCAAGCATCTCCTTCTGATGGCCAGAGATTACACTTTTCGCGTTTGTCAAAAGCTGGGTATTTCAATAAATTGCGAAAAGTCTGTTTTGTCGCCTTGTCGTACTATTACCTACATAGGCGTAAATCTAGATACAATAAACATGTCTGCAAGGCTAACACATCAGAGAATATCAGACATTCACAAATTGGTATCACTCCTTCTCAACAACAACAGAATCAAAGCCAGGTTAGTTCTAAAGGTGTTGGGAATTATGGCAGCGGCCATACCTCTGCTTCCATTAGCCAGATACCACATGCGGATCCTTCAGTGGATGCTTTTTACTCAATGGTCATACCAGGAACTTCCAATGTCTCACACCATTGTGATCACGCAAGCGTGCAAAAAGCATCTCATGTGGTGGATGTCTTCCCCCCAGCTCCTGTCGGGAAGACCCTTTGTTCCACCTCCTCCGGTTGCTACTCTGACAACGGATGCCTCCCTGATCGGGTGGGGGGGGCATTATCAGGGCAGGACAGTCCAGGGCACATGGCAACCAAATGAATGCCACTTGCACATAAATGTTCTGGAGATGAGAGCAGTGCTTTTAGCGTTGCAAGCCCTTCAAGACTCTCTTCCCTTGGGAACAATTGCAATCCAGACAGACAATATGTCTGTAGTGTGGTACATTAACAAACAAGGCGGAACCAGATCATACCCCTGTGTCGAGAAGCACTCAGACTGTGGCAATGGGCGATTTCTTCTCAGCGTTTCTGATAGCAACGCACATCCCGGAAGTCCAATCATATTGCGGACAAGTTGAGCAGAGCTATACTCATGCCTCACGAGTGGTCTCTGAAAGATTCTGTAGTGAGAGAAATTTTTCTCAAGTGGGGTCAGCCTTGCTGCGATCTTTTGCTACTCCCCAAAACAGCAAGTGCAGAGAATATTTCACTCTATTCCCTTTACCAGGCCAACCCAGCAGAGACGCTCTAGTCCAAGTTTGGCCCGGGGACTTCTGTATGCATTTCCTCCTTTCCCACTGATCTCTCAAGTAATACAGAAAGCTATCGCTCAGAAGGCCTCATTGATCCTCATTGCTCCTTACTGGCCTCGACAAGTGTGGTTCCCCTTTCTACATCGCTTTCTCTTGGAGCGACCGTGGAATCTGGACCTAGTTCCAGATCTTTTGATCCATCAGTCGGGTCAGTTTCATCGCTCCCTCCCCTCTCTGAACCTCACTGCTTGGTTCCTCCAGTTCCAACCTTAGCCAGGCTTCCTCAATTATCTCACTCTGTTAGAGATATATTGATAGCTTCCCATAAATCTTCCACTCGAAAGATTTATTTGAGTAAGTGGAAACGCTTCTCATATTGGGCTCAAGGAAAAGACATAGATCCTTTCACCGCTTGCATCCAACTAGTCCTTGATTTTCTAGCTGAACTCTTCCATGCAGGTTCATCTCCCTCTACACTTAAAGTTCAATTGGCAGCTATTTCTAACTTTCATGTGGGTATTTCTGAATCTGCCCTAATGTCCCACAAACTCTGCAAAGCCTTTTTGAAAGGAGTTTTTCTTCTCAGACCTCCTATAAGAAATCCTCCTTCTCCTTGGGACCTAAATTTAGTTCTTGCTTCTTTGATTCTTCCCCCTTTCGAACCTGCAGCTTCCTGTTCTTTAAAATTATTATCATGGAAAACTCTTTTTCTGGTAGCTATTACATCAGCTAGAAGAGTTTCAGAGCTTCAAGCACTCAGCTGTCGTCCTCCTTATCTTTTGTTTCATAAGGACAGAGTATCCTTACGAACTAACCCGTCCTTTTTGCCTAAAGTGGTCTCGACATCAAATCTGAATCAATCCATTGATCTACCAGTCTTTTTCCAGGATACTCCAATAGGTCTGAACAAAATTACACTGCCTGGATGTTCACCGTCAATTGAGGTACTACTTGGATAGAACTAAACAGTTCAGAAAATCTGATCAGCTGTTTGTCTCCTATGCGGAGAGCAGAAAGGGACTTTCAGTTTCAAAGGTATCATTATCCAGATGGCTAACATCATTGATTTCCCTTGTATATGAGATTAGACATCAAAGCTTGCCTGATAAACCTAAGGCTCATTCCACCAGAGCTTTGGCTACTTCTTTAGCTTTCCAAGACAGACTGCCTATTGACACCATTTGTGCAGCGGCTACTTGGGCTACTCCTCACACTTTCATTTCTCATTATAAGTTGGATTTAGCTTCTAGGCATAGAGCTAACTTTGGTTCCACTGTTCTCAGGAGTCTGTTCCGTTAGGCCACCCGGGACAAGGTGCTAGGGACGCGGTCCCATCCAGCAAGAATGAAGGCGAGATAGACAACTTAACATATAGAAGTTATGTTCTTACCATAACGTTCCATGTTAGTTGTCTTCTTCTCGCCTTCTTCTTGCGTCCCACCCTCCTTCCCCCTGGCCTGGACAGACCTAGAGGAGTTGTGATTGTGACCTCTCTTTCTACCACCTCTTTCTTAGACATATGCTATTATGCATATTTCCTGGTTCAGGCTGTAGGTCACCCTTCTTTCGTCCTGTTGTTAGAGGTGGATTCTTTTTTACAGTTATTCTGTTACTATTATAAGCTAGGGTTAGCTTACAAACGAGATCTGAGGTAACTCTTGCCTAGCATTGTGGGATATAAGGGGAGCCTCGAGCCGGTGGAACCAACTCTCGAGCTTTTAGAGTGGCCGAGTCGGAGCCGAGGTCGGCTCCGAACCCATCCAGCAAGAAGAAGGCAAGAAGAAGACAACTAACATGGAACGTTATGGTAAGAACATAACTTCTATTTTTTTGTTATTCCTAGTATTGTCTTTTCAGGGCTCAACATCCCTCTCTGTGTTGGTATGAACTCTCTAAAGGGCATTGCACCCAAACCTGTCCTTTTAGCTTGTCTTGTGCTGACTGATGGTTTGTACGCATGGAAGGTGCTCTGAAGCTTTAGAAGCTGGCTGGCTGTTGCATCCTTGGCAAGATATAACCCTTATTCAACAGTGATCCAAACTTCTACCGTTATGGGAAGTTTCTTACACAACTGTATTTTTGCTTGGATCTGTGTCATTGAGAGAGTACAACCCACACCACTTCAGCCTGATTAGCTTTTCTGGTGCTGGAGAAACTGGATGATGGGATGGGCTTGATAGGTTTATGTCAGCTTGTCATCCCTGTTGTATGCGGTCAGACAAGTGATACTGCTTGGTCTGATGTTGGTGGATGCTGGAGTCAAGACAACAGGTGGTGCTGGCCATTCCTGTCCCTAGACTGAGAATGGTTTTGCCTCCACTAACAACTTTTTGTAGCCTGACCACCAGGAGTGACACTGGTATGCAGAGAGGTAGGTCCAAACATCACAAGCAGCTGAAGCTGCTGTGAGCTGGAGTACTGGCTCTCAGATCCCTCCATTCCCATGCAGCTTGGTGCCAGTATGAGGTTTGAAATCCATGATTCAGTGGGGCATATAAATGTTTGACAACCTGCTTGTAATACAAGCAGAGACTGAGTGGAGCTGGGGACTTAAAAGCTATGCTGCCACAATGGACAACCAAGCAAAAATAAATAAATAAATGAAACTTACAGTTAAGGTCAGTTTCTCACACATCTGTACTTTTGTATATTTTTAAAATTTCATCTAGAATGTTACACTCAGGGAAATAATATCTTCTGTAAGTGAGCCCCTTTAACTATTGCAGAGCTAACTAACTAGTCAGATCTAGTGAAGTTTTGTTTATGTAAGCTAAATGTTTCTTGGTACATACATGACCTTATGCTTGCTGAATGTTTTTTGAAATGAGTGATTCAATGTTATATTTATTTATTTGAACACAATGACTGATAATTGTCTTCATTCTTGGAAGGAGATCTTGAGAAAGAGAAGCAACGTCTGCAGAGAATCTTAGCTATGGGAAAAGATGATCAGGAGCCCAAAGCAAAACAACAGACCATCGAAAAACAGAAAGAAGATGTTACAGAGACTGACAGGTTTGAAGAATGTATGTTTTGTAGAACGGGTGCAGTAGTTTTTTCAAGCTTTTAATGATTGCAGTTTGAGGAAAATTCCTGTTTTAAGCTGTTTGATTAGTTGCACCGCATGTATATTTAATTTATACTGTTTCTAAAAAAGTTATAGTTAAATGTGTACTCTTTATTTTAGATATTAGAACTGCAAAACCTAATATATGATAGAGCAAATATAACAGGACCCTCAATAAATGTAGTTTCTCACTTGATAGCTTTGCACTGTCTCTCAGCTGTTCTTTCAGAAGATGTAGGACTGGATTCCAAAGCAAGTTGCCCAGGCCCATTCAGAAGGTGTTGCACACTAAAGAAACTTGTAACCGATATATGTCCCAACTGTGTCTGATTTTGACTCAAATTTTATCTGTCCCTCTTAATCCGTCCTAAAACATGTGACTTTTGGAGAAAAGAAGGTTAATTACACAATAAATAATGACAATAATTAGTGTTACAGAGTCCTTTTGCATCAGAAAATGGGTCTTAATTCACATTCTCTTATTCTGTCATTGTCTCAAGTTAATAGTACTAATATTTTAAAAGTGCCACTGATTGTCCCTGATTATTTCGGAATTTGTCCCTGATTTTGTTGGCATTTGCCCCTTTTTAGTCGAGTGCTATGAATGTGGCTGCTTTTCCAAAAGCAGGCCTGAGATTGTCATCTAATAACGACAGAATCAAAAAACTCACCTGAAAGCAGAATACTTGGACCCCCAACCAGGCCTAAGGGTGGTGCTCAATGGTGAGTACTTTGATCGGGTGACCATGTGAGTTCAAATCCATCCTATAAAAGCTGCACGGAGGTGCAGTGTGGGCTCACCATCTGTAACGTGAAGGTGTAATGCCAGTCAGGTGGTAGGAAGGATCAGAATGTATTAAGATGGACAAGACCCTGGTAATGGAAACTTACTCTTGGGCCATGGAATGTCACATGAGCCAAAACTTGTGAGGGAGGTTGAAAAATAGTAGATGGATTTAGTTGGTTTTAGTTGTACTCGGAACAGTAGTTCTTGAGCCAGATGTTTCAAGCAGTTTGGTCTCGTGTCCCGGAGCTGACCTTCAGGAGAGGACCCTGGCAGGTGTGAGGATATTCACAAGCCCCTTCTGGGTGCTGTTCAGTTGGAGTTTGTAGCAGGAAACTAGAGGGTATTCTTAAAACAACTGCAGAAAGGAAAACTCTGCTGTTTGTGATATGCATCTAGCACATGTTTGGCTGTGATGCTCAGTAGGATATCGCCTATGGATTCTGTAGTTCTTTATTGAGACTTTAACACTTGTATAGGAAATAGTGGAGATACTCAGAGGATTGTGATCAGGAAGAACAGCTTGCTTAATTTGTCCTGGAATGGTGAATTGTTTTTGGACTCCCTCTCTAGTCATATATTGTCTGTAACAAACAATGTATTTGAATACAAGGATGTTTATAAATGTTCTGAGGACCAGAACATCATGGGCTAAAGCTAAGTGATTAATTTTACAGTCTTGTTATGACATGTGAGGCTATACATTCTGTACACTCCAGTCAGGAGAGGTGCTGAGCTGTCAACTGCTCAATTTTTGTCGAGATTGGTCATATGACTTAGGGTAATGACTAAACAGACCCAAGGAACTGAAATATGTAGTGATGTCCTAAAAATGCCAAACAAGTATTTCTGAGCATGATGAGTTCAACTTTTTCATTTAGAAGAGCTTCTGCCATATAACTAGGGAGGTCAGGAATTTGGAGTCTGAACAGACCCTATTCCAGATCTCAGTAGCTGAGTCAGTAACAAAGAGTTGTGGCTAAAAGGTGATAGATTCTTGTAATAGTGGTAACCTAATCACCTGCTGATGAAGACCAGAGGAAAGAAATATTTCAGGTTAAAGAAAGAAATCTTCCATGTGGTGTTAAGTTGATCTCTGGATCTGACTGATTGGTACTGACAAATCAGAAAAGCAATGACCTGCAGGACTCACCAAAGTGAGGGCCTAGATGTTGAAGGAGTTTTGAGAGGCCATGGAGAAATACTTTAAAATGGCCTCTAAGAGTTTCTGGAAAATCAGGGGAGGCAGATGGGATGTTGCCGAGGCTTTTCTCAACAAAAGTGGAGAAATGCTGCCCTCAACTGCAGACATTAAGAGATGGAAGGAGCACTTCAAGGAACTCCTGAATGTAATAACATATCTTCACCTCTGAGGAGGCAGTGCCAAAAGCAGGTGGTGGAATTGGAGCTATTTTGGTAGATGAGATCACATCTGTAGATTTTGATGAAATCTGACCAGAAATGCTGAGATGCTGGATAATGTAATATGCCTTTGTTAGGCAAACTGGGGTAGTGGTCCTCGTTTTAAGAAAAGGGTGATGAGAAGGTGTGTTCTAATCAGAGAGGTATTGCACTTCACAGCCTCCCTTTGAAAGCATGCACCATGGTGCTACAAAGGACATCAATCCAGTAGCTGAGCATTTGATTCAAGAAGAGCAATGCAGGTTCTGTCCATGGCATGAATCAGTGGATCAAATCTTTGTATTTGTACAGATATTGAGAAATGTATGGTAGTTTGCCAGTACTATCTACCTGTGCTTTTTGAGGTTTTTTTTTTGAGGGATCTGGAAAAGATGTATGACTATGTATCTGAAAATGCCTTCTGGATAAAACAGTACTGATCCTTTGGCCACTGCTGCATGCCATGTGTTTTTTTTGTTTGATGTGTGAGAGTTGTGTCCATTTTCTTGGTATTAAATAAAACACGTTCAAGGTGTATGTAGGATTCTGCCAAGGGCGCATCTTGTCTCTGACCCTGTTTGTGATTTTTCATGGAGAGGATATTTAGATGCAGCCAAGATTTGGATCACATTCAGTATGGGGATGTGGGGTCTGCATCTTTGTTGTCTGAAGAGAATATTGCCCTTTTAGCCTCAAGTAATTGTGATTGGCAGCATGCACTGAAGTAATTTGCTGCTGAGTTTGGTTGGGAAGAAAATCAACAGTTCCAAATCAAAAGTCATGTTCTGTCCCAGAAAAAAAGTGGACTTTTTCCTTGTGGTTGGGGGAGTAATCACTTCAGGTGGAAGAGTTTAAATATCTTACAGTCCTTTTCAAAAATTAAGGTAGAGGGGACTGGGAAATTGACTAACAGATGAGTATGGTGGCAGCAGTAGTGCACACTTTACACTGGACTGTAATGAAGTGAGAATTGAGTCATAGGAAAAGCCCTCAGTTTACTAGATTTTGTCCCCATCCTCGCCTATGGTCACGAGCTTTGTATAGTGCTAGAAAGGATGAGATCAGAGATGCAAGTGGAAGAAATAAAGTTCCTTCACAGGGTACCTAAGGTCAGTGTTTATGCCAGGGTGAGGAGGCTGTCAATTTGTGAAGATCTCAAAATGTAGCGGCTGCTCTTTTTTGATGAATTGTTTGAGGAGGTTGGGCATGTCCCATGGGAGGAAGATCATGAATGTCCAGCTAGGAGGACATGTTAGAGGAGGGATTATATCTCTTATCTTGCTGGAAATATGTGGGCTGCAATTCCAAAATATTTGCTCTCAGTGTAAGTGACCACTTACACTGAGAACAGGCTAAGTAGGTGTTTTGGAATCTAGTCCCTGTAGTACGCCTGTTTGTAGGTAGGCTTTACACCAAAGAAAGTCACTTATACTGAGAGCAGGTCTTACAGAATCAGGGCAGACTTACACTGAGACCAACTCTGTTGGATTCTGGCTCCTGGGGATCCCCCAGGATGACCTGAAGACTATGGCTGGTGCTGTGAAAGTCTGGTCTGTCCTGCCCAGCTTGCTACCACTTTGACCTTCCTCAAAACAATTCATTTAGAAAATGATTGTAAGAAAAAAATGGATATGCATCTTCTCTGGTTTCCAGTCTTGCCAATGTTATTTATTTTATTGAAATTAAGCATATGCTCAATTAACTTGGCTATTTTCATTTTTGTCCTTATATAGTTCAAAATGAGCAAGTTGTGATGCTTTGCATATGTGCTGTAGAACCGTGTCCTTTAAAGATAATTTTGTGAGGAAATATTGTTAGGCTTGTCATTATTCAAATGTATGCTGAAGATGTTTATATAAAGTATGTTTATAAAATGCATCTAAACTTCCTATAATACAGCAATTAGTGCATTGGTCATAACTGTTAAATCAGCCCTGTTTTTAGTTTATTGAATAGTGATTCAAATACATTTAAAACTGAGGTGAAAACAAAAATAATACTCAAATACGAAATGTAGTAAAAATTATAAATGAATGGTAGTTTATTATTTTGTAATTATATTCAGGCTATGCAATGGTGATTACTAGCAATTTCTATTTCGGAGAGCCAGCAGAGTGTAAACTATATTTAAATATATTTTATTATCTTGTGACTTAATTTTTCGTGTGATTTCCAGTGGGTAGCTGAAAACTAGATTCCAGGATTGTAAATGTAACCCCCCCCACATAACCCCCCCCCGTCTATATATATATATATATATATATATATATATATATATATATATATATATATATATATATATATATATATATATATATATATATAGAGCATGGGCACCCCCCCCCAGTAACACAGCTTCTTTGTAACTTTGTAGTAGGAAACCAAGTAATTATAAATGGATAACTCTGTTTTATATCAGGAAGTCAGACTATCTACTAACTTTTCAACCTCCCATTCCGCAAACCAGAAGGGTCCCATAGAACTAAGTTTAAACTGTAAAAAAAAGTGATTTTTAACAGGGTCATCATTCAAAGCATCTCCTTATTGAAATTACATTTCTTTGCTACCCCACTAACGTGGGTCAACCCACTCCATTCCACCTTCACTCCACTCCCCTATGCTACCCCCAAATCCCACCCAAACTACATCTGTACTTATACCTTCATAACTCCTCCCCACTTTCTCTAGCCATTCAGGATCACCAACTAATTACTCTTTCTAACAAATCACCTCCTTTCAGCGTCTCACAATATCTACCAAACCCTTACACACATACATCCAACCCATCCAAGTAATACTGTATCTTGCCCTAATCCTAACCCTAGACTCTTTTTCAGTTCCAGTCCTTCACATACATATTCACTAAACTAATAATGCCAGTAATATCATGTTTCACCAGATTTCTAATACTCCTCACGCATGCTACATTACTATCAGCACAAACTCCAACACATTATTCTTCCACAGCTACCTCCAAACCCACATATCTGTCTCACCCCAGCAGTTTCTCTAATATCTCCCCTCAAGTATTTCACGATACTGTAGTATACTACTCTACTTCTAAAATCCATACTACTCCCCGTACTAAACCACACTTTAAATCATTTACACCTATTGCTTCAAAAAATACACAAAACTGCTATTTTATCTCCATATTACAACAGTTTGGAGACATCCAGCCAAATCCTGGTCACTTCCATAATATACACTCTAGAACATATTCAAAAAGCCTAAATATAATAACACTAAACCTTAGAAGCCTACACAACAGAATATCCCCCTTCCATGCTTGGATTAACCAGTACAAACCTGACATCCTAGCCCTAACTGAAACATGGCTCAAGTCTCACTTAAAAGACTCAGAAATCATACCCCCCAACTATAGAGTAACTAGATAGAACCCATAAGAAAGGAGGAGGTGTAGCCCTACTGTACCCTGATACCTTTAATATCACTCCATTTACTAACAGCATTCTCACATTCACAAATGCAGAGATACTTATAGCCTTTCTAAATCTTAACAGCACCAAACATATCTGCTTCGTATTACTATATATTCCCCCAGGCCAGACTATACCCATACTCAAAGGCATACTATCTTGGATCTCACAAACAATTAACCATGAGACAACTACTTTAGGTGATGTCAGCATCAATTGGCTAACACTCTCATCTCAAAAATGCAACTAATAGTACTAACCTCTTTGGTTTTACTCAAATTATCAATTCTTCTACTCAATACAGTAAAAACTATACGCAGCAATCCACACTAGACTGGATTCTTGTATCCCATCTACTACAGGCACATTCCCAGTATCCTAAGTGATCATCTACCCACCTATGTCCTCAGAACCACCACTCACCTACTGAAGAAACACACTCTGAAAACTATCCTCAACCTAACTTTTCTCAAGACAAGTTTAATAAATTACTGATGCACACAAATTGGTCAATTCTGAAACATCTCTCTCTAGATGCAGCAATCCAATATTTTAACACTGTTTTTCTAAATATACTTAATGCCCTTGCTCCAATGCACACTAAGAGAATCAGAAACAATCTTGCTCTTTGGGTAGCCAAAACATGTAAAAATCTCATGAAAAAAGGGACATAGCATGGAGTCACTGGAAACAAAATAAAAAGTATGTAAATCTACAAGTAGTCAGGCAACTCTGCAACCAAGTAAAGAAACAAGTTAACAAAGAGAAACAGTTATATTACACCCACATCCAACATGAGTATAGATCTAACCCCAGAAACGTCTGGTCCTCCATCTCATCACTACTTAACCCTGGGACCAAAAAAGACCACTGTCCATGCCCTGATGCCCCACCTCTACAAATAGTTAATGACTTCAACACTCATTTTACACAATCTATAGCCTCACTAATCTCACATTCTCCCAACCCCAGTTCCTCTTCTTTCACAGCTACCATCAATCCTGCTCCTCTTCACCCCCTGACCAGCAACTCTATAATCCCCCAAATTTCCCTTCCCATAACTCAGCCAAATTCTCTCTTCAACCTGTCACTAAAAGTATCATAAAAATTATTAGGTAAACTTAAACCTTGCTCTGCCTCAGCAGATAACCTGCCATCAGAGCACCTTAAATTAACTGGTAATTTCATTGCATACCCTATCAGTATTCTTATCAACAGATCCATCTCTGAATCTAAAGTCTCCAACATCTGGAAAATGTCACATATTATTCCAGTCCACAAAGGGGGAAGCTCTACTGAGCTAACTAACTTTCAACCAATAGCCATCCTATCTCCCATCTCCAAAATATTGGAAAAATGCATTCACCAGCAACTTGTACAATTTTTACTACATAACAACTTACTTATCCATACCCAACATGGTTTCCATCCAGGCCAAAGCATCTCTACTGCCCTCCTATTCTTCACTGACATGGTAAATAGGGCTAGAGACACTGGTAACTTGGTATTAGCATTACCTCTTGACCTATCAAAAGCCTTCAACATGTTGTCACAAACCATACTCCTTCCTAAGCTCTCCAACCTAGGATTACTACCTGTTTTATTTATTTGTTTTATTTATTTGCCATTTGTTAACTGGGTTGGGCTAACTGGGCCAGAGGCCCATTTACAGTGGAGACCCGAGGAGAAAAGCTCCAGAGTATTTAAACATAAATAATTTCATACTAAAGTAGAATAATGTTATACATAATAGTTAGAGAGAAATGTTTCATCAAGGAGGTATGCAAAAACAAAAACTGGATTGAGCACCAACAAATACAGTTACAACAGAAAATACAATTTACAAGAAGTGGCATCATAGACAATGTGAAATAATATATTTACAGCTGATGTCTAGGTAAGAACAGCAATAGAGGTTAAATAGGTTGATGACCTCTGAGAGCATCTGTAAATATCAGGTAATATACTTTGGAACACATTACCCTCCCATATAACTCTAATGGAATCTTCAAAACTCTTTAAATCATCACTCAAGCTACATTACCAGAAAAACTTATCCTGTCTCTGCACAACACGCAGACCCCCTTAGCCTCCCTACCCCATGCTAAACTATCCTAAGTGACACTCACAATTTACCCCATTATATTCTTCTGCCCTTTACTGCCTGACTTTTCTCTCCTTATCCCTACCTCACGCTAAACTATCCTAAGTGACACTCACTTATCACCAGATTACATACCTCTGCCCATTACTGCTTGACTCTACTCTCTTTCTTGCTTCCAAACCTACTGAGA
>NC_056725.1:1659805908-1659910908 GCF_019279795.1 Protopterus annectens | reverse complement strand
TAATATTTCTTCTCCAGTCTCCAAGGGACACAAGATCCCTTTAGGAGGGCAGGTCATAAACACCGTAGAAGAATCCATATTGAAGATGTTTCAGGACAACCTGCAACAACAACAGACTCTAATTTGACCAAGAATGTTAATGTAGTTAATGATGTTAACAACTTAGTCATTAACTTAATGAAATATACTTTTTCTTCCAGCGAACTCAGTGTGCTAAATAAAGGCTTGGGATTTGTTCCATCTTTTTATGTGTCCCAGTATGATGTTATAAATGATGTTAAAACCTTTTGTAGAAATCTTAATTTGAAGTATTTCTTTGCACAAAAAGATCAGGTTTCACATATAAGTGCTTCAAAAGGTTTTCAATTTTAAAAAATCAGACTTCATGCCTCCTTATCATGGTACAATAAAAACATTTGAACAGCTGGTACTAAAGTATTTGCATGCTAACCAGTCTCATGTTTTTTGTTCTGGATATGATAATTTGACTGCTTTGGAAAAGGAAGCAGTAAAATCATTAACAAATAACCAAAAAATTGTGATAGTGGGTGTTGATAAAGGAGGAGCAGTTGTCATATGGGACAAGGAGCAATATTTAACAGAGGCACATCAACAGTTGTCTGACACTGAATTTTATTTAGCTATGAGTTGTGATCCCACATTATAGGTTCATAGGTTCATACTAGGCTATCTGCCGAGGCATAAACCTAGCCCCTATAGTTTTTATGGCTTCGCCACCCCTTTAGTATGGGGAACTATACCCATTATTTTGCTGTGCCTCTGTTGAGCAGTGACACTGAGGTAATCCCTGGGGTATATCTGCGATCTCCCATCCATTGGTCAAGATTTCTCTTGAACAAGGCCAGCGAGGTGCTCTGCCTCACATATACCGGGATTTTATTCCACAGATTTTATTCATACATTAGAGTATAAAATAAAGATAGATGAGTTTTTATTACAGGCCAGAGATTCAGGTATCATCACATCTACACTTAAGGGACAGTTACAAGTAGATCATCCAGTACCGCAATATTTTTATATGGCTCCTAAAATTCATAAAACGCTCAATAATCCACCAGGACGCCCTATAGTGGCAGGTAGAGGCTCGTTGATCGAACCCCTTTCTGAATTTTTGGAATACAAACTAAAAAAAACTTCTTTCATTGGTTACATCTAGGGTCTGGGATACAAAACAGTTTTTGTTCTTAATGGACAATTTGCAAGTTTGATCAGACGATTATTTGGGGACCCTAGATGTTCAATCATTATATACTAGTATTCCACATGATGGGGGGATTAGAGCAGTGGAATTCTGGATGATACAATCAGGCCTATACAGTATACCAGAACGAGAATTTTTGATTAAGCTCCTCAATTGGGTGTTAGAACATAATGCCTTTTTGTTCTGTAACCAATGCTATTTACAGATAAAAGGAACAGCAATGGGAGCAACTTTTGCCCCCACTTATGCAGATTTGTTCATGGGTTTCCTTGAAGTCCAATATATATATATATATATACAGCCACTGCTTGTTTTAAAAAATCTCTCACTATGTGGTGCAGATACCTGGATGATTGTTGGGTCGTGTGGGGGGTGACCAGGAGGTTTGGCAGGAATTTGAGGATTTCCTTAATGTAAATGAATATGGCATTAAATTTAAGGGAGGGATTAATATTCAGGAGGTTGAATATTTAGATGTTAAGGTCAGTAAATCAGCTGAAGGTTATTTGATTACTGATCTATACAGAAAACCCTTCTCAAAAAATGCATTTTTGCATGCCAGCAGCTGTCACCCCCGCCACACCATCCACAATATTCCAGGTTCTCAGTTCCAGAGAGTTAGAAGGATTTGTTCACAGAATACTACTTATGACACACAAGCTTTAGATTTGGAAAACAGGTGTATTAATAGGGGCTATCATAAAAGTAGTGTTAAACAAGCACATAGGGCATCTAACCACATGGACAGAACAGCACTATTGGTTGACAGAGAGCAAAACAGTAGGCCACGACGGGAACAAGTTAAGTTTATTACCACTTTTGGTACTAACACCTTCTGTATTAAAAATATCTTGGCCAAACATTGGCATGTTCTGCACTCAGATTCTTTTTTTACCAATATAGTAGATGAAAGTTGTCATTTTGGTTATAGAAAAGGTAGAACCTTGGGACAACATTTTTCTTCCTTCAAAAAAGGCAAGTTAGAGAATGTTAGATCTACAATGAATATAGTGGGTAGCACCTATTGTGGAGCATGTAAATACTGTAAATTGATGGAAAAGACTAAATCTTTTACATCAGTTAATACCAAGAGGGTATTTGACATTAAATATCTTATTAAGTGTAGTAGTTCATGGGTGGTATATATGGCTGTTTGCCAATGTGGAGCATTCTATGTGGGACAGACTTCTTGTACACTTAAACAGAGAATAGCTCTTCATATAAGTGATATTAAGTGTCAGAGACTTCGAAGTGCTTTATACAAGCATAAGATGGTCCACACCACAGCACATTTTGTTTTCGTAGGGATAGATATGGTCATCATGCAGGATACAAATGATATATTGAAACATCGAATATTGACACAAAAGGAACGTAGGTGGATAGTCAACTTGGGTGCACTCTTTAAACCTGGTCTGAATTACCAGTGGTAAAAACCAAATTACAAGCACAACAGGGTTGCCCTAGTTACCTTATTTAAATCTATAATAGGCTTTTTAAGATTTAATATTTGAAATACTTTAAGGTAATTTTATATTGTATAAGAATAAAAAAGGAATAATATATACATTCAATTTGAAATAACGTGTAAAGTAATAAGGTAGATAATATGAATGTATATATCTGTTTATATAACATTTCCATTTTTCTAACAAGTTAGAGGGTATATGTTAGAAATAAGATTTTTTTCTAATAAATGGTAAATGTTTGGTAGGTATGGGGCAATAGCTGCTGTGCTAGATGTTAATATAAATATTTAGGTAATGCTATATAGTTCTCTTTATTTAGTTATTTGTTATTTTTTATTTCTTCCAAGAACATATTTGGCCACTTTAGTTGGTATTTAGGTTGACACTAAGTCAGTATGTGGTTTAGATTTAAAGTATCTGATTTACTGTGTGTTTATATCTTTAAATTTATATATCAGGTGTCTGCATTTTAAACATTTAAATCCAGGCTCTTGCCTGATCATATTGCACACTGATGACGCTTGAAGCGAAACTGGCCACCGGTCTGTGTTGAGCGGGCTATGCCTGAATAAACTTTTTTTCACCATGGCTGTATGGATTTATTTATAGTGAAGTGCTGAAGTGCTGGATTGTTTTGGGAGATTATTACTGATTCCGTGCACTCATCTATGTGTTCTGTGCACTAGGCGTTTTGGATTTGTGTATATATATATATATATATATATATATATACATACATATACATACATATGGGTTTACTAGAGAATCCCAAAATACTGAAATCCCAAATTTCAGTGTTTCAAAATTCTATAGCTGAAACCTTTAAATACCAAAATCCCATAACCGCAAAATTTAAAATTGCGAACCTACAGTGCAAATACACCACACACATACACATACACACAATCTCCCCCCACAATCAAACAAACAATCCTACACTACAGACAAGTGGGGGGCAAGCCCCCCCTGCACCCCCCATGTGGGGGCTGCGTCCCCTACACATCCCTACTTATATATACTAACTCCGAGATCGCACAATCACACACATAAAGGTAACTCACATACACACATTTCACAGCTCCTTGCACACACACATCACAGCCAAAACACACACTAACATACACAAAATCCCCTAACCAACACACTCATACTTACTTACCTACACTTACACCTATGTATTCACACACTGTAACACCAGAAGCTCCGAACTTCAGTATTTTGAATTTTGCGCTTCTGGTGTTTCGGAATTTCAAGGCTTCGGTATTATAATTTTGAAATACTGAAAGTCAGTATTTCGAAATTATAAAGGGAACCCATACATACATACATAAAAATGTCTCAAGCACGGCCATTAAAGCCCTTCTAGCTTGCCAATATGCCAAAACACTTGTTCCCATAATAAATGTCCAGGCTGTTCTTAAAAATATCTAAACTAGTGCTTGCTTTAATGTAATTTGGTAGTCTGTTCCAAACATCAGCTACTCTGTCAGAGAACTAATTAGTGCACTTCTCATTCCTATAGAATATCCTACATAGGTTGTCTGATGATTCTCTAGTACTTTTTGATAACACCAAACATTCCCAGAGGTAGTTGTCCCTAAATGCCCTATATACCTGAATAAGATCTCCTCTTAAATATCTGTAAGAGACACTGTGCAAGTTCAGATATTTTAGTCTTTCATAATAACTTGGGTTTTCACATCCATGGATGCCCTTATATATTTCCATTCTACTCTTTCCAGTTTATTCATGCTTGTTTTCCTATAGGGTTTCCATATTGATATTCCATACTCAAGTTTGGGTCTAATGTAACTAACAAACAATGACTTCATTATGTTTGACTTCATAGACTTCATACATCTTTTTATACAACCTATAGTTCTATAACTATCATTAGCCAATTGGTTGATATGATTAGAAAAACTCATAGCTGAATCTACCCATATACCCAGGTCCTTAAATGAGTCTACAGTTTCACTCACTGTGCTGTATTAAATATTCACCTTTCAGTTTATGTCTCCCAAATCTCATGTGCTTAGTTTTTGATGTATTTATCAACATATTATTCTTCTGTGCCCAAATGGTCAATTTAGTCAAATTATGTTGCAGATATGCCTTATCTGTAACACTTGTAATCAGTTTACCCAATTTCAGGTCATCAGCATATAGACTGTAGAACACCTCAGATGAAAAAGTAAGGTCTGAAAGATACAATCTAAACAAGTAAGGGCCTAGTACAGAGCCCTGTGGGACACCTTGACTGTAACCAAGGATTTCACCTATATAATTTATTTATTTATTACAGTTTGATGACCGGGATAGTCCACTGGGCCTGGAAGAACCCGTTTTCAATGGAGGCCTGGGGAGAAAAGCTTCACAAAATAGACATTTTTACAATATTTATACAAAAGTAAATAAAGTAGTACAACAGTGAATAATACAGAGATAATATACAATTTGTTAAAAAGAAGACATAACATTTCTAATCCTAGGTAATGATTTACAAAAGTGAGATTCATGTAGTCTAAATATATTAAAAGTACAAGCATTTCAGATGAAAAAAACATGTAAGTAAAATATTTATGTACAGGTTAAAAAAACAAGCTTTTTTTTTGGAAGTTAGAAATATGAGGCGAGGACAGAGAGAAGAAGGTAGGTGGGAGAGGTAATAGGTGATATATAGTGGAGAAAGGGAGTGGGTTGGGTGGAAGTCTATGAGGTATAGGGTAGGAGAGGAAGTAGAGGCAAGGGTAAGAGAGCACAGTAATAGAAGACTGAGGTATATAGTGCATGGGAGATGGTGTTAAAGAGTTTATGTGGTAGGGATACAGGAACATTCCCACTTTGAAAGGAGGTGAAATTGGAGAAGAGTTTTGAAGTTTGAGTGGCTCTGAGTATTTCAAAGGGTGGTAGGGAGAGAATTCCAGAGTTTAGCTAGGGAGCAGGATAACAGTTGGTAGCCAGGGGGGTCGACAAGACTTATATATGTTTAGAAAATTGTGGTTTTCTGATCTAAGAGAGCGGTTGGGAATGTAGGGGGTTAAAGATGTGGACAGAAAAGGACAACTAGAAGGTTTGAATATGAGCTTGTGAGCAGTAGTAAGTCTAAGGAGTTTGAGGTAGTTAGGAAGTTCAAACAGTTTCAGGGAGTGTAGAGGGAGACAGTGATGCGATGAGTTTCTGGAGTTGGTGGCAAATTTGGACATTTTATTGTAACAGGCTTCCAACTTGGCCTGTAAGCCTAGCTGAAGATTAGTGAATAAGGGGGCGCCATACATAAGAGAGGGAAGAAGGTAAGTAGAGGTAAGGATGTGTCTGGTAGAGGGGGTAAGGTAATGATTGTGTCTATACAGGAGACCTAGTTTTTGGTGATTGCTTTTTTGATATTAGTTTGAATATGGATATCAAATTTTAGATTTTCATTAATTATGACATCAAGCAGTTTGGTATGTAATACTATTTCTATGGGGCTGTTATTCTGAGCAGTCACTGTAAAAGAGTTTTTGTCTGTATTGGCGTTTTTGGATGAGGAGAAGATCATTAACTTTGTTTTATTGGCATTTAAGGCAAGGCATTACTATGCATAATGATTCGATATTAAAGAAGGCTAACTACGTTTTGAAAAGTAGGTCGATGGGAGTGTCTGCTGTACAAATAATGGTCAGATCATCAGCATATTGAATTAGTGTGGCATCGGAGAGAGAGACTGGTGGAAGTTATTAATGAAGATGTTAAAGAGGAGGGGGCCTAGGATGGAACCCTGGGGAACTCCTGTAGGGGTGTGTAGAAAGGAAGAGAGTGAGTTTTTCATTTGACAGCTTGCTGTCTTTCAGTGAGGTAGCTGGTGAACCAGGTCATGGTAGAGAGGGAGAGGTTGAGAGAGGAGGGTTGGGATAATAGTAAGGGGTGAGAAATGGTATCAAAGGCTTTGGAGAGGTCAAGGGACAGAGCAGAAACTCTTTTGCCAAATTTGCGAGCAAGGTTTATGGAGTCTAGAAAGGAGAGGAGGGCAGTGATGGTACTATGCCCGGGACGGAAACCATGCTGTGTAGAGGTTATTAGGTTGTTTTGGGTCATATAGAACATCATTTGGAATTGAATACATTTCTCCATGATTTTTGATAGTGGGGATAGGATGGCTATGAGCCGAAAATTAGAAGTGTCAGTGTTTTTGCCCCTTTTATGGAGTAGAATGATAAAGGCATGTCTCCATAGTACAGGGACGTATGATTCTAGTATGGATTGGTTTATTAAGTTAGAGATGGGATGGGCAATGCTATCTGCAGACAATTTGAGGAAAGTTGTGGGTAGGTTATCTGGGGCAGGGGAGTATGGTTTGAGTTGAAGAAGAAGTTTGGTGATCATATCAAACGAAAGCGCTAATAAATTGTTCATCCTTTGGTGCCTGTTATTGTTTTTGTTGCTAACCAGTTTCTTCAATTCTTGGTTTGGTTGCTTCTTTCTTGTTTTGGTATACACTATAAAGAGTATCCCTGGTGTCTAATGTCTCCCCTGTGTGTCTTTAGTGCTGAAAAACGTGATTTTTCTTAAGTGCCCTTAAAGCATGCTTCATAAAGCATCCCAAGTGTCTAGTGTTCCCCTTGACCCATATGTTATTTAAATAAAGTTAAGGCAACAATATATAGGGAGTTCTCCTTATTGTCCAGTGTCCCCTTCCCCCTACCATATATGCAGTTAAGGCAATGATGTATAGAGAGTTCTCCCTGGTGTCTAGTGTTCCACTAACCCTATGTGCCACTAAGGCAATACTGTATAGGAAGTTCTTCCTGGTGTCTAGTGTTCTGTCCTGAACCCAAGTGCCACTAAGGCAAGATAGTATAGAGTTCAGCCTGATGTCTAGTACTCCCCCCTGATCCTGTGCTGCAAAATTTGCTTTTAGGCTAGAGGAGAATACTGGCATGACAGCCCCCATCCCACATATTCATACTTTCATGCTTGCACAGACATACACTCACCTACATAACTTATCTCCTCAGTAACTCCCCCTACTGTGACCTCCCAAGCAAACACACAGTCACACATGCACACCCCCCCATGACTACTTGCCTTTTAAACTCCTGAGCACTTACCTCTACTGGAATGGGTGAACACAAGCTTTTGGCCATGTTCACTAACATTAGTGGCCAGGAGCTGTCATGTTACTTTATGCAGGTCACTCAGCTGCATAGATGTATTACTGCAGGCAGTCTAGGGGTGAGCAAATGGCTAACTAACTTATGCATCTCCTCCTGAATGCCTCATTAGTATTTAGTACTGCAGAGGTGACAGCGCAATGCAGTGCTACATGTCGTTGTGCTAAAGCACCACGGTACGGCTATTACTGAATCGGAAATGGTTACTGCGAGGTATACACCTCATGGTAGTCTTTCTGAATCAGATCCAAAGTCTGATTGTAGCTTTCATTTATAGAAGAAACAGAGACAGTTTAGCAATACAATTAGGGAACATCTGAAGTATGAAAAATAATATTTTGTGTACTCTTCTTGTTCCACAGTTTGCTAAGTGGCAAGGTTCCTAGTATAATAATTTGAAGACTGGTATATTTTGTGACTCAAATATGGATAGAGTGGAAAATAATGCAAACTCTGTTCACAGATAAAAGAAAGTTTGTTATATTTTGTGCTTAGGCATATATATTCCTCAGGAAATGCACAAACTGACTGTCAGGTGCATGGATAGCAAATGTATGTATATACTGAAAAAATAATACAAATGTATGTAGCAATTGCTGCTAACACAAGAAAGCCAACTAGTGAAATAACATATCAAACAGCTGAACAGTGCCTTAGTACAAATCTTCAGTTGTGCTCCCTCTGTAATTCTTTTTGTTGCTGAGTGTCTAAGTACAAAATGTAACATGATCCCCTTTGCCTTGGAACAGAATTTACATTATTTTCTACTCTCCATATTTGTGATATAAAATATAATACCAGCCTTGAAACTATGGTTTGAACCTTGACAATTAGTGAAATGTGCAGCAAGAAGATTTAAGTATATTATTTTGATTGATACTTCTGAGTGTTCCGTTTTTCTTATAATACTAAATTGTTTCTTCATTTTTCCTACAAATGTAAAGCCACTAGTACATATTATTACATACACCTTGGTGGTGTTACAAATGACATGTTTATACAATAATACTGCTCTCCTATTTATCATTCTGTACTCTTCAGTAAGCATAAGTTGACAGAAATTGCAGTTCCCACATACGTGAGTGCATTGCTCATTGGCATGCAGCAAAACCTGGAGTCACTCCATAATGTAAAAATGACTACATCAACAAATCTCAGAAACTAGGCCTCTTAGAGAAAGATAGAATAGTATTTTTGTTTTGCTCTTCTCTTAACAGCACAGGCCTCATCTGTTTCAGAGTGTGCTCTTCTAAACAAACAATCTGATGTATTTTATTTCCATTCTTCAACAGATGAGTCTCGGATGCAACTGCTCTGTCTTTGCCCACTTCAAAGCTTTGGCTGTGGTCCTCAGGCTCATTCCTGTACCCATAATCCCCATGTGCAGAACTAGCTAACTCAGATCTCATTTGTCACTTTCTGTGCTGGACAGATATTTGGTGACTGGGCATAGTTGTTGATAATAATCTAAAAATTGATCTTATCTTATTTCCTTCAGATAACTGCTTTCTCTGTTTCCATTTCGTTCTCTCCCTCCCTCTGTAGTCTTTTATAACCTTCATTAGGTAAAAAAAAAAAAACTTCTTTTAAATCTCTTATTCCTTTTTATATAGTGTACTATAGTATAATATTAGTACAGCTTTAGGTTAGGGCTATGGTTGTAGTTATTCTTACTGTAAACAAAAAAGAATTCATGTTTCACATTTCTTAAATCTTAAAGTAGTATTGTCAAATACCAGCTTATTTCTTGTTAAACTTGTTGTATGTACTGGGCATTATAATCTCTCTTTAAGAACAGGTTTATGAGAGTTGGTTAATTATTTTATTTTTTTTTATTTTTTTTTCAAGTTTAACCAGGTGAATTAACTTGTCTGTGGATCCTTTAAAGTCACATCTCAGGTCATAAAGCAAAAACAATTACATGAACTTAAACATTTAACAAATAAATAAGATGACAAATTGCAGTGAGTCAAACAGATAATGGAATTAATAAAACAAGATCAAATTTATGAAATTAGGTATCAGAAAAATTAAAGTAAGATCAGGTCTTTGATTTCAAAGATCATCCTGATATGGCATGCAAATATTTTAGAACTGACATTGAAAAGATATAATCAGGGAAGCAAGGTAGTAGATGATGTAGGTAACATTTTTGTACAATGTATACATTATGTACTGTTAACATCTGTAGCATGTATGTTTGTTCAAACAAAATTTCTACCAACTGATCTTGAAGATTTTAAATAGATGTCTCCCAAAGGGTACAAAATGCAAGGGGAAAGTGGTAAATCAATCGTCGGCGTGTCTTTCGGCTTTTCCCGGTTAGGGGTCTCCACAGCGAAACTCCGGCCTGCTAATGATTGGCAGTAGATTATTACGTGCCGAGTTGCCAGCTCTGATGCACAACCTTCAACGAAGGTATGCCCATTCACGCATGTCTCCACACAGAAGATGCTATGGCTGAGAATCGAACAGGACATCATCATACTGTGAGGCGACAACGCTACCGCAGCACCACCATCACAGTTAAAGTGGTAAATGAATATTGTATGATAAAACAGGCATACTCGTATTGTTTCTAAAGTTGTTTTTTAGTTGCTTTTGAAAGCTAGGATGGTCAGATAACAGTCTAATGTTGTCTGGAATTGAGTTCTAGAGTTTAGGAGCAGATCTGGAAAAATAATGTTTTCTATTTGCTAGTTGATAAGGAGCTCTGTAGAGTAGAAAGGCATTGTAATCCCTGAGTGAATGGTTCATATAATGGATCTGAAGTTTGCAAATGAGATGAGCATAATGATTCTTACAGAAGCTTAAGGGTTAAGCAGGATACCAGGAAGGGTACTCTAGCAGAAATGGGGGGAGCCAGTTTCATTTTTTTAATTAATTTGCAGTAATGTTCATTTCCTGGGTCTAGATGAATAAACCTGAAAAGTTATTATTAGCCTCTTGTAGCGTGGAAGTGTTAGTGGGATGAAGACGTTCAGAGCAGGGGATTTTCCTCTGGTGTCTTCTTTGAAAAATCTCATTATTTTCTAGGTTACTTTGAGCTTGTTTAATACTTTGTGTTGGTTGCTCAATATGTGGTTTGAAATTCAGACTTTAACCAAGAATGATGCCTAGGTATTTTTGTTCTTTGGGAGGGAAAGCTGCAGTATTGTAGAATGTGAGACAGAGGGGATTTAAGTTTGTGTGAAGTATCAGAGATCATGACATTAGATTTTTGGGTATTAATTTCTAATTTATGTTTGAAAGCAGCAGATAGCCTCATTAGACCAATCAGTGAATATAATGTTCCCTTTGACAAGTATCTCTCCAGACACATGCAGTAACTGGAATACCCACAGAGATACCTTAATAAAAAGATACAAGGCCTAAACATCATGTCCTACATGGACCAACTCAAAGCCATGTCACTATACTCGGTATCCTACAGACTGTTAAGAAGTGACCTGTGTCTGGCATATAAGGCATTCTCCAAGCCATTACTGATGAATTTACTGCACATTGGCAGGTCAAATGACATCAGAAATACCCAGTCAAGGGATCTAAATCTCTTCTGCAACATCAACAGAATGGTTTGGAGGCACAGATATGTTTTGCAGATTATACCACTATTGTGGAACAGACTGCCCATTCACATAAAACAAAGTTCATACCTGTACATTTTCAAGTGCAGCTTAGATCTTCTTCTTCTTCTTCTTTTGGCTTTTCCCGGTTAGGGGTCACCACAGCGGATCATTTGTCCGTTCATGATTGGCAGTGGAGTTTTACGGTATTGAGTTGCCAGCCCGGCGCCCAACCTTCCACAGAAGGCACACACACATGCACACACTCACACCTAGGGCCAATTTAGAGTGTCCAATCCACCTACAGCATGTCTTTGGGATGTGGGAGGAAACCGGAGCACCCAGAGGAAATCCACGCGACCACAGGGAGGACATGCAGACTCCACACAGAGGGCACCACAGCCGAGAATCGAACCGGAGAACCTCTTGCTGTGAGGAGGCAACGCTAACCCCTGCATCACCGTAGCCACCCCCAAGTGCAGCTTAGATCTATGGATGGGAAACAGAAAATGTAATCTAGTATTGCCCCCTGTTCTACTAATGGACAACAGCAGCTCCTAAATGTTTTATCCCATGCATGTGTCCTCTCAAGTTATCTATGGTATGATCCTAGTTATTCTTGTTAGGGGTACTATATAATTATCCACTATGGGATTGGTAAGGCCAGTCTATAACCTAATGGGATGGGTTATTTTGCACACAAAAAGGGAAACTGAAAATGGCCCACAAGGGCAACTAGCCAAGTACTTAACTATGATCCTATAACTAAAACTTAACATTCTTCTGCTTGAACATTCTTCTGCTTGTACTTTTCTAGTCTGTTTTTAGCAAAGTAGAAAATCAACATTTCTAGAAGTCATTCAGCAGTTGTCAATACTGCTGTGAAGTCTGTGTGGTCATTTAATGTGTGTGTGTGTGTGTGTGTGTGTGTGTGTGTGTGTGTGTGTGTGTGTGTGTGTGTGTGTGTGTGTAGGAGCAGCCTTAGGTCAATTGCTGCTTTAGACAAAAGGGCTCCAAGAAACCCCACCACCACTCGGTGCCCTCATCCTGGTCTACCTACACGAAATAAGTACTGGAAAAGCTCCCCTGCTAGAGTGGCACCCTAGGCAACCACCTAGTTGGCCTATGCCTAAGGCTGGCTATGGTGTGGACATTATTAAATACTTGCATAACTTTTAGATATTTGATGTAAAATATTTCCTTTAACACCGATTACGTATTCTATACCAACAGTGAAACATCAGGAGGAGGAACTGGTTTACATGAACATAGTTTATATGTGTGTGGGTAATTTAGTAGAATACACATTCTGACACACAATTCATCTAAACAAACTTATCTAAACCACAACTTATTGACAGCACATTTTTTGTGAAAATACTTGGTCTTAACACAGTATGTGAAAAAAAGAATACTGACAATTCATCAACAAGGAGAATTGTTGAGTTTGTGAACTTGCAAAAAAGTTAAACTTCAAATGTTTTTTTTGCATTCCCCCCAATGTTTGTGTGTGTGGGGGTAGCCCTCCACACCTCAAAATTATATATATCAGTTCCATGGTCACACCATTTCTAAAGTGGGAGAAACCTGTCAAAACCATGGAATGACTAACAGTGCGCAATTAGATATTGTATTAGCAGTGATTTTCAATGAAGAAACACTGATCTGCGTTATATGCTGGAGAGATGTGGCTTTAGGTTGCACTGCTTAAAGTATTCCAGTGATGGACACTATGTTCCATACAGCATATTTCCTGATTGTACCTGTCATTACTTCTCATCTATCAATTGAACGTGTTTAAACCAAACATTTTTACACAAATGTGTTGTCAATTACTTGTGTTTTAGATCAAAATGCTTAGATGAATTGTGTGTCACACAAATGTGTATTCAATCAATTTACATAGAACCATTTTATACATAGTTATAATAAAACAAATGCAGAACAGCTTAGAAGATGCCCATTTTATAAGCAACTAAGCTTCTAGGAGTTGGGAGGCCCTCTGCCTACAGTATTAGGCCTTACAATACCCATGGCCTAATACTGTAGACCTACAGTATTAGGCCATGGCTATTGTAAGACCTAATACTGTAGGCAGTATTAGGCCTTACAATACCCATGACCTAATACTGCCTACAATATTAGGCCTTACAATACCCATGGCCTAATACTGTAGGCCTAACAATACCCATGGCCTGCCTGTTATGTCCCTATAATGACTATCATGTTTGATATTATTACTTGCTTATAGGTGTGTACTAGGCTAATGGCCCTGGAGCCTTTACAAGCTTAGCTCATAGGATTACCCTGGCATCGTGCCACCTGACCTTAGTTTCCAGTGCCTCTGTTGAGTAGAGCCACTGGAGTGATCCCTGGGGTAATTTTCTATTTTCCATCCACTTGTATGTATGGGTAGTCTATTCCATAGCATGGGCAGTCTCTGGGTTATAAACCTTTCCATCCAGCACGTTCTGTTGATTGTGGTAATCAGGTCAAAGTCTCTGGAGCATGTGGTGCGGTGAGATTAAGATTTCTTTAAATGTAGCATTTCTAACATAGCTGGGTCAGACATGGCTTTATAAGTCAAGCAAAGATCACCTCTAAGTAGGCAATATGAGACAGAGAAGAGTTTTTTGAGTCTGTCCATAAAGGACAAGTGTTTAAGGCCTAGGATCCTCTTTATGAGGTACTTTTGCAGCCTCTCCAGTTGTTGCAGGTGTATAGTGAGGAACTGACCTTTAGACATGCCTGGAGGGGTGGGCATTAATAATAAGTATTGGAGCTGTTTCATAGTTGAACGTTTAGTGCTGGTAGCACTTTTGTGTGCTACAATAATTGCTACAAGTAGTCTGGTATGGTAAAGTGCTAGACTAATAAGCTAGTAAAAGTGCAGGAGAGGAGAAAACTAACAGATCTAAGGAAAAAATTGAAAGAGCAGACTTTGGCACCTCTCAGGAGCTTGCAAACAGTCCTGGACACAACAAATCTGTAAGTGGACTAGACTAGTTATAGAAAAGGCAGGAAACAAGTGCAACGTGGGCTTTTAAACCAGAAAGTTGAAGGAGATTGAAAAAAGTGCTCAAACATCCAATAAACTACAACTTCTGGGCTAGAAACCACTCCTCTTGTGGTAGATAGGCTATCTAGTGCTTACCACTCCCACTGATAAGCTAGAAGGCTTCCCTCAACACAGAAAGGCTTGGGGGGCTCAGAAGCTTACATACAGTCCTGGATACAGCAAATCTGTATCTGGACTAGACTAGTTACAGGAAAGGCAGGAAAAGTGCAAACATGGGCTTTTAGACCAGAAAGTTGAAGGAGATGGAAAAAACTGTCCAAATGGCCAAAAAACTACAATTTTTGGGCCAGCAACTGCTCCTGTTGTGGTAGATAAGCTACCTAGTGCTTATCACTCCCACTGACCAGCTAGAAGGCTTCCATCTGACAAAGAGAGGCTTAGGGGGCTCAGTAGCTTACAAACAGTCTTGGAAGCAGCAAATCTGTATCTGGACTAGACAAGTTATAGAAAGATGGGAAACAAGTGCAAATGTGGGCCTTTAAACAAGAAAGTTAAAGGAGATGGAAAAAGTGCTCAAACGGGATATAAACTACAATTTCTGGGCCGGAAACCACACCTGTTGTGGTAAATAGGCTACCTAGTGCTTACCTCTCCCACTGATGAGCTAGAAGGCTTCCCTCAACACAGAAAGGCTTGGTGGGCTCAGAAGCTTACAAACAGTCCTGGATACAGCAAAACTGTATCTGGGGTAGGCTAGCTACAGGAAAGATGGGAAGCAAGCGTAAACATGGGCTTTTAGACCAGAAAGTTGAAAGAGATGGAAAAACTGCCCAAACGGCCAATAAACTACAATTTCTAGGTCAGAAACCACTCTCGTGGTAGATAGGCTCCCTAGTGCTTACCACTCCCACTGATAAGCTAGAAAGCTTTCCACCAACACAGAAAGGCTTGGGGGGCTCAGAAGCTTATAAACAGTCCTGGATACAGCAAATCTGCAACTGGACTAGGCTAGCTACAGGAAAGGCAGGAAACAAGTTTAGAATTTTTTTTTTTGTTACAGAAAAGCAGCTAAAACAGCACTAAAAACAATTCAAGTGCAGTGCAAGCTAACACACTTGAGTGCATAGCATTATTAAAGCAATATATTCAAACCGTATTCTGAACTGAATTCAATTCTTGTTTAATTCAACTCTGAACAGTTAAAAAGTGCCAAAAAATATACTGCCAGCAGTCCCTCTTCCCTTTTTCTGTAATGTATGTAGACATGTATGTAAGGGCTAATTTCATAGCGGAAGAAACGAAAACACGGAGCAAGCAGTATGCAGTCACAGTGTAGGGATGTACACACTGTTACTCCAAATAATGACAGCTACATATCACTTCAGTATAAATATTGCCTCCATGTTTCAGGTCACTTGTGCAGTGAGAAGAGAACTCTGCTAACATTATGGGACTAGTATTGTTGTAGGTCACCACAGTATAGCTTTGCATAGTACAGACAGACTCACACCAATAGTAACAGAGCTTCATTCTCTAAGCACTGCATGCCATATTGTGGTCTCTTCTAGCATTTACATCAGCCATTCTCTTTTAAGTGTTACTTACATGCCATGCATAGCTAAATAACCCCATCAGTATGGCATTTCTCAGAATCCCGTTAATGTCATACTGCAGGATCTGAGATTTTGGGACCTTGCTTGTCTGAGGAATGCTAAACACAGTAGATAAGGCTGCAGTATGTCCCTTTCACATGACATTAGCACTGTAATTTATCTGCTATAATGAACTGCCAGCTTTTCTAGTAAAGGTTCACGTTTCCGCTCCCCCTCTCTGTGTATGTGTATGTGTGTGTGTGTGTGTGTGTGTGTGTGTGTGTGTGTGTGTGTGTGTATATATATATATATATATATATATATATATATATATATATATGTATATCATGGGATGTAGCTGTGTTGTCGCATCCATACTTCTTGAGCCTACATATTCAAAAATAATTTAATTTGTTCAGTTCTATAGTTTTTTACAATGGCACATTAAAAACATTTAACCATTTACATTACTGTGCCTGTGTGTGGGATATAATAATAGCATTTATTTCATGTCTATCTTCTTGATATTTTCCACTGTTGGATACTGACCTCTTCCTTCATGTCAAAAATAGAGAAAAAAAAAGTTTCATCACTCACTGACATATATTTAATAACTTCTTCAGTTTTGCATTCTGCAAGAAAAAGAAGTGAAGATTTTTCATTTCTTAATCTATTTTTACATTCATTTTAACAGTCTGTATCTGCTTTAGCTACGGTCTTAGAGGCTATATTAGTAATTCTAGTTGAGTAGTTGTACTGCATTTTGTCAGTTAAGCTGACTAACTGTTGGCATTAAACTGTAGTTTCTTACTTATGTGATGAGTCGAGTTCAAGACTTGTGTTTGCATCAAGGCAGTTCCAGGCCAGTCAGCTGTACAGCTAAGCATCTATTAGTTTTCCGTGCCACCCAACCTTGTTCTAGTTATGTTCATAATCCAACTGTATCTGTTGTTGTCTGTGCCTTATGCTAATTTGACACCGTGGTTTCCTCCCTCTCCTCGTTAATTGACTGTTATCAATAATTATCATATTGCAGAGTCTCCTTAAGCTATTCACTAGGGTTAGTAACCTTTGATATAATTGCTTAATACTGGATGTACTCATACTGCTTGCACTGTTTTTCTTGCTTAATTAAGAATTTTTTTGCTATAATTACTTTATTGGTTCCTTCTGGTAGGAGAAGGTTTCCAGGAGAGTTGTGGGCTTTACTTGCTGTAAAAGCTAAATTCTGGTGTTGTGCTTTTGGTTCCTGTGCTGTATTGAGCTTTTTTGTTGCTTATTTCTGGTGTTATAAATAAGGCAATTTATTGCATCAGTGCCCATTGGTGAATCTAGATACACTGTATATATGTATTCAGAGCCTTAAGTTTCTGTATACAACCTATTTCCCCAATTTGTATTGTACTTTAAAATTCCATAATTGTATAAAGAGGCTGTAGTTCCTGCTAGGTTACAAGTCGCTCTTCATGTGTAGGCTTAGATTGTTTGTTTTAGACAAGTAGCATATCCAGTAAATCAGTTCCATAAACATAAGCAAAGCAACCTCTTCAGCACTCATTACTTACCAATGAGAAGAATAGCTTTGCATTTTTTCCAACTGTGTCTGCAGCCAGTCTGGTTGAAATAGTCAATGTCCTTCTATTCTCATGTTGCACTATTCTCACATGTGGGATCCTCTGCCTCAGGTGACCTGAAATTCCGGCAAATATACAGAAGCTTAGCCTGGCTGCTGTAAGGTGCATGGGACATCACACGCAGGGACCATAAACCATGGGCCATAAATGTGACGTCCGCATGCACAGACCACAGAACTTCTCTGCCGCAGTCGAACGTCAGCTTGTTCGTTCAGCTCCATGTTACTGACTCCAACAAAGGTAATTATCCCATTGGGGAATCATTTTCTACTTTTGGCTAAAACTTAGGTTGCTGCATAGCTTTTATTTAGCTGATTCTATCCATGTCATCTAGAAAGGGGAAATGTAAGTGCGGTCGTCAAATTCTGCACAAAGACAGCCACAATCTCTGCTTGTTTTGCTTAGGCCTATCCCACAATTACAAAGCATGTTTAATTTACCAGTCATTTGTTCCTAATACACTGCGTAGCCATCTCGTAACCTTTAAGCTCTTCATTGAAAACCAGCGTCTGAAGCACCTGGCTCTCGGTATGGATCCTGAACCGGCCGTCTCGTCCGAACCACCAAAAAAGAAGGCCAAGGTAGTTAGGCCTGAGACTACACCTCTGAGTATGGACATCCCACCAGCTTCCTGTGTAGGGGTTGAGGAATGTTCATTAGGTCCGTCGACTTCAGTGGGTACCACTTCCGAAGCCACCCTTGCTTCTCCGGCCTGCACATCCACGGAGGTACCTGCGACATCGATCTCTGACGTTGGGGGAAACCAGGTTCACCCAAACAGCCAGTACTACTGTCCACCTCCGAGGAAGGTGCTTCTACCCCTGGCCTGATGTCAAATACTAGGCCTACTCCAACTCAGCCATGACTCAAGACTCCTTCCCTTAAAAGGAAGAAAAAGACAAAGCATGTATCTTCCCCAACTGAAGATGTGCCTGACTGGCTGGCATTCTCCCAGTCCCTATTCCAGGTCTTTTTGGCCCTAAGGCCTATGGCTTCTCAGTCTACTGCTCTTCCAACCATGAGCCCTAGGCCCGCTTCTGCTGGACATATGCCACTACGTCATACAGAAGAGGAAGACTCTTCCTCCTACTCTGATGAGTCCCTTTCCTATGCCTCACAGCTAGCTTCCCTCTTGGAATACTGCCCTCCTGATGAGGATTCTTTGGAAAGGGATTCTCCACCTGAGGACAATACATTTGGGGAGACTATCTCCAAAAATGAGGGAATATTTCAAGTGCAATACCTCCCAAATGACACAGGTGCATAAGAGATATTTTGAGGTTCTTCAGATGGAATCTCCCTCACCCTCTGCTGTCCCTCCTGTAATTCCAGCATACTTAGATGCCTTTGCCTCTGCTTCCAATACCCCTGAATCTCAGCAACCTCCCCCAAAGAGACCCAACAGGTTTTACAAAGTTCCTGATGACTTTAAATACCTCATTAAACCTCCTATGGCAGACCCTGCTTTGATTGCTGTCTCAGCAGACAAACAATCCAGGCAACTACCGACATCTTCCCTACTGCCATCAGATAAAGTCAGGAAGGTGATGGACAGATTAGGAAAGAAGATTTACACTTCTTCAACCTTGGCTTTTAGCTCTATCAAATACCAAACCCATATGGTTAAGTAGGCTCTAGACCTAGTCTTCCAGGCCTCAACACTGTTCTCCTCAATGCCAGATTCTCCAAACAAACCTCAGGTTGCCTCTAAGCTCTCTTTGGCTGCCCAAGTAGCCAGGCATTCCATTAAATACAGCAGTGATGCTACTGAAGCATCAGCTAGGTTTTCTGCATCATCCTCAGTTCTGCATAGGTACTCCTAGCTCAGGCTACAGCCCCTACCAGATGAGTTTAAAAACAAAATCATGGATGCCCCTCTTGACAACAAGTTCCTTTTTAGAAAGCAGTCAGCAGACTTTTTTTAAAAATCTACAAGAGAAAAGCAAAGAGCTGCAGAATCTCAAGCATCTCTTTGTCTCCCCAGTCCCTAGGTTTCATAGAAACTACCCAGCCAAGCCAAGTTTTGTCAGAAAGACCTCTGCCCCCCCCCTCCTCTAAACCAAGAAAAATTACCAGGAAGCCTCCTTCCTCCAGGACTGGCTCCTCTCGCACTACTCCAAGGTAGCCCTTTCTTGATAGACCTAACAATGCGTGACTGGCTGGACACCCTTTTTCATCTTCCCCTTTCTGCCTGCCTCTCTCACTGTCTTCCCCTGTGGCATCAGATCACCTCAGACAACTGGGTTATTTCAGTTGTGGAAAGGGGTATTTTATGACTTAGCAGGAAAAGCCTTCTCCAAAAGGTATTCCCCTCCCTCCAGAAAACCAAATCCATCTCATACCTGAGGTCATTTAAGATTTGCTCCAACAAGGTACAATAGAGAGGGTTCTCCAGGACAAGAAGGTCAAGGTTTCTATTCCAGGTTCTTCCTAGTTCCAAAAAAGGATGGCCCATGGAAACCCATCCTGGACCTGTCCCTTTTAAATCCCTTTCTCCAGGTACCTACTTTTTGCATGCTGTCCCTACAAACCCTTCTTCCACTCTTGACACCCAGTACCTTCAGGGCCACTTTAGACCTGAAGGAGGCATATATTCTCATCCCTAGCAACCCACATTTTCACAAATTCCTGTGTTTTGCTGTGCTACCCTCACACTATCGAACTATCAGTTTACTCTTTGGTTTATCCACAGCACCAAGATTATTTACAAGGTGTCTAGCCCCAGTAGTAGCCTTCTGCAAAATAAAAGGCATACAAATCATCCAATACTTGGACGATCTCCTCATTCAGGCAGAGGAGGCAAGTTCCTTACAAAGACAGCTCACATTCACAATTTCACTCCTAGGAAGCCTGGAATTCACTATCCACCTACTTAAGTCCTCCCTTATTCTATTCCAGGACCAAATCTTGGGTTGCAGAATAAGGACAGACCTGATGAAGGCCTTCTTCCCACCAGAAAAGGTCAATTCTCTGACCAGCTATTTTCAGGATCTACTCCTAGTCAGCTCCATTTCAGCCAGGGAATTTCTTCGCTTCCTGGGTTGCATGGCAGCCATTCTTCCCATGTTGCCCCTTGCCAGGCTACACATGAGGAACTTCCAATGGTACTTGAAAAATGTTTGGTTCCAGCACTCACACCTCCTAGACTTTCATGTGCCCTTCTTTCCCTGCCTGAAGGAGGAAATAAGGTGGTGGATTCAGCAGTTCCACTTGAATCCAGGACTCCCATTACAGTCTGTCCCTGCAGATCAACAGATGTACACAGATGCATCAGATCTGGGATGGGGGGCCACTTTGAATGGACTCAAGGTGCAAGGTCAATGGGAACCCTGCCTCCAGAAAAAAAAACATAAATATCAGGGAAATTACTGCTCTTCTCCTAGCTCTGAAGCCATTCTTGGTCCCCTCAAAATCTTCACAGACAGCACCATAGTCCTGTGGTATATCAACATGCAGGGCAGGACCAGCTCTTACTTACTCTGCAGACTGGCCATACAAGCATGGGAGCTAGCTACTCACTCCAATATAACCCTGCAGGCAGTGTACATCCCATCACAGAACAATGATTAGGTAGATGCCCTCAGCAGGACATTGTCTCAAAATCACGAATGGATGTTACACAGAGATGTCTTCTGGACATAGTCCACCACTGGGCACTCCACAGATGTTTGCCTCCCCTCAGAACAGACAACTACAGCTGTTCTGCTCAAGGTGCTCCTCCCCACAAGCATGGGGAGTGGACGCCTTCTCAATTTCATGGAAAGGGATGTTCCTGTATGCTTTCTTACCCTTCCCCCTAATACAGAAGGTCCTGCTAAAAATTCAGCAGGACAAGCCAAAAATCTTGCTGGTGACCCCCTATTGGCCAAGGCAGCACTGGTTCCCCCTTCTGTTGTCACTAGCCAAGGGCAATCACAAGTTGCTTCACAAGGTGGACCTCATCACACAACACAAGGGATCTCTCATCTGCAAACACTCAGTCTTACCCTGTGGGTGATAAACTTCTGATCCCTTTCAGACACCTTTACTCAAAAGGACATGCAGGAGGCCAGGAACCCTACTACTAGGAGATCCTATTTATCCAAATGGAAAAGGTTCTCATCTTGGTGTCTTAAAAAGTCAACTAGACCCCTTTCAAGCAGATATATTTCTAGTTTTGTCCTATATGTGGGAGCTCCTAAAGTCTGAACTTTCATATTCTTCAGTGAAAATCCCCTTGTCTGTTATCTAAACCTGTTTATCTCTTGATCCACCCTTGTTAGCCAGATTAGATGTGAAGCTTTTTCTCAAGGGGGTCCTTCACATCAAACCACTGAGGAAATCCATACCTCCTCCCTGGGACTTGAATTTCATTCTGGAGAAACTCACTACTACCCCCTTTGAACCAGCAGCTTTAGCCACATTAAAAATGTGTACCTGGAAAACTGTTCTAGTAGCTCTGACTTCAGCCAGAAGATTCTCAGAATCACAAGCGCTCATGGCTATCCCTCCTTACCTCATTTTCCATAAGGATAGGGTATCTCTGCGACTAACCCCTCCTTCATGCCTGAAGTGGTCAATGAGCTTTCCCTTAACCAATCTATCCATTTACCTATGTTTTTTCCCTCACCACAGAATGGCAGTGAGAGCATGCTCCATTCCCTAGATGTTCATAGGCAACTTAGGTTCTCTCTGGGTATGACCAAGGACATCAGAAAGTTCAACCAACTATTTGTGTCCTTTCACCCCAGGGCCCTGGGGAAAGCTGTATCCAAACAGACTATATTTTCTTGGATATCCAAAACTATTGCTTTCTGCTACTCCTTCCATGGAAGACAATTTCCACATACCATGAGAGCCCATTCTACCAGAGCAGCAGCCTTCTTAGGGGCTTTCCTAAAAGGTTTAGATACAGCCACCATCCTTGAGACAGCAACATGGTCCTCAGTCCACACTTTCACCGAACACTATAAATTGAATTGCATCTCCAGAGCTAGGACAGGATTCGCCAAAGCCATCCTGCATGGATTCTTGGAGACTGCAACTTCTTCCTCCACCCATATCATAGACTGAGCTTTGATACTCTCCCACATGTGAGAATACTGCAACATGAGAATAGAAAGACATAGAATAGTTATGTAAAATCTTACCATAACCATAGATGTCCTTCTCTTCTATGTTGCAGTATTCCTATCCCTCCATCCTACCTCCTTTAGGACCTTTTCCATTATCTGGATGGCATCTTTTCAGCTAACCTTAAACTATTGTCCCCCATTCTGGAATTATAGCTAAACTCACTAAACTAGGTATAAATCCCTATGTCACAAGATGGGTTGCCAACTGGCTCACTGACAGAACCCACACTGTAAAAGTTGCAGACTCCAAATCTGACCTCAAAGCAGTGACAAGTGGAGTACCACAGGTTTCTGTCCTGGGACCTCACCTGTTTGGTATCTACTTCTCTGAAGTACAGGCTAACACAGAAGGCCTCTGGCTAACGAAGTTCGCAGATGACTGCAAACTAGGAGCCATAGTCAAGTCCCCAAATGATGTGGACATCCTACAGAAGGGCCTTACTGAGACAGATGCCTGGTGTCAGAGCCATGGCCTCAAGCTCAATGCCAAAAAGTGCAGTGTCATCCCCTTTGGTAAAAACTCTGTACCCATGAACTACCACATAGGCAGCAATCTACTTAACACCGAATGCGTGATAAGAGACCTTGGGACCCAGATGGACAGTAGTCTCTCCTTTGATAGTCACATCGCCACAGTAGTCAGGAAGTCCTTCTACGTGGCACACCTCATCATAAAAGGGTTCTCATCCAGGAAAAAAGAGGTAATTGTTCCCCTCTACTCGGCACTCATTAACCCCATTATAGAGTACAATGCCCCTTTTGGAATGTACCTCACAAGACATCTGCAGCTGTTGGAAAGGCCACAGAAGTACCTCACAAAGAGGATTATTGGCCTCAAACAAATACCCTGCACTGACCGCCTCAAGAAACTCCAGCTTTACTCCATAGCATAACGCCTACTCCGAGGTGATCTCTGCCTAACATATAAAATTATGTCAAACCCAGAGCTGTTGGACATGCTACACCTAAAGAAATCCCAATCCCTCCAAGCTACACACTCTAGGGACCTAAACCTTGTCACCACAATAAACAGGACATGCTGGAGGGATAGATTCCTGTCCCAGAGACTTCCCATACTCTGGAACAGGCTACCCATCTCTGTCAAGCAAAGTTCTTCATTAGCACTCTTCAAAAAAAATCTTGATGAGTGGATGGGAAATAGGAAATACACCCCAGGGATCACTTCTGTGTCTCTGCTCGACAGTGGCACAGGAAAATAGCTTTCCTGGGTGGCGTAAGCCAGGGAACCTTGTTGGCTAGGCTTATGTAGGCCCTTGGGCCAGTAGCCTAGTACCTACCTATGAACTGGGCATTTAGCTCCGAGGTCTGTGCATGCAGACATCACATTTATGGCCCGTGGTTTATAGTCCCTGTGTGTGACGTCCCACGCACCTTACAGCAGCCAGGCTAAGCTTTTGTATATGAGCTGGACATTCAGGTTGCCTGAGGCAGAGGATCCCACATGTGAAAATACTGCAACATGAAAGAGAAGGATATCTATGGCTATGGTAAGATTTTACACAACTATTCTTTGTTAGGTAATGTTTACTGACAACCACCTATTATTGGCAGACATTGTGTGAGAAATGTAGTTATACAATGTTATTGGAGGAAAAGCTTTCTCACAAAACCCACAATAAATAACAGGCAGATTGTCAATACACACAACCTAACACTAAACAAACTACATACATCTCAGATCATACCCATAGACATATACACACTGGGGATCTTAAAAGTAAGCTACATAAACCATAAAGGGCTCCTAAATGCAACATAAGAAACAAGTGTTCTCAGCAACCTCACAAACACACATCACAGGCAGCACCCATCATTCAAACCATACATCTGCAAGTCACACTGACTCTGTCCACAAGCCCATAAGGCAAACTTTCACACAATTTAGTGTCTTAGTCATATAAGACTACATAGTGGGACACACTGATGCACCATTCACTAAACTGTGCAAAGACAGTGTCACAGTAATTTGCCTGTCGGGTGCCAGGATTTACCACACCATGCAAGCACTTCACTGCTTGTATCATCAGTACACATATGATAAAGTCATAGTACATGTGAGTGTAAATGACGTGAGATGTACCTCCCTGGACTGCATGAAGGGAGACACAATGAAGCTCTTGGAACATGTGTCTGAAGCTGGTAGGAACCTAGCCTTGATCAGCATTCTGGCATCACCAAGAATGATGTTTCAATGCAAACAAATGAGTGTTGATTTCAACAATTGTCTAAGTGTCTGGTGTCATTCAAGGTGGGTACAATATATATTAGCCTGAAAAGAGAAGGCAGTCATTCCCAACTGCTTTAAGGATGGCCTGCACCTCTTCCCCCAAGGATTTTGTATATTACCTGAATCCTTGTCCACCCCATAATGCCTTTTTAGGCAATGTCAGTCTTCGTAAGCTTCCAACATAAGTAAATAGAATCCAGATAACATTAAGGTATTGCTGCTCAGTGCTAGGAGCCTTTACAAAAAACTCCCTTCTACAAGCACTCCTTACCCTGGAAAACATTGGCATATGCATCATCACCGAGACCTGGTTCAGTGCCATTGAAAGCACTCCATCAGTGCAGGGTTTCAATGCTTATCAGACATTCATGTCTACCTGTTTAAACCAAGACACTAAAGGTGGTGGTATCTCCATGCACTTAAAAAAAACTACAGACTAATTAGACAAAATAATGACTTGGAACTCTTCCATATCCCGCTTACTATTAGCAAAACCTCTAATCATATCATAGCTAACTGTAGGACCCCATGTATGTCCTTCTCAGCCCATACATTCTACCTAATTAGTATGGAGTCTGTGTATCCCTACCATTTTTGGAATCCCAAAAATACATAAAAGTGTGGGAAATCCCCCTCTATGCCCAGTTGTGGATGTCAAGGCATCAAAAACATTTTATTGCCAAGTTTGTAGACCATAAGATAAAGGGTATTTTAGATAGAAATCCCTACTTTTACTGAGATTCTTGGAACTTTTTATCTAAGGTGTCCAGTGAGGTGTACAATGATCATTTAATTATGGTCACAATTGATGTTTGTGATTTATTTTCGGTGGTTCTTCATCAACAGGGGCTAGAATGGTTTTATGATTTCTTATGTGGTAATTCAGAGTTAGATCTTACAAGTATACTTGCCATTGGGACACTTATGGAGCTAGTTCTTGAGAACAGCTTCCTGAACTTTGAGAATCACATTTTTACATAGATCAAGGGTGTTGCTGTGGGGGCTGTTTGCGCACCCATATTTGCTAATATTGTGCTAGCCCAATGGGAAGCTGTTTTTATCCTTAGTTCCCAATATCGAGAACTAATGGCCACCCCTCTAATTTGTTTGTAATAGTGGTGGTTAAACACAAAATAATTGTTGTCCAACAACGTATCTACAACAAGATCCTCCTTCTTTGTACACATCCCCTACTCCCCCTACAGGTTTTTTCACTTAAATTTTACTTCAGCTCTCTAACAGATCCAACAACTTACTTTTCCTAGTCCCTTATCCACTCCTCACTCCATCCCAATCCTACTTCCCCACCTTAGGCCATGGCTTTTGCAACCCTCTCCATTTTTCTCTTGCCTCTGTTACTTCTCCTTCTCATTCTTACATCTTGTACTACTTCATTACCACCTGTCCATAGAGACCCCACTAATCGCCATACTAACTGTTTGTCATCTCTGCAGTACTCTATTACAATCTCCTCCTCTGTCTTTTCCATGAACATCCCTCTGCCTAAAATCAAACTTCCTCCCCCTCACTCGCTAGCATCTAAAGCCAAGACTAAGTACTTGTCTTACAACCCATTTAATTTCAAACTTTACCAACATCATGTAGCCCTGCTTCTATTAGGAGACATACATCCAAATCCTGGGCCCATCCATCTCCCCACCATGCATAACTTTACCTCTCCCAACTTAATAAACTCATCCTCTCCAAGCAAACATATTTCCTTTTACTCTATGAAAGCCCGTAGTATTCTAAACAAAGTTAGTGAAATCCATGCCTGGATAGCCTTCCACACCCCTGATGTCATCACCCTAAAAGAGACTTGGCTAAAACCCCAAACCTCTGATAAAAGACATTCTCCCCCCCTGGTTATAAGGGTCTATATTAGAACATCAAAGTTTCAGAACTTCAAATGTTCTAATATCGAACCCTATTCTGTGAACGCTGAGAATAGCAAAGCTGCAGAAAACCGAATTTTTTCCTAGGGAAAGAATTTAGTTATCCATTTCTGTCGCTTCGCTATTTTCAGCGCTGTGGTGGAACATTACGGGTTGGGTTCAGGTAAGTGTGTGATTGTGTGGACGTGAGGGTTAGGGCAGGGTAGGTGAGTTAGGGTTAGGGCACGGGTGAGGTGTGTGTGTGATAGTGACTGACCTTAGGGTTAGGGCTTGGATTAAGGTAAGTGGATAGTTAGTGGTGTGTGTACAGTTTAGTGTAGGGTTAGATGTAAGATTTTAGGTGTATGTGTGTGGATTGCTGTTTGGTGTGCTTGTTTTGTGTGTATGTGTTTTGGAACAACAAATTTTTTCCCTAGGAAAAAATTTGCTGTTCTGAATGTTCGATGTTGTCAGCATTCGCTGAACTGGGTTCGATATTAGAACATTCGAAGTTCTGAAACTTCGATGTTCTAATATAGACCCAGTTATAATATACTCCACATAGATCGCCAAAACAAAAAAGGGGGTGGTGTTGCCATCCTCTACTCCAACCACCTCACCATTACAAGTATTATGAAACCTATCCCATCCTTTTCTCCTGCTGAACTACTTACAGCTAACCTTAAAATAAATGACCACACCACTATCACAGTAGCAGCCATCTGTATTTCTCCAGGAGACAACATTCATCTGCTTGAAAATATTCTTTCATACTTTTCTCAACACATCCCCAATGAAACTATCCTCCTTGGGGATGTCAACATTAACTGGTTAACTCTCAGTAATCCAAACTCTAATACTCATATTAATTTATATGGCTTTACACAGCTAATCTCCCAGCCTACCCATACAAACAACTCTCACACATCTAGTACTCTTATTGACTCGGTACTTGTATCTGATCCTTCCAAATATCATAACCCTGAAACCCTGCCAAACACCCTGAGCAGTCACTCCCCTATAAAAGTGCTTAGGTTCACTCCCCAGTTCTCAAACCCTCCTAAATTTATCACTCGTCTTAAACTTTCTTACTTCCATCCATTAACCTTTAATGCCTTCCTCTCTAAAGTAAACTGGAAATTCCTTACCCAACTCCCACTAGAAGAAGTAGTCCTAGCTTTCAGCTCCACCTTCCTTAGCATCTTAGACTCACTTGCTCCCCCTCAAAAGTCCGAATTAAGTCCACCATATCTCTGTGTCTTTCAAAAGCCACTTGTACCCTTATGATAACTAGAAACAAATTATTGAAAAAATGGTCACAAACTAAGCTCTCTGCAGGCTTACAAAAATATAAAGAACTCAGAAATCTGACAAAAAACGCAAACAAAGATAAGAAGGACGTCTGTAACAAACCTCCCACAGCCCTAAAATCTAATCCTAAAAAATTCTGGAATTCTGTTAACCAAATATTACATCCCGATAATCTTAGCTCCCCCAATCTATGCCCAGACAAGACATCTGAAGAAAGTGCCACTATCTTCAATACCTATTTTATCGATTCAATATCTAAGCTACTGAACCCTAACCCTAACTCCTCTACTACTAACATTTCCTACTTTTCTGAACCTACTCCTAATACTATCTCCTCAAATACCTTCTCCCTCAAACCTGTACTTACTAGCTACATCAAAACTCTACTCTCTAAATTAAAACCATGCTCAGCATCACTTGACAATATTTCTTCCACTTTTCTTCTACTAGCAGCTGACTCTATTGCTCCCCCTGTATCTATCCTAATTAATCGCTCTATCTCTGAATCTAAAGTCCCTTCCATCTGGAAACAATGCTACACTCTATCTATACACAAAGGAGGTAACTCTTCTGATGTCTCCAACTTTAGACCTATCGCTATCCTCTCCCCCTCTCTAAAGTACTAGAAAAATGCATTCATAAACAAGTTTTGCAGTATCTAATACAGGAAAATCTGCTTACACCCACTCAACACAGCTTCAGGCCCAAACATAGCACCACTACAGCTCTATTATCCTTCCTCAACACTGTCTCTATAGCCATGAATGACCATAAACTTATTTCTTGCCTATTCTTGGACCTCTCAAAAGCTTTCAACAATGTCTCACATTCTCTTCTGCTGCACAAACTGCATAACCTCAACTTCTCCTCTGATACTGTTGCATAGTTCTCCAGCTACCTCACTGATAGATCTCAATCAGTGAGATGGCACTCTGCACTCTCCCCTCCTCTCCCTGTGAAAATGGGTGTACCTCAAGGTTCTATCCTAGGGCCTTTACTTTTTAATATCTTTACTAATCAGCTCTATACCTCCTGTCCTCAGTCATCTTTAGTGCAATACGCAGATGACTCTACAATCATCACCACAGCCAACTCTCCCTCTAATCTCTTCTCAGCTACTCAGGCATCTTTTAACTTAGTCGAAACATGGCTCTCCAACAACCAGCTCATCCTTAACCCTAAAAAAACAAAGCTGTTACTCTTCCTACCTAAAAAGTTCATAAATATTAAACCCTCCTTCTCCATATAGTCCCTTAATAACATTCCCATTCAGGTAGAATCCAGTACTAAGCTCTTAGGCGTAACCATTGAAGATCAGCTTAAATTTGACTTGCATGTTAATAACTGTATCAAAAAGACTCATTTAAAACTAGTGCTCCTTTACTGTAACAAGAAATTCCTTACCTCTGAAGCCAAGATTACTCTCTCTTTTACCTTCCTTCTACCCAGTCTAATGTACAATTCTCAAATTCTCACAAATCTTAACTCAGCACTCCTGACCAAACTCGAATCTACCTACAACAAGGTAGCTAGATTTGCTGCCCCACAAACCTACAAATCCCATCACTGTCTCTCTCTAAAACACCTAAACTGGCTTGAATTACCCCACCAGCTTCTTCTCTCTCAGCTCCAGATCATCCATTCTATCCTATACCAGCCTTCCTACTGCCCAGCACTATCCCCTCTCATCTCCCATTATTCTCTCTCCAGACCTCTCTGAATTTCTAACTAAGACCTACTACAAATCTACAAACTCAAGTCTAAATTTGGACACAATATGTACAGCTATCACCCCACTATTGCCTGGAATAGGCTCCCAAATCAGAACCCTTACACATCCTAAACAATTTAAGACAGCCACCAAAGAGCACTTTAAAAGTCACTGGTCCTGCCACTGCACTCTCCCTCCTTAACATCCCCTACTTCTCATACCTTAATCTACTTTCTGCCCTTAACTCACTGTTCTCATTAGCTCTCTCTAATCTTTCTTGACTACTCTTTCTACTGTCTTCTAAAATTTATTAAGCAAATTGCCTCAGATAAACTTTCCATTGTAATTGTCTTGCCTTCATGCAACTGCATCATGATAACACTGGGTTTTTGTAACCACTTACCCCAAAAACTATACTTATCTTAATGACATATTTCTTTTTATACATCTTGAAATAGTTATGCTATATTGTATTGCTACTTAATGCCTTGTAATAATCCTGTAACATTGCTGTTTAATGCTAATTTATAATGAAAATTGTATAATATGTTGGAGCTTTTCTCCCCGGGCCTCCGCTGAAAAAGGGCTCTTCAGCTCAGTCAGACAATCCCTGTCAACAAATGTAAAATAAATAAATTTTATTTGATATTCCCAAAACTCACAAGAGTTTAACTGATCCACCATTTAGACCAATTATTGCGGCTCCAAATTATATTACAGAAGGGATAGCACTTATGGTAGATGTTGTGTTAAATCCTTTAGCCCAAAAAATGGAGTCTTTTTAAAAGATTTTTGGGACTTTCTTGATAGTATTAGGAATTTTAATGAGACATACTGTTTCAATCCCCACTGGCACATTATATTTACCTTAGATGTGGTTTCTCTGTATACTTTTATTGCCCATGATGTAGGTGTGGAATATGGAAGGGCATTTTTGACTAAGTATACTGATATGGACAATATAAAAATCAATCTTTTTTATTGTGATACATTAGATGTGTTGTTGGACAACAATTATTTTGTGTTTAACCGCCACTATTACAAACAAATTAGAGGGGTGGCCATGGGTTCTCTGGTGGCCCCCTCTTTTGCCAACATTGTGATGGGGTGGTGGGAACACTTAGTTTTAGATTCAGTTAAGAAGGACTTTCAGGTATTTTACTACAAAAGGTTTGTAGATGACCTGGTTTTCATTATGGCTGGCGATCAGAATGACGTCCAGATGTTTGTTGACAAGTTAAATGTATCTTCTTAATTTTTTTAATTTGTTTTGGGGGGATGCGGGTACCAGCATTAATTATTTGGGTATCCATTTATTTTGGGACAGTATTGGTAACAAGTTTGTAAGTAAAATTTACAGAAAAAGTTATTTACCAATGGTTACCTACATTTCTCCAGCCAGCATCTGAAATTTATCAAAAATAATATACCTAAGGGTCAACTGATTCGGGCCTGTAGAATGACTAGTGCGGATGATCTGTTGGCTAGTGAATTTGAACTTATCATTCAATTATTTTGTAATAGAGGTTATTGTAAAAATTTTTTGAGAGAACTGGCTACAAATATCTGGGACAGGAAGGACAGTAGTTATCCACCTATTTTGAAGCAGGCTATTATTAGCAAATCCAAAAGTGATGGTGGGGGAGACAATCACCTCTGTTTTAATATGGAGATGACCTCCGACTCTATGGGTATTAGAATTATTATTGAACAAAACTGGAAGATTATTGAGGGAAACCATGATTTGTTATAAGTAGTAGGAGTGAAGATTTACCACTGTTTAGCCGACGGACACAATGTCGACCGTCCGTGTATCGAATGCAGTGCAGCAAATCTGGATAATACTGAACGGAAATGCATCAAATGGCAATCCCGCTCCCCCTTTTGGACCCATATTAGCACTTATTTTGGATGTAGAGCGGTTGAAAATTTCGCATTCAGTGTTCTTTGTGACATTTTGGCTGTTCGACATGGAAAGCTTTGGGATTTCGAGTCAAGCATTGGTGGATTCGACTGCAGTGTATTCGATTAAACGGTGGTAAACCGGAGTGAAACCCAAATTTGTACATAGAAATAATTTCAGTTTAAAACACTGTTAGAAAAGGGAAAGGATAAGATGTCCATGGATGAATTCAAGACAAACAAATCCTGGGGTATTTACAAGTGTAAAGATTGAGGTATGTGCAAGTTTATTTTGGAAGGGCCATACATTGCAGTACTACACATGCCTTATACCATTAGTGTTCAAGGAGTTTATACCTGCATGACCATGGGGGTAGTATATGTGGCAGTGTGTGACAAATATCAACAATTTTATGTGGGGATGACAACCAGAAACTTAAACGAGAATTAGGGAGCACATTTATAGTATAAAAAGGAAAGACAAAAATCATGCCTTGTATAAACATATTCAGGAGTGTGTAGGTTTTAACAAATTTTTATTTTCTATTTTAGAACAGGGCAAACTAGATTTTAGAGGTGGAGAATTTAAAAACTTTTTGGAACAGAGAGAAGCCAGGTGGCAGATAAGGTTACAGGCAGACAAAAAAACCTGGCCTCAATGATGTAATAAACATCAAGTGCTTTTTAAAAAAAACATAGGTTATGTGTTAAAAGGAAAGTTTTTTTTATAACCCTACTACACTATATTTGTTTCTTTAAATTCTGATTTCAAGTTGTTTAATTAAGTAATTTGTTTTAATTGCTAATTGATGGTTTGCTACTTGCAAGAGGTGTATTTAAACAGGATTTTACTAGTATTTTTTGTCATGTAGTATTCTAAAGAAGTCTTTTGGATGAAAGCGGTGATTAAAGGAAGAATACACTAATTCATTGCTCCTGTGGTCTCTTCTGGTGTGGATTTGGTGTTTGTTTTTACTTGTTTTTTTGGCACCTGCACTGTTCGTGGCTACTATTACTTATAAAAGTTAATCTAGTTCTCAGGATTCCAAAAATATTGCTAAACTAAACAAGGAATTCCATGCTGTTGTCAAATCAGTCAAAGCCAGATATGAGGCAAAACATTTCATCCAAACAATGGATAATCACAAAGTTTTCTTTAATTATGTTAATGTCAGAAATCATGACCAACATTGAAGAGCTAATAGTAACTGATATCTCATACTCATACCCAAAGGACATAGCTAACCTACTAGTAGACAAATTTAGCGCAAACTTCACCCCCTCTCCCCTCCCCTCCAGTATTTTCAGATCACATATCCACACATACACCTCCTAACTCAATTCTCTGAAGAACAAATTCTCAAGGAGCCATCTAAGGTCAAGAACACTATGCCTTTCGGGTCAGATAACATATCAGGCTATGTACTGGTCAGCCTGAAACATGACTAGTCTGATTCCCAACTGAAGCTATTCAGTATCAGCCTCAAAACAGGCTTTAGTCAAATGAATGGAGGACAACAATAGTCATTCCCTTGCCCAAAGGTAGTGTTGTGCTAGTTACTTATAAAAGTAATAAGTTACTATTACTAGTTACTTTTAAGTGAAAGTAATATATTACCATTACTTATTACTTTTCTAAAAAAGTAATATATTACTATTACTAGTTACTAACTAAAGTAACTAGTTACTGTTGACTTACTTTTACATACAGTAAGCATAGTTTATCAATTCTCACATTCAGATTTACTCGCATAGTACTTGTGCGTGAGGAATACATGCTTACTGCACATGAATACAAGTGTATTAAAGTTGTGTACACAGTGTTACAATAATAATGAAAATCATTTTACAGTTTACAAAGTCCCACAGACTAGTCTTTGTAGTCAGAGGGTCACAATTTAATACTTAAACCGAAGAACGCGTAGCCACCAACACAAGACCCATAACAAGTTAAAACCCATAACATTTTTAACAATGTACATTAGGCTAATCTGCTAAAACTAATACTGAGGATGCAAAAATGCTTACAGAAAATGTCATATAGATCTAACAAGACTGTTAACACAACAAAGTCAACCAAAATATCACTTTACATAACTATTCACAATGACTACACATTTCTGTTGGCTCAAAGAAGGAGCAACTTTTCAAAGTGTTCGTCAGTGAGTCTATTTCTTCTTGCAGTCAGCACTTGTCCACCAAGACTGAGTAGACATTCAACAGGTGTACTAGATGGCAGAGCTGTATTAGTGCTCAGAAATATCTTCTTGACTATAGCGTAACTGTTGAGAGAAGATATTTCTCTGGAAGGGTCAGCCAGCTACATGTCCATCTGAGAAGATATTCTGACATTGGCTGGCTCTTTGAAGCTGAAAAAGCTGTCTTTGGCAGTTAATGTAGAAGCTTCAGATGACCTATGTGTAGGTTCATCCAGTTTCTGCATGGCATCAAGGAGTAGAGCCTTGCCTCTGAATTTCCGCTCTTTGTTGTCAATCCATCACAAATGGAACTGTGGATGCACTATGACAGAATGAGCTCTTCAAGCTCTAGAAGGTGATTGAACCAAAGCTCAATGCCTTTAAGAAGAGCATCAACTAGCGACACAAGTTTCACAGACTGCCTGACTTTGGACAACTTGTTTTTCAGGCACGTAATGGTGGGGATCAGGATTCCCATTAAGCTTTTCAGCTCTGACTGCAAGATGTTCAGAGCCATTGCCAGGGTCTGCATTGCTTGCACAAACTCGGCAACAAAGGTAATTGCTGCAGGCTTTGAAGATGGCAATTCCAATCTGTTCACATATCTCATTCAGCAAGTCTTCACCCCGAGTTGCAATGAGGTGAATTCTCTCCATCGTGTAGAAAGTGGAATTCCGTCATGTTGCACTGGGAATAATCAATGCTAGATCACACTTATTTTGAACCACCTCAGCAACTTGGGTGCTGCGACTAACCTTGTTCCAAGCAGCATAGCATTTGGCCAGGGTGCTTTGCATGATCTTTTTATACTGTGCATCATTACAAGCAGATAAAGCATCTTGCACAGCAACTAGATTCAATGTGTGTGGTGCACATCTCAGATGGGGAGGCAGTGAAGGACGCAGTTCTCGCATTGACCTGACTGACTCAGCATGGCTGTCACGCTGTTGTAAATCACTTCACCATCATCATCCTCATCTTGGGACAGAATGCTTGTAGTTTCAGATCTCTCACATTCCGGGAAGACAGTGAAAGCCTTTACAAAATTGCTGCCATTGTCAGTAATTGCTGCACACACCTTTTGATCTATCTTCTACTTGATGGGAACGCTCTCAAGAGTTGATGCTATGAGATCATATGTATGACTCCCCTGTAATCTGCAGCATGACAAAGAAGCTGACTTTCTTTGAAGTGTGTCACAGTCGACCCAGTGGGTGGTGACACCAAAGAAACTACGATTCTGGTGGGTCCAAATGTCAGCCGTAGTGTGCTGCATGCTATCAACATTCGTGCTGGAAGAAGCTGCAAGCATGTTCTTCTCATTTGTAAGCATATTTGTGTATATGTTCTTCGTGTTTCACTGTTGCAGTCATTACATTTGGGTAATCTGCTGGCAGGTTGCTCTCAGTCAGCCTGAATATCAAAGTCTTGGGTCCTTGCGTCGGTTGCTGTCTCCTCTTCTATGATGTCAGGTCATCAGGGGTATAAAACAGGCAGCCAATGCTATTTTCTTTAGTCTTTCTTGCCGCACAGTGCCCAAAGCAGAAGCGGTTCGCAAGTGCCGGTCGGCCGACTCCTGAAATTTTCAAATTCGAGTTTCAGAACCGAAGTCTTCAAATAAAGCTAAGTATCCCATTGGGGAAACGTTTTCTTGCTCCATACTGATGTCAGTAAAAGTTAATAATTGCATTACTTGTGGGAAGCAAATACCTCATAAGGATTTTCATTTGTACTGTATTCCTTGCCTAGGCCCAGATCATAACGTGCCTTGCTGTCGGTTTTGTGCTAGATTTAACCAACGCACTATTAAGTGTCAGAATATATTTGCTTCAAAATATTTTGGAAACAGATTTAACTACCCTGAAATGTCGTCGGATAGCAATCCGACTACCGGAGTTCACAAAAAACACAAAGAAAAGGACAGAGACAGACTATCGAGGTCCAAAACCAATGACAAAACTTCCCCTAAGCCAGTCGCTGGTTCGCCGGTACTCAGTGAGGTGCTTTCACAGCCCCTGATGCCCACTACTTTTGAATCGCAGGCCTCTACCGAGACCCATGTGGAGTCCGGTACGCTGCGAGATTCTCAAAGTATTGTACCCGTGGATGTCTCTCCCTCAGATGGGTCCGGAGCTGCTGAGCAGGCACCTGCTTCTGAGGGTGTCTTCAGGCATCAGCATTTCTATATAAAACCGATGCCAGCTTCAAAACCAAAGACAAAAGCAACTTCTAAGACTAAAAAACCAACGCATGAGCCACGTGTTCAGGCCTCTATGCCTAAAAAGTAGATGATCAAAATGGCTGAAGACCTAATTACCATGATCAGGGGTTCCCAATCGCCCCCCCGATAAGAGGCCTAGGCAAGACACTGATTATGAATCTTCAGATCAGGTTTCTATTTCTTCTGATTCCTCTTCTGATCAGGAATTTTCTATACCTCCCTATGAGGATTCAGATGCAGAGGAATCCATCCCATCTGCATCTCCTCCTGAAGATTATTCCTTTGGAGAAACCTTGCATACTTTGAGGGAGCATTTTCATTGGAAGAGTCAAGATTTCTCAGAATCAAAAAAGAGGCTTAGAGATTTCCTTCTTCTCCCTCAGCATAGGCCTTTAGCCATACCTAATGTATTAGACATTGTTGATGATGTGTTTTCGTAATTAAGCATGACTCCAGATTTCTTACCTCCGGCTCCTAGCAAGCCAGACAGATATTACAGGGTTTATGACTCACACAAATTTTTTATTCAAAAACCCTGCTGCTGACCCTGAAACTATCTCACAGGGTCCCAATGGTGTAAAGACCTCAACAGCTAAGAATCCTACCCCCTCTGATAGAGATTCCAGGGCACTGGATAGATGGGGAAAGTAGGTTTATACGTCTGCATCTTGGCAATTAGGGCCTTAAACTGCCAGTTTTATATGCTTAAATATCAACAGCATGTTATGGGATTATTGAAACAGAAAATGATGTTGATTTTGGAATGTGTGGAAAATAAAGAATTACAGGAATTATTGCATGCAGCAGAACAAGTTGGAAAGCATACTTTGCAATGTGGTTTTGATTCCTTGGAGGCCTCGTGCAGGGCCGCAGTTACTGGATCTGTGATTAGAAGGCATGCCTGGCTAAAGGAGCAAAATTTGCCTGATCATGTTAAAGCTAAATTGTTGGATGCACCTTTACAGCATGATACTCTGTTTGGTAATAAGGCAGAAGAGGTATTAAAGAAAATGGAAGACAAAGCTAAGTCTATGCAAACTGTAAAAGATTTTTTACAAGTGCAGCCACCAAGATTCAGTAGACACTGGCCTACAAAAAATTGGTCCTTTCCTGTGTCCGACAGAGCTTCACGGGGCAAATCCAGGCACTCAAAGGGCTCTAGATACCAATCACAGGATTCTTACAGGTCAAAGCAATGGGGTGCCTCTAACTCCAAATCTGGAGGAAATAAAGCGCAACCCTAAAGTAAACAGTATCAGTGACTTCCCTCTGCCATCACCAAGCACTTATCTTTTGGCAGCCCCCTTAGGGGGAAAACTAGCACTTCATGCTCAAAATTGGCAGATAATAACCCAGGACAAGTGGGTATTAAACATAGTATCCCAGGGATACAGATTTCATTTCCATACTCTGCCAGTTCCAAACGGTTGGCCAGATCTGCCACAAAACCAATGGGCAGAGGCACAGAAACAAGTTACGCCCCTCATGGATATGGGGGCTATTCATCCAGTGCCAGAACAGAAAAAAGGACAAGAGTTTTACTCAAGACTGTTCTTGGTACCCAGAAAAGACAATACCTGGCACCCAATACTGGATTTATCAATTTTGAACACATTCTTGGACATACCAAAATTCAAAATGCTAACTTTGCAGCAGCTTCTGCCCATGCTGGGCAAGAACGCTTGGCTAGTGACTCTAGACTTAAAAGAGGCATACCTGCATATCCCAATAAGGGAATCGTGCAGAAGATGCCTCAGCTTCAAAGCTGGTTTCATGCATTACCAATTCTCTGCACTGTCCTTTGGCTTATCTACTGTGCCCATGGTCTTCACAAAGTGCCTGGCACCAGTAATTGCATTTTGCAGACAAAGAAGTATACAAATCTATCCTTACTTGGATGACTGTCTCATTCAAGCAGAAAACAAGGACATTCTTCTTCAACATCTGGCATTTGTGAAAAGGCTTCTAACATGCCTAGGGTGCACAATAAACGAAAAGAAATCACAACTGGTACCGTCTTAAAAGATAACATTCCTGGGTGCAAGCTTGAATACAACTGCCCAGATGGCTTACCTTATGCCAGACAAACAAAGGCAACTGACTATTTACTTCAAACAGATGGCAACAAAAACCCAGTTATCTGCAAGACAAATTCTGCGGGCTTTGGGGTTCATGGCATCCTGCATTCTACTGATTTCATATGCAAGACTGCATATGAGGAAACTACAATGGTACCTAAAAATTTTATGGAGTCAACATTGTCACAGTCTGGAAGCAATGATTCCTCTCATTCCCTGCCTACAACAGGAGTTTCTATGGTGGGCAGAGACATGTCACCAGAACATGGGACGGTCTTTCACTCTACCCCCTGCCAACCAAACCCTAACTGCAGATGCATCAGACTATGCTTGAGGGGCCCACCTGGCGGGGAGATGCATTCAGGGCATATGGAGCCCAAAACAGATGCATCTGCATATCAACCAGAAAGAGATGTTAGCTGTTCAGAATGCCCTGACAGCCTTCAAGGACTTACTTCATCCAGGACAGCTACTGATAAAGACGGACAACACCACGGTTATGTGGTACATAAACAATCAGGGGGACACACACTCCTACCCTCTTTGCAGACTAGCCATGGCACTATGGGACACAGCCTTGACTTACCAAGTACATCTTCAAGTTCAATTCCTGCCAGGAAAGCAAAATACTCTGGCAGACGACCTAAGCAGAAATCTTATGGACCCTTACGACTGGAAGCTGGATGCACAAGTCTTCAGCATGATAACAAAGAAATGGGGGAGCCTGGACATTGATCTATTTGCCTCTCCCCAGAATTATCAACTGGACAAATTCTGCACAAGGACTTATCACAGACAAGCATGGAAAGTGGATGCCCTATCCTTCAGTTGGAAAAATCTATCAGTCTACGCCTTTCCTCCTCTGCCTCTTCTTCCCATGGTCCTACTAAAGGTCAGTCAAGAAAAAACAAAAATGATTCTAATTGCCCCGGACTGGCCTCGCCAACACTGGTACCCAATCCTAAGGAATATGTCTCAACTCCTTCCTTGGTACTTGCCTCAAATACCACATCTGCTGTCTCAGCAGCACAATCAATTCTGCACAATCAGATGCAAACTCTGAACCTGGCAGTATGACTGATCATGTAGTTATACAAACAACACCTCTCAGTAAATCTGTGATGGATGTCATTTTGGAAGCCAGAAGGCCTAGTACTAGAAAATCTTATGCTGATAAATGGAAGGGATTCTGTGCTTGGAACCAAGCACAAGGAACTGACACAACAAAGCCAAATATTCCTCAGATTTTACAATACTTGACTGAGATGCTTGACAAGGGCCTATCTTTTTCATCAATAAAAATCCATGCCTCTGCCATCTCGGCTCATTACAACACAGAGCAACTGATCTTTTCTCATCCTTTGCTAAAACAGTATCTCAGAGGGGCCAAAAATTTAAGGCCTCCCAGAAGATCACCAATTCCTGCATGGGACCACAATTTTGTGTTGGAAAAGCTCCTGCAGATGTAAAGTTTTTATCCTGGAAAACAGCTTTACTCCTGGCAATGGCAATCACTCCAGCAAGAAGGGTTTCAGAGTTACAGGCCCTCATGGCTGTGCCCTCATGGCTGTGGAGCCTTTTATTATATTTTACCCAGACAGGGTGTCCCTCAGGACCAATCCTTCCTTTATGCCTAAGGTGGTATCCAGTGTGGCTCTTAACCGAACTATTCACCTGCCAACGTTTTAACCAAATCTGCAGAACAAGAGGGAGCAGATTCTTCATTCCTTGGACATGCACAGACAACTAAGATTCGACTTAAACAGGACCAAATCTCTAAGAAAGTCTGAGCAGCTACTGGTGACATTTGCTGCAGGATCAGAGGGAAAGGCTATCTCCAAGCAGACTATTTTAAAGTGGATAAGCCACTACATTCGTTTCTGCGATTTGCATCATGGTAAACCGGTGCCCAAGGGCATTAGGTCACATTCCACCAGGGCTGCAACTACATCAGCAGCTTTTCTCAGAGGGGTACCAACCAAAGACTTTCTAGAAGCTGCTACTTGGAGTTCTGTTCATACTTTTACAAAGCATTATCATTTGCCTCTATTCTCTAAGTCCAGGGCAGGCTTTGCCACTGCAGTTCTGCAGGGCCTTATAGCCGCTCCTAATGTTATTTAGTTCCAGCCTCCCATCCATAGCTTTGGGACTCTACGCAAATGTAATGACTGCAACAGTGAAACACGAAGAACATAGTACAGTTGTGTACACTTACCATAAATGTAGATGTTCGAGTGTATTCACTGTTGCAGTCTGGGTTACCCACCTGCCATTCCCCTTTATTCTACAGCTTTTCTTTCCTTCACTATATTCTACAGCCTTTGTGGTGTATTTGCTTTTAGATGAAGGTATTTTTTTTGTTTGCTCCCCATTTGAGGGCACCTGACATCTGGGGCAAGAAAAACTAAAGAAAATGGCGTCGGCTGCCTGTTTTATACCCCTGATGACCTGACATCATGGAAGAGGAGACAGCAACTGATGCAGGACCCAAGACCTTGATATTCAGGCCGACTGAGGGCAACCTGCCAGCACATTACCCAAATGTAATGACTGCAACAGTGAATACAGTCGAACATCTACATTTATGGTAAGTTTACACAACTGTACTTTTTCTATAAGATCATATATCTGACAAATCTCTGTGGTTTTGCTTAAAGTTAAATCACTATCTCATAGCAAAATCTTTCTTACTGCATCATTAACACCACACACAAGCTTGTCTTTTATCAGTTTAGCTCTTAGATCACCAAATCTGCATATTTTTGCCTTGTTTCTCAAGTCAGTTAAATATGCTGTAAAATTTTCACCAGGCTTTTATCTCTTTTTTAAAATAGTGTCTTTCCACTGTAATATTCGTTTGAGGGCTTCACATTTCTCTAAATTTACGTTTTAAGCACTCATAGTCTTCCCGCATTTCAGCCTGTACTACAATATGTCAGTCTTCCCCCTTCTCTGTATAAACAGCAGGCACATACACAAATTAATGTTCTCTCTCAATGGCTTCTGAACCAGCTAAATTGAGCAGAATAAATTCTTTTGTGTGTGCGTCTTTATCAGAAAAAAGCAACCTGTATGAAAATATCATATTCTTGCTCAAACACTCTCCAATTTTCAGCAGTATTATTATCAAACACAAGCAGTTCAGGTCTGTGAAATCCCTCTGCCATGCCAAATAAGTGTGAAACACACACCAGGTACTTGTAATTATATTCAGCTGCACAACAGACTCTTTGAAAAGACTGTACTTTGATACTGCACACACTGCCAACACTTTGCACATTTTAGGTATTTTGAATAGCTTTAGTTAATGTGAAAAAGTAGTACATTGCAAAAAAATACAGTTGTTTTCTCTTTTTTGAACATTTTATATGATTTGGATATTGTTTCAAATGTTTTCATAATTATTTCAAGTACTTTTTTCAATATGTCACAATTCTGAGCAGCTTGTTTATTCAGTGGTTGGTTTGGAATGCTTCACTTTATATTCATTGAGGGAAAAATCATAAATGAGTTTAAGAACCTGGAAATATGCTCTGACCTGTTTGCGAATCATTTTAGCCACGCTTGTATTTTCCTCCATTTCTGACTGTGTGCATCATGGTTTTAAGAAGTTTTGACTTCGGATCCCATTTTGGCAACATGTCACTCATCTTGTGTATTCAAATAAGATGATGAGGCCTGGGTGTTCATTTAAGATATTTATTACACACAAACACATCAGGATGGATGACTGGAACATAAAACTTAAACAAACTAACTAAGTGACTGACTGCTACACACATACATGCTTTCACTCCAGCTGCCTACACGTGCTCAGTACTTTTTTGCATGTGCCCATGAAGTACAGTGGCTTTAAAAGTACAACGCACACACAACACACTATGATCTACACTCCCTAAGTTTGAGTGGGTTTGTTTCCTGAGGGTGTTCCGGTTTCCTCCCACATTCCCACGACATGCTGCAGGTGGATTAGACATTCTAAATTGGCCTTAGGTGTGAGCATGTGCATGTATGTGCCTTCTGAAGAAGGTTGGGCACTGGGCTGGCAACTTAACAATGTAAAATTCCACTGCCACTTGTTCTGCAGAATGATAATCCACCATGGTGATCCCTAATGGGTGCAGCCGAAAGGTGACGAAGAAGACTAGTCTTTATAGTTAGTCACAGATAATAATTAAGCCAAACCAGCCAGCAGCACAAGACCTATAAAAAAACTACCAAATGTTGTCTATTTTCAGCAACTAAAAATCAAAACCTGAAAAGAATTTTAAATAGACCATAACAAAAAAAAAATTGTCAAGACAAAAGTTGGTTGATCATAGATCCACTTGAAGAGTCCTGCTTAGTACAGTGGGTTGGGGCATCAGGTGCTCAGCTGATGAGTGATGAGTCTGATTTCACCTGATGGTGGTATGAAGAACCAATGCCATTTATTATACTGAAAGGTAAGGATATGATCTCTAGCAGGCTAGAACTGTCCCACTGTTAGGGGATGTTTTAGTGGGTAAGTGTCCCACAGTACCAGGGCAGGGGTGGAGTTTGGTCATAATTAGCTTTCACCTCCTTTCAGTGCTAAAAAAAAAATGAAATAAATTTTGCTCCAGACTAATTCTAATGATCTATTATGAATGCTACATGCTATGAGATGTGCCAACATTATGTTGTAATTTTTTATCCAAATTGCCACTACAAAGTGTCTATTGCTTTCTAAAATCAGATTACTATCCATACTATATAGGGACCTCAGAAGTTTTACATCACTCTGTAGGAGGTTATATTGCCCATGTTGAGAACCACTGGTTTAAGCAAAAGTAACTCAAAAGTTTAAGTTTCTAGTTACTAAAAAAAGTAATATATTACCATTACTAGTTAGTATTTTGAAAATGTAACTAGTTGTATTACTAGTTACTACAAATTGTAATATATTACATTTTGTAATATGTTACTCCCATCATTGCCCAAAGGTTACGCTTTAATGCATCAAGGTATTTATAGACCCATAAGCCTGACCAGTTTCACCTGTAAGTCTATGGAAAGGATCATTATGGAATGAATATATAAGGATGTAGGTAACCTACAGTCTTTTGACCCAATCCAGTTTGGATTTGTCAAGGGCATGTCCTGCCGTCTTAACCTGGTTGGCTTCTTAAAAAAGTTACTGAAGAAATGGATGAGGGCAAACATTGCAAACCACGTATTTAGACCATGCAAAAGTATTCAGCACCATCCTGTACTCTAGTATTGCAGATAAACTCTTTGCGCTCAACATCAATCACTATTTAACTCATGGGATAGCGAGTTAGATCACAGACAGAACCCAGGAAGTTATAGTGGGACATTATACCTCCTCCAAAAGACCTGTCACTAGTAGTGTATTCCAAGGTTTAGTCCTTGGGCCACTCCTCTTTGACATTTAGTTCTCAGTAATCAAAGCTAATGTTAAGGGTTTGTGGCTGACCAAGTTTGTACATGACTGCAAACTTGGTGCCCTCATAAACTCATCAGATTATACCAGAATCCTCCAAAAAGGCCTGTCCCAAACAAATAGTTGGTGCCATAACTGCGGACTAAAACTAAATGCCAGGAGGTGTATAATCTTATGCTTTGGCAAGCATAACTCCCCTTGTAACTGTTACATTAACACACCCGTAACACTTGATCCTACAGTTAGGGACCTAGGAACCCATGTCAGCAATGAACTGTCTTTTGTTCACCATGTATCAACTGTTGTAATGAAGCCCTTTTACATTGCACAGTTTATATCTGAAGGTATTGCAAACAAATTCAGAGAAGTAATTGTGCCACTGTACTCAGCCAGTCAGGGATTATAATGTCCTTTTTGGTAAGTACCTGTCCAAACATTTGTCACAACTGGAATGACCACAGTATTTTCTCACTAAAAGTAGAGCATCTCAAAGACCTATTCCTCTTCTCAGTATCATGCAAGTTACTGAGAGACGACAGCTGCCCTGTGCATAGAGCTTCAGCAGAACCTATTCTGTTGGACCTATTACACATTTGCAAGTGCAATGATATCATAAAAACCTTCTCAAGGAATGTCAATTTCTTTTGCAAAATAAACAAACATGTTGGAGGGTTAAGTTTGTATCAAAGAGAATAACCACTTCTATGAAACTATCTTCCACTCCACATAAGGCAAAGTACTTCTGTTACTCTATTTAAATGTAATTTGGATGAATGGATAGATAACTGCAAATTAATTTCCAGTTTAGCAACACAATCCCTCATGGATAGGGGAAACATGCAAATGTCCCAACATGTCCTTGTTTGGCCAATCTCTGGGTTATTTATATGTAAAATATAAGGGCTAAAAACTGCCATGAGAATATAAGGCTAGTCTTAAGATCTTTATAGATCAATAAGTAGCTTAGTAAGTACATATGCAGTGCAACCAGGGTGATGCGTGTGCAAGCTGCAGTGCATAATTTGACCGGTGGATGGCAGTAGCAGGAAGCTTATTAAAAAAGAAGCAACATAAAGATTCTGCAGCACAGATGTGATATAATACCTTTTATGAGACCAACATATGTTTTGCAATTACTGGAGCGTTCAAGCTAACATGAGTCCTTCTTTGGGAGTTATTAAGTTACTAATGTTAGATACAGTGCTTAAATATTCACTTGTGCCTAGAAATGGAATTACCTAATTTATTTCCAAATGGCTACAAAAAGACAATTGGAAGAAATGCCAGTGTGGAAAAAATGTGCAGCTTGGATGTTTCTTAATACTCCACACCTCAGCTGTATGTTGGGGGAAGGGGGAGCGAGAGAGAGAGAAAGACTGGGTGAGCCTGAAACTGTCAAAGACCAGGACTGAGGCCTGAAATTCTAGAATTTGTTTTGGTGGCTCTTAGGTGAGAACTGTTGTTTCAGCCTTTAACTTTTGAAATTAGTTGGTGCTTTGGTCAAACTTTGACTAAGTAAAATACCATTATATATTGTATGGATGCTGCTGCACATTTCATCTTCTTTTTCTTTCAGCTGTTCCCATTAGAGGTCAACACAGCAGATCATCTATTTCCATTCCTTCCTGTCCTCTCCGTCTTGTTCTGTCACACCAACCACTTCCATGTCCTCTCAAACCACATCCATTAATCTTATCTTAGGCCTTCCTGTTTTCCTCTTACCTGGCAGCTCCATCCTTAACATCCTTTCCCAATGTACCCAGCATCCCTCCTGAGCACATGTCCAAACCAACGCAATCTAGCCTCTATGGCTTTGTCTCCAAACCGTCCAGCCTGAGCTGTGACCCTCTGATATACTTATTCCTAATCCTGTCCATCCTTGTCACACCCAGTGCAAATCTTTACATCTTTAACTCTGCCACGTCCAGCTTTTTCTCCTGCCTTTTTGTCAGTGCCACCATCTCCAACCCATATAACATAGCTGGTCTCACTACCCCCTTGTAGACCTTCCCTTTCACTCTTACTGGTACCAGTCTGTCACAAATCACTCCTGACACACTTCTCCACCCACTCCATCCCACCTATACTCTCTTCTTCACTTCTCTTCCACACTTACCATTACTCTGAACTGTTGATCCCAAGTATTTAAACTCGTCCACCTTCCCCAGCTCTACTCCATGCATCCCCACCATTCCTCTATCCTCTCTCTCATTCACACACATACATTCTTAGTCCTGCTGTCCTTCATTCCTCTCCTCTCTAAAGCATATCTTCACCTCCCCAGGGTATCCTAAACTTGTTTACTCCTCTCACTACAGATCACAATGTCATCTGCAAACATCATCGTCCACTGGGACTCCTGTCTGATCTCGTCTGTCAACGTATTCATGACCACTGCAAATAAAGGGCTCAGAGCTGATCCTTGATATAATCCCACTGACACCTTAAATACATATGTCACTCCCACCACAAGCCATACCTCTCAACCTGGAAACATCAAAAATCTGGACAAAGGCCCATAAAAAATAGGTACAAATCTGTATGCTGTTTAACATAAAATCTGCATATATAATTATGTAACCCCACCCACTCCAATGGAATTGTGGGATACCAACTTTCAAAAGCAAACTGAAGAACAAACAAAATATTAAACACAAAATATAACTAGAATATTGTTTTATTAATTTATATTAACATTTGAACTTCTATAAAACTGAAGTGCAATTTTCTTTTATAAAAATGAAAGTAATTGCTAAACTGATATTGAATAACACCACTAAATGTAACAAAAATTACAAAATATTAACAAATTATCCAGCATCCGTCTGCCTATCCAGTACTAAAAACATTTTACACAATTATATTCCCAGTAGGTCAGTGCAATCCAGTAACCAAAAACTCCTGTCTACAAACCTAGCAAATTGGCTGGGCATTGTTTGTACTCGTGCAAGCTTGCCAAGACCTGGAACTCCTTACCTGTGTCCATTAAGTCTATACCCTCCCTCCCTTCTTTCAAAACCACACTGAAAGACTTCCTAGCAAAAATCTGGCTCATTTCTTGCTCAAAACCAGGATAAACTATATCCCTAAATGTGAACAAGTACCTTTTCATTCCTTGTACCTCCTTACTCTCCCTTCTTCACTTATTTCCTTACTGCTATGCTCTGAAGTACACTGCCTATCCATGTGAAGCAGAGCTCTTCCCTTAATCCTATTCAAGTACAATCTGGACCACTGAATGGGAAATCAGAAATTCACCTCAGCTCGACACCTATGTCTCTGATAGACAGAGTCATGCCCACAATAATATACACTTCTTAAAATAATCTCTAAAGCACAATAATTCATGGGATATATTTAGGTTGCATGGCTAGGCTTATAAAGACTCCAGTAATCGACATCCCAATATTCACCTAAGATGTGAGAAGCATGCTTGAAGACTTTTTACTATGTTTCCCAATGTTTCCATTCACAAGGAGGAGATGGTATCCCCTTGACCCTACTATGCCTTCTAAAACTAGTCAAGAACAGTTAGGGTATCCTACCCCTTACAAACAGAATTAAAAGACAATACAGTTTGCTGAAATGAATGACTGATCAGTGATAACAAGCACTGTTCATACTTTCTATATAACTCCATAAAGAGTCTTCAGGTTGTTTTAAGTCAGCTCTCAATGTCTTGTAAATCTTAGCTAAAGAGAAACCCATGTTAAATTGTGATGAATTTAATTCACATAAAAGAAAGATTATTTTAGGCTGTATTAAATTATTAGTCACGTGGCTCGTTTTAAATTCCTTTATTAGATGTTCCCTGAAAATTTGAATATTTAACCAATTATCGTGATTTGTGTTATATCTTGCTAAAAGGCTTGTAGTATCATGAATATTATTTGTACTTAGGAACTGGTGCCAGTAATTTAGTCCATTGCCTTTCATTTCCATTATTTTATTCATATTAAAAGAGTCTAGACAATTCTTTGTGAGTGCTATTGGGAACATTAATATTGAAAAATGTCTTGTTATGCAGTTTCTGTTTATAATTTTCCTAAAATTGTTTAGTATATAGCAAATACAATGTGGTAGCTTCTCATGTTTATTTTCTTTATATACTAAGTCCTTCACCGCTAAAAAAAATTGTTATTTACAGTAAAAATGTCATTGTTTATTGCTTCATCAGCATTAGATAGTAGAATATTCATGAGTAAATTTTTCCAGCTTGAAGTATATTTATTACTTAACCACTTGCCTATGATATGAATTATGACTGATTCAGCATATAGTTCTAAGTTTGGGAATGCAATTCCACCTTTTTCCCAATCTCTATTGTGCCAATCATACTTTATTCTTGGTTTTTGTGGGAACCATAAAAACTTAATTAGACGTGAATTGAGCTGTTTTATCGTTTTTTTTGGAGGGCTAATAATTATGGTTTGAATAAGAAACAACATTTTTGGGAGAATAGACATTTTTATTAATGTTAGCTTTTCTTCAAAAGTAAAGAACATTTTATTCCATTTGTTTATATATTCTTTGATTATACCTAACAAATTTCTATAATTGAGTTGTATGATTTCTTTCCAATTAGGTTTTATATACACACCTAGATACTTGAGTGTCATTTCCCCAACTAAAATTACTGTGTTTTCTCCATTCAGAACTTACTTTTTTATTTACTAATAATGCTTCAGATTTATTGCTGTTAAATTTTAAACCTGAAAATTTCTCAAAATGCCCTATAGCTGCTGTGATATGTGTTATTGAGAAATCTAGATTTCCTATGGTTAATATATCATCAGCAAATAATTGTATTTTAGAAGCATAATTTGAATCAACAATAAAGCTATTCATGTTGTTATTATTTCTTATGTAATTTGAAAATGGTTCTAATGACAATGCAAATAACAAAGGTGACAGAGGACAACCTTGCTTAGTTCCTTTTAGTACTTGAATTTTATTAGATAAAAAAGCCCCAATTTTAATATATGACAAAGAGTTTTTATATAAGCTATTTATTAGTTCTATGAAATCTGTGGAGAAATTGAATGTTTCCAAGACTTTAAATAGGTATGTCCAAGATAAAGAATCAAATGCCTTCTCTATATCTAAACTAATAATTGATAGTTATTTTTTCTTTTTATTTGCAACATCTATTAAGGTTAAAAGTCTGATGACATTGTCCTGAACTTTCCTATTCAAAATAAAACCTGTTTGATCATCTGCTATTATTTTGGGGATGAATTGATTCGATCTTTTAGTAAGTATAAAGGTAAAAATTTTATAATCTACATTTAGCAGGGATATAGGTCGATATGATGATACTAATTTAGGGTCTTTATCTTGCTTTAGAATGGGAGATATTATAGCATACTTCCATGAAGGAAATATATTTTTATTTTTCCTAAATTCTTCAAAAGCTGCCTCTAAAGTCTTTAGGTGTCCTCTGGAAACAACTTATATATTTCTCCTATACTCCCATCTAATCCAGGTGCCTTATTGTTTTTAAGATTTCAAATGCATTCTTTAATTTCTTTTAATGATATTGGTTTGAGCAAATTAGTGTTTTGTTCCTTTGTTACTCTTCTGTTGATATTATTATTCAAAAAATTACACTTAAGCATATTGTTTGCAGAGTCACTATTTGTATTATTTAACTTCTCATAATACAATCTGAAGACCTCCAGAATATCTTTGTGTTCAGTTACATGTCTTGTTTTAACTCCTGTATTATCAGTAATTTCTTTTATATGACTAAGTGTAGCTAAATTTTTTGCTTTAACTGCCAACCTATGTACATTTTTGCGGTTCACTGAATAGGATTGAATTTTGAATTTTTCTGCATTTACTGCCACTTTATGATTTACAATTTCTGCATATCTAGTATTTAATGTTTTAAGTTCAGAATTAGTTTTTATGTCTTTGGTGTTTAAACTTTTCCTTATTCCGTCTATTTTTAATTGTATTTGTATTAATTCATTTTCCCATTGTTTTCTTTTGTTTAGATACCGATTTTTGATCTTACCATATAAATAAGATTTTAGTGAATCCCAAAGTATAACCTTTGAAGTTTCATTATTATTATTGATGTCTAAAAAGAATTTTATTTCACCAAGAAGCCACTCTTTAAAACCATTAAGCGTAGTAATGTAGACAGGTAATCTTTGCCACGTTATTAAGTCTTTAGGCATGATAGTAACCTTAAAAAATAAGGCATTATGATCTGATAATGGGCATGAACTAATTAGCACTTCTTGGACCTTAGAAAATATATTGTTAGTAACTAATACTTATCAATTATTGTTTGTGTACCATACCTATATGAATAATGGGTGTACTCTAACAAGTGTATTTCTTTTAAATCATATATATCCCTAAGACATAATACATTAATAAAATTCTTTAATTTTTTGGCTGCAGGAGAAATTCTAAATTTATCATTCTTAGTAGTGTCTTTTTCAGTGAGAAGGCAATTGAAATCTCCTGCATGTATTATTTCTCCTTTGGATTTAGAAATTATTAACTCTAGATGATTTTTTGCTGTAACTGCTCCAAAACCAGGTATCCAGTAAGAATTTACAAGAGTTACATATCTTTTGTTTATCTCCAGAACTGCCAGGCATAACATGCCATTCTTGTCTGAGTAAGTATCGATGACTTTAGGCATTGGTAATGTTTTTCTCCATAGTATCATCGTGCCTCTTCTCTTGGTTTGGTAGTGGGATTCTACAAGGGCCATATATCCATTAAAAGATAATTTATCTAGATCCCTGCCAACAATATGTGTTTCCTGTAAAAAACCTATATCTCCTTTATTCTGTTTCAACTATCTAGCTATACTCCCTCTTTTGATAGGGTTATTAAGGCCATTGACATTTAAAGACATACATTTATAAGAGAACATTTAGAGTGATACAGATATATCTATTGAATTTAGTTATGAGCAAGTAGACAAAAATGAATAAAAAAAACATAACAGATATAACTATATACAAAACTAAACACGGAAACCTAATTTCCCGGCTTGATGAAAACATCGTCTTAGCCACCACCACTAACAGTCCTACAACCAATCAACCTCTATATTGCTACTTCTGCCCTCTAATAATAGGTATACAGTTAGACTTATTCAATATTATGTAGCATTATGTTTAGTTATTAAAGCGCAAAAACATCTCAATATATATGATGAAATATTAAGTATTTTACGAATTACAAATAAAAATAGTCATGCAATAAATGTTCATGTTTGACAAACATCTCTATGTTAAAGTAACAGGATTATGTTCTCATAAACTAACATATGTAAGCTTAACTTCAAAAACAATGTAAGGAATCAGAATCTTTCATTAAGATGAAAAAGATATTATTTTCCTAGTATAGATTAATCTGTGAATAAAGAGTATACATCCAGTTTAAGTATATGATTTGAAATGACACCACGTATTAAATATATATTTATATATTTAAGGCATGAAAACCTTCTCCATTCATCTTCTATCACCCATTCCCCTCTCAACTATTCCTTCTATACATTTTGTTTATGGGCTATATGTGTATGATCTAAGCAAAATATGACCATATTTTGAAATTTATGCTATTAAACTATTATGTGTGTTTTAAGTTTATTTAATGTGATAAACTTACTTTATTTAAACACCCTTCTCCATCTCATTCATCCCCTTTTGTTCCATTAATAAGTTATTTATACAACTTTCTAACGTTGATATTTCAGAAGTGTATTCATTCAAGTCCTCACTGTTATCAATATCACTGCAATTAGCAAAAGCACAGATCAACATTGCTTATGTTAGTTATTAATTATATGATGACATCCTTAGTATAATGATCAGATAGTACATGTATTTGCTGCTTGTAAAGTAATTAGATATGTGTTATTCCTTAAACAGCTTTTGTTTTGTTCATTCAACACTTACTATTATATTCTGTACTTGCTTAAAATCAATTATTTAGTACTATGTGAATTATGCAATCAACTTACTTTACTGTATCCTTCTATACTTTAGGGATGCCTGGATGCAAATTATCCATGAAAATAATAAGCAATTTCCTATCATCCAAATAACATTCCTAATATATCAGCGCTCACATGAAAAGAGATATGTTTAAACTAGGATTCTTGTGGATAAAATATATAACACATGCGTGAAGGGACTTCCAAGTATGGTTCCCCATAAGTAACTTATGGAGGAATATCAGTGATGTTCTCTTTACAGTTTCTTTTAGTTAAAACTTTTAGATGTTTATGTGTCAGATAGCTGTATTTACCTCAGCTTATTGACATGTGACAATATTACACCTGCCCTTTTTTTAAAAAAACTATCTGTGACTTATAAAGGAATGCACTATTTCAATGTTTCTTACAAACCCATACCAGTTATTGTCACAACGGGCATAGGGTACTTTCCTAACCTAGCTATAATCATCATATGTACGTGGTATAAACCTGTATCAGTTATACCAACAACGAGTACAGGGTACATTTATAACCTGTTTATAATAATCAGCATGTGTACACAGTATAAACCTATACCACTTATTGTAATAATGGGTACAGGGTTCATTCCTAACCTAGGTATAATCATAATGTGTACGGGATATAAACCCATACCACTTTTACCAATAATAGGTACAGAGCACGTTCCTAACCTTGCTATAATCATCATGTGTACATGGAAGAAACCCATAGCAGTTATACCAATAATGGGTAAAGGGGACATTTATAACCTAGTTATAATAATCATTGTGTGTACACCGTATAAATCAATACCAGTTATTGTAATAATGGGTACAGGGATCATTCCTAACCTAACTATAATCATCATGTGTATAGGGTATAAACTCATACCAGTCATACCAACAATGGGTACAGGGCACATTCCTAACCTTGCTATAATCAACATGTGTACATGGAATAAACCTACAGCAGTTATACCAATAATGGGTACAGGATACATTTATAACCTAGCTATAATAATCATCATGTGTACACAGTATAAACCCATACAGTTGTAAAATTGTTTCCAACCTTCTCTTCAGTCAGCTACATTTACCTTACATTAAATATCTAAGCTGCATTATAACTAAGGTATCTATGTTGTGTATAGAGAAATGTTAATTTTCTCTTCATGTGCAATTTTACTCTTCGTTTGCAAGTTATTTTATATCTACATATAATTAATCAGTGTTCACCTTATAACTAAAACATGTACATCCCACTATTAATAAGTTTAGAGAACAAACAATTCAAAACAATGCAAAGAAGCAATGAGTGATAGTTGTGCCTAGAATACTGAATTAAACTGCAACTACAACAGTTTCCAGTATATATGTTGTTAATTCCAGTCTCTGGGATCAAGAACAACTAATCAGCATTCATTTGTTAGGAAATTATGAACTTACAGTCAAAGAACTACTTTGAAGAGCATTTTAAATGTCTCAGCTTCCTTGCTACATCCTTATCATCTGTCGCAGTTGTTTCTTATGAAACAGTTGTTTCTTATGTGCGACCGGAGCTCAGAGAACAGTTACATCATCACTAGAAGTTCTTACAAAGAGCGCCAATCTCAAAACCATGGAGCAATGAATAGCTTGTGATTTAGTTCTCTTGAAGCTTTATATTCAAATGTGAACTGCATACACGAGCTAAGTATAACATTTTCAGTTATTTTGGCTTTCCTAGCTTTCGTGCGCTTGTGGGTTGCAAAAAAGCATGTAAAATAGAAAAAAACAGGTTAAACAGGGCAGTACTATGTGGCTATTAATTTTTTCCCTTAAAATCACACACCACACTTCTCTAGAAGGCGCTCCCTCTCTCCCCAAAACATCTCTCATAATTAATTTACTAAATACAAAGAAAATAGAAGAAAAACACACAATGCTCTCCATTTAATCAATCTAAAACCCATAAAGCTTCCTGACAGACTTTGTAGGTGTCCGCAGTCCCCGTTCCAGCATTTAAAGCTACTGCAGCTCTATTTAATGCATTAAGGTTACAGAACAAAGACACATAAACTATTTCTAAATGGAAGCATAATACTATTCTAACGGCACTCAGCACACCACTAATTTAAAATAAACATTGAAACACGATCTTGTAAGATTATGACAAGATCTTATGTGCTTATAAACCATTTGTTTTTATTTATGTTATACTCTGTATAGGGGATAAAACCTCATAGTAAAGGAAGGAGGAACGGCATAAAGTAATTACTTATGTAATAAGAGTAATTACTATAGAAGGGGGAAAAGGAGTTAATTATATATAGTTGTAAATATTCATTTTAAAATCTTGCCTCATATTTTGCACTATTTGTCCTATTCACAAAGGAGAATAACCGCTGGAAGTTAGAAACTTATGCTTTACTTCCCTTTAAGTTTTTTTGTGGACTTATCATTTGTTGTTATTTTGCCATTAGTAGCTTGCCTCTTTAGCCTTGGAGTAGAAAGTTCCATATCTTCAATTTTGTCCAGTAAGTTATGTTTTTTGACAAATTCTGTTGCTTCTTCAATATTATTAAAGATTTTCTGACCATCTGGAAGTGTGACTTTTAATCTAGCAGGGAAGAGTATTTGAGCTTTTATTTAAGCTTTCTTAAGGTCTTTAATGAGGGGAATACATGCTTTTCTCTTTGCTATTGTCACAGATGTATAATCATTATCAAATCTAATAACTCTTCCATTTTCTTGAATGGGGCTCTTCATCCAGGCAGTTTTTAAGACCAGAACTTTATCCTGTGTTGACAAAAACTTAACTATGATGGATCTTGCTGAAGTTGGATTTTTTGATACAGAAGGATTTGATAAAGACCTATGAGCCCTTTCAATTCTGTAAGAAAGTGACTCTGGAAGGTTTAGTACTTTAGGTAACCAATTATTCTGGAAAATAATCATATTATTTCCCTCTGTCTTTTCAGTAACTCCATAAATTCTAATGTTGTTCCTCCTTGACTCCAAATCTTCCACTTTTTCAATTAATAAGTTGTTTTCAATAGGAAATTTATTTGACTGTCATTCTCTGTCTTCCATCTATGTCATTTAGAGATTCTTCTATGTTGGTTATTTGATCTGAATGCTTTGAAATAATTTCCTTTAAATCTTGAATTTGCTTTTTACTCTCTTTTTTCATATTTTCCATGATGTTTTCTAAATTGTCCATTTTAGTAGAAAGGTCCTGTATACTTGTAATTATGGTCTGCAGTTCTTTTTTTCCTAGAGCTGTCTTGAGCTGATGACTTTGAATGACTCATATTTCAAGTATCTGTATACAGCTGCTAATATTCTGACAGGAATTTTGTGAGAAAAATCACTGAAAATTGTTACTTTTTCTTCCTCAAGTAATCCACAGCGATAAAGAGAATATTTATAGGTAGTTTTTTTCCAATGTACTTCAAAAAATTCCAAATAAATCATGTCAGAAATAAAAACTTATAGACAGAGCAACAAAAAACTGCTGCACTCACTCTGACATCTTGGCCACGCCGTGCTTTATATTTCTGATATATTTTAAGTCTCTGCATATTTAGACTGTTTCTGTGTTCAGGGTTAGAATGCTGCCTTTTTTATAATAGAACTTTTGGTACTTGCGTAATACGCAATCACATTTTTAAGCTGGCATAATTGTGACTGTTGTCGAGAAGCAACTGCATGTACTACTGAAAAGAGTTGTTTCAATTCCTAACCACTGTTGTATCACATTGGGTAGGCAGCAGGAACAGGAAGAATGGCAAAATTACTCTTCCCATTTACTGTACATTACAAATAAGCAAGTGGTAAAATTACACTTTTTTTGTTTTTCAGCCAGACATTCTTTTGGAAAATCCAAAAAGTCACGGCCACTGTAAAAAATATATTAACAGACTGTGTGAAGCTCATTATGACAGCATATGACAATAGAAAAAAAAGAGTTTATTTGATTGTCATGTCATGCCAAGATAGAAACCACTATGGGAAATATAAGATTGTTTAGTGGACGCGCGCACACACATACGAAAAAGGTTAATCTCACCACTGATGTTGCCTGCCTAACAAACAGTAAACAACAGCAAAAATATTAAAATGATAATGAAAATAATAGTAATAAGAATCATCCACATTTACAAGTAAGAGAGGATGCAGTCCCGTTTGTAAACCAGCTTGATGGAGGGGGAAGTGTGAAAGAATGTGATCGTCCAAGTCGGTAATCTGAAACCTAGGCAGCGTAAGCCGTCAATGACAGAAAGTTTGAAAATACCACAGTTATAAGTGCAGATGTATAATATTATGGCATGTGTGTGTTTGTATGTGCGTTAATTACAATAACGAGTTTCAGCAGGAGAAGGGCTCATAAATCAGACACTTGTTATGTCAGGAAAGTGGTTGCGATAATACGCAAGTACTGAACTTTTTTGTCTCAAAATTCTTCTTTTCTTGCCAGTTATTTCTATTACAGACCTTGCAGAAGGGGAGGAGGCAATACCTAGTTTAGGAGGACATCTTAAAGGAACCAGAAGTTTGGCAGAGTACTCCAATGAATTGGGGGGGGGCATTTCCTACATAGGCTTCACTGGTGATAGAAAACATTTGTACCATTTTATAAATAGATCTTCCACCCATCTTGCCAGTGCCATTAGTGGGGCAAAATTCAGAAGCTTCAAGAAAGTTTGATATTTTTTCCAGCTTTTATGATTGTTGGAGCTGCTGCAAACAGGGTACAAAATAAAATGTTTGTCATTTCCTTCCCAACTTTCCAAAATATGCAATTCTACTTAGACCCTTTAAGCCCATTCTTTAGAGAACATTAGCAAAAAATGTTTTGAAAAAGTTTAGTCTTTCCTTAGAGCCTTCGGCTGTTATTTCCATTTCTTTCTGGTTTCCTAAAAAGTAGAGTGGTAACCTATTTGTGGTCTTTCAGACCTCAACAAGCAATTGAGGGTTTAGACATTGAGTGCATATCCTTCAGTTGTAATTCCTGAAATTCCTCAGATGCACTGGATGGCAACACTGGCTCTCAAAGATGTTTACTGGTAGACAGATTACCAGTCTGCAGTTCTCCATTTTGCTCAACCTATATCCTTCAGAATTTTCATAGAATACACTTTAGTCTCACAGTTGCAATGGCTGCTCATATATGGATGAATGTGTGATAGATTTGAATTCAAAGAAACAACTCTTAGGAATTTTAAGGTTTCTTTTCCTATCTAGATTCATCAAGAGTTGTGAAAAGTGTGACAAAGTAAAACTTCATGTCATCTTAGAAAAAGCTATTCCTAGAAGTCATACTAAAAATAGCCTCAGTGAGGGTTTTCTTTCTCAGGGGAAGACTCTTTTTTTCTATTTTCCAGTAGACAGTAGACAAGGCTCCTGTGAAGGCAAGGATCTTCCTTTCTCTTTCATGGTACAGATCTGCAAGCATTTTGATGGTTTAATGCTCAGGACTTTCACCTGGAGAAATATCAGCATTATATCAGAACTGTTTGGGATTGAGCAACCAGTCCATTAACAACAGAGTTCTCTTCAGTTCCATGTCTACTCAAAGACTAAGATGGTGGGAAGAGATGGTTTGAATGCAAGAATTGTGTTTTTGTCCTTTAGCAAACTTTTTGTAGATTCTTATGACATATACCTCAGACACAGGATGGAAGGCGCCATTTGAATTTAGGAAGAATATAAGGCTTGTGGTTGGCTTTTCAGGAAGAATTGCACACATTTAAAGGAGATGCTCACTATGGAAATGTCTTTGAAAACATTTGAACATTGTGTGGGCAAGAAAACATTCTTCAGAAACTCTCATATAGTACCACTCTAGTTGATACATAAATGAACAAGGCCAAATCTGATCCTGTCAGCTTTGCAGGATGAACAAAGTTGGCTCTTTGGTAGTTTCACACCATAAGCTACATACTCCTAGAAAAGCACATATTCTGTTTCAAAAAACAGGCATCCATGCAAGTAAAATGACAAACAGAACTTTAATAAATACAGGTTAAGCACTTTCATCCCTACCACAAACTTGGGACTTCCTCAGAACAATGTCATACCCAGAATCACTTGCTTAAATACTTAAAAATTATTTAATCGGCTATGAAGTAAAGCATTTTAAGATGGCAATTAAATTTAATCTTGTTGTTACCTTTATATTTTCTTAAAGGGCAAAGTACCCCATTTACCTTAACACACAGAAAAATATTATTTTGTACAATATCAAATACAAGCTTAGATATACATACAAAAAATATATCAAAAACTCAGCAAGGCAAAATGACAAACTAGGTACAACACACACAGCTGGATAGAAACCTCAGAAGGCACACGTGGACAAATAGAAACAAAATATTTTGTTTCTATTTATAAAAAAATATATATAAGGACATATTATATAAAAACGTATTATGCAGCAAGTTATGCAAGATAAAAATTATATTTTGCCTGTTTTAAAGAAGAGGGGTTTGATTTTTATATTATTTAACTGCATTTTTAGCTACATTATTTAATTGTAATATATATATATATATATATATATATATATATATATATATATATATATATATATATATATATACACACATACATACACACACACACTATATATATAATATATTTCATAATACTGAGTGATGAATCGAATCAAATGCTTTGCTTAGATCTCCTAACCTTACTTTTGCCTGAACATTTCTAACTACTGTATTATCTATTAATTCTCTAATTATTTATAAGTCTTGAACGCTTTTACCTGTTCTTTTTATCACTGCTGTGATTGTAATGTAATTACTGTAAATAGTTTGCTTATATCTTTTTATTGCTTACGTTATTTGTTACTCCATGCTGTATAATCTCTATACTTGAATGTTATTTTTATACTCTAGAGCTTTTCTCCCTGGGTCTCTGCTGAAAAAGGGTTCATGCCCAGCCAGACTAACCCATGGCAACAAATGTAAAATAAAATAAAAAATAAATAAAATTTTATACCAAACACATTGTCATTTACAACATTACCTACTTTTTCTTCCATCCTTTTTTGTAATATTTTCATAAAAATCTTATAATCTGTATTTAATACAATTGGTCTCCAATTCTGTATTTCTCCCTTCTCCCCTTTTTTTCCATATAAACCTAATATTACCTCTACATAGCCCTTTATACATAAAACTTTTATTTAACCATTCATTTAATACCTTTATAAACCATTTCTTGCTCTACAGTTAAATTTTTATACATTTTGTATTCTGCTCTGTCTGGTCCTGAAGCTGAATCTAAATTCATTACTTTTAGTAACTGTTCATGTTCTTCTTTTCTTATGTCTTTTTCTAAATCCTTACTTTCCGTGTTAGAAAATGCATGTATCTTCCATGTCCTTGTTCCCTTATCTTTGATAATGTCCTAATATGTTCTTTTACTATTTTCATAATCCCCTCTCAAGTATTATGCATTTTACGTGAAGAATCTTTCATTTCTGTCATTGCACTATTATTCTCTTTAATTATTGTACTTAAATATGGTGAAATTTCTTCTTTTTCCTTTCAGAAAATATATTTGTTTATACAGTAGATATTCTATTTTTTCTTATTCAATTCATATAGTTTCTATTTCGTGATAAAGAAATTTTCATCATTCTTTTCTAGACAATCAATCATATAGTTACTTAGATTCTTATACTTTATTTTTCCGATGTATATTTTCTTTTTTCTCCCATGCTACGTAACAATTTTTATATTTCATTTTGAAATGTAATCACCATTCTGATCAATCTTTATAAAATTCTTTCATTTTCTACATGATCTTGCCATAATCTCATATCTTTCTTCCTGCCAACATCCCATTTCACTTCATTTATTCTTTTTATACCTTTCCCTATTTTTATTTAATCAACATTTCCTTTTACCATAATCCAAATTGCCCTGTGATCTGAAAACCCTGTCAGTAGTACTCCTTGTTTCACTATTACTAAGTTTTCTGACAATAAAAAATAATCTATATCTGCTCTTTTTTCACTCCTTCTATACGTCCTGAGTCTCTAGATTCTAAAATGTCTGTGTTTTGTAATGTCTTTTACTAATTTGACATTATATGCCTTCTTGTTTTGTTGTCTTAAATTACAATTAAATCCCCTGCTACGATTATCTCCATATTAACTGCTACATATTGAATTGTTTTTCTGAATATCTCTTCCCTCTCCTTTTTAATTACACATGCATATGTTGCAATAATTCTCATAACATGTTCCCTCAATCTTACATCAGTAACAGTAATCCTACCTGTTATAACAAATGTAACATCTAACATTTTAATTGTGTCTTTATGTAAGTATTCCTGAGCAAGTCTCCTTCCCAAAGTTCCATATCATATTTTCCCCACCACAGGTCAGTTTGATATCTTTCTAATTTTGACAAAAATCTAATATCTTGTAGTATAATAACATCACTGTCTAGCTTTTTGCACCACTCTAAAACCCCTATCCTTTCCAACTTCTTAAAACTATTCACATTTAATGCTAGAACTTTACACATAACTGTACCTTAAATAATATGTATTCATCCTTTCCCTTTCTTTTTTTTTCCTTTTTGAAGTCTTCTGTATTCTTCCTCTTCCTTTCTCTCACCCTTTACCAATAGAATTTCTTTTTTGTTTAACTATATTCCATTTAACGTCATCATTCTCACTTAACCCTGACTCTTCTTATTCAATATTTTCTATATTTAAATCTTCCTTCACTCTCTCTTTTTGTATTATTTGTTCTCTGTCTGTAATACTACTATCTTTTTTCCATTTCTACTGCTTCTAATTCCTTTTCTATAACTTTGTCCTTTTTACCTTGTTCCACTACTTCCTCTATTATGTCCAGATCTACTTCATTTCCTCTTTCTTCACATCCTACTCAAATGTCCCACTTTCTTAAATTTATAACATTTGGTTCACAATTCCTTGAAAAATTTTCTATACCCCCACATTCAAAATATCTTCTTTTCTTACATTTATTAATTAAATGGTCCATTTTTCCACACACAAAAAAAAAACAAAACAAAAAACACATTTTTGGCTGTCCCCAATATCTAACCAAACCTCTGTCTCCTTCAACATTAAGAATACTTGGAATATGCACAATACTGTCGTTTTCCAGTTTCAATATTACATTGCAGTCCCACACCCCAGTCCATCAACCCGTATTATTATACACTTTTGATAAATTCAACACAACATTAATAAATACTTTTTCAAAGTCTCTTTTCCAACTTCAGTCCTGAATTGAATATTATTTTTTTTCTTAGTTTCCCTAAAAAGTGCTTGAGTACACATAAGATGTCCTTCTGTTCATATGCCGCAGTATTCATAACATGAGGAGTCCGCCTCCAGCTGACTCGTACATCCAGCCAGTATACCAAAGTCTAAAAGCTACTGCAAGGTACTTGCGATGGCACACATCACTCAGTGTATGTCGTCCATAAACAGACATTGGGTATAAAGTGGACACCAGCACGCACCTTCCAAAGAACTTTTCTGCTGCATGTCTTACTTCCAGCTCTGGTTGTTGCTCACCAGAGAACTTGCTTTTGTGCTTCAGATAAGTACCCTGTAAGGATTTTTTTCTTTTCCTTTTGGCTACTGTGTTTTTTCTTGTGAGTACATAAACCAAGTAAAAAGCAGCTCCATGGGTAGAAACACTCAGTCCAGGAATCACAAATGTGATACAACCAGAAATAAACTGAAGTTAAATAACTTTAATGAATAAAAACAGAAGAATTAATCAAGCGCTTTCACCTGGTTCCTACCAGGCTTTATCAAGATACTGCTCAGTGAAAAGTAAAACCATTTTATATCATTATGCATACATCAGGTGATCACTTAATTGACCACTCCTGGTGTTAATTATGATAATTAGTTAAAAGTTTAAACATTTTTTAAGGTGTCTTTGAAGTATTTTTAAGGTGTTAAAATATTTGTACTCCCTGCAAGTCAATAATACTGCAATAACACGTTGTTTTAAAAACTATCTAGATACCTTGTGTGTCAAAAAATCTTGTAAAAATAAATACATATAAGTAGTTAATGCAAACCACTAATAATTCATGCAGTGTGTTAAATAACAATTTTTTAAAAGTGCAAATACTAAGAACAAATATTTAAAAAATATATACAAATATGCACTTAAAATGTTCTAAATATAAATCCTTATAGTAAAAACATGTACTTCTGGTTGAAAGTTAATAACATAAAATAAAAATTCATCATTAACTAACTGCCTGTTGATTACCTGGCATTTTCAAAACAGTTTTTTGTTTACTCATAATTTCTCCCTGCTAAGCTTTAGTGCACTTGCTATACTGATGCTATCATTTAGACCTGGGGGTCTTGTTGCATTTAATTTCAATTGCCACAAAAGTTCTTTATGCTCTAGACGAGTCTCCCAGTCCCCTCCTCTGGGATCCTGGGTGACCTGGTCTAGGACAAGGAATTTTAGATGCATGTTAATACATTGCATTGAATGTTTAAAAAAAGCATTAGTATCTTTCTTCTTGCTAATTTCGTATAGATGCTCATAAATCCTTTTTCTTAGTGGCCGCTCGGTCTTGCCAATATAAAAACTGTGACACTCCATGCAAACACCGAGGTAAACCATCCCTTTTGATGCGCAGTTAAAATATTTTGTTGTACTAATCTTAAAGTTCCTAGAGGGAATGTGTAAACTATTATTATTGTATATGTGTACACACTGGTTGCATGCACCACATTTGTAGGTACCTACCTTGTTAGAAAAATGTGAATGTGTTTTTCTGTTATTTTTATTCTCAAATAGGCCCTTTAGATTAATATCTCTCTTTCTTGTGAATCCAGGCTTGGCGGGTACAATTTTGTTAATGTCCTCCTGTAATGTCAAAACTGGCCAATATGTCAAAATAGTCTTTTCTACCTGTTGGGAGTCCCTAGTGTATGTATACACAAAGTTATTATATGACGATTGTCGGTCAGCCTCTTGAGTGTGCTCTAAAATCTTACCTTTCCCAAGTAATGGTGGATACTTAGATTCCCTATTGTCGAGAACCTCTTTAGCTAAATTATCCACAAGATGGACTGGATAGCCTCTCTCAAGAAAGAGTTTTTTTAAAAAGTCAACTTCTTTAAGAAATAAATCTTGAGTACTTGACATCTTGGATGCATGAATGAGTTGACCTTTTATTATACCCTTTTTCTGATAAAAAGGGTGCCCACTATCAAAATGTAAGAATGTGTTGGAAAAAGTCGTCTTTCTATATATTTGGGATTGGAAAAAGTTGTTGACATAATCTTTGAATAAAAAAACATCCAAATAATGTAAAGAATTTTTGCTTACATTATGTGTGAAAGCCAAACAATCTGTAGTGGAATTAATGTACGTGATAAAATTTGAAAAACTGTCCATGTCACCATCCCATAATATGCAGATGTCATCCAGGTAACGTTTGTAGTAAGTAATATGCTCAGCCCAACCAGATGAAAAGATGTATTTATTTTCCCAATAGTATAATACTATGTTCGCGTATGTTGAGACACATGGAGCACCCATCGCTACACCTTTCTTTTGCCGGAATACTTCTCCATTAAAATAGATGAAGATGTTAAGTTGTCTATCTCGCCTTCATTCTTGCTGGATGGGTTCGGAGCCGACCTCGGCACCGACTCGGCCACTCTAAAGCTCGAGAGTTGGTTCCACCGGCTCGAGGCTCCCCTTATATCCCACAATGCTAGGCGAGAGTTACCTCAGATCTCGTTTGCCGCTACAGCTTCGAGGTTGGTTGCTTCTACCGGTTCCTGGTGAGTTTTAGCTTTTTCTATTAAAAAGTTACTCTTTTTTAGTTTAATTCTTCTTAAATTAGTGTAGTTCATAGAACTTTATTCCCGACCCTAATTTTTCCCGTTTCTTGTTTAAAAGGACCTTTGGTTCTTCCCTTGGGCCTTAGGCCTTCTCTTCCCTAAGGGAGTGTTTGTGTAGTTTACTATAATTTGCTACAGTTTGTTGTACTTTATTTTTAGTATCATTACTAAAATTGTTATATTTTCTGACAGGGTATAACTGGTGTATTTGAGTGTGTGTTTGTGTTCACCAGTTAGGCTATGTCAAAAGAAGCAAAGGTCTCCGGATTCAAGAAGTGTGATGCGTGCTGTCAGAAAATGTCTCTGACAGACGCTCACACTTCTTGTGTCTATTGTCTGGGGCCTTTGCACCTGCAGGACTCCTGTGCTGTTTGCCATGGCTTCAGCCCCAGGGTCCTGCAGGAAAGAAAAAACAAGCTAATTCTGAGAGGCTTGTTGAAGCCTGAGGATTCCCTGTCTGTCTCAACAGGGAAGCCCTCTAAGGCATCGAGGTCTTCGGCTCCGGCTTCTGAGCCGAGACCTCAGGTTGTTCAACCTTTGCCTTTATCGGCTCCGGCTGGAGCCGATAAGACTCAGTCCACAGTTTCTGTGGCTTCCTCGGCTCCGGCCGGAGCCGAGGTTATCGAGGTACCCGTGTCGGCTCCGACAAGATCTTCGGAGCCGACAACCAGAAAGAGGTCTAGGTCACCTTCTCTTGGCTCCGTTCATTCGGCTCCAGGTTCTCCCCTCCTGTCTGAATGGAGCCAAAGGTCTCATTCCTCTAGGTCATCGAGGCTGTCCGATCATGACCTTCAGAGGGTGGTGAGTCGACTACTCAAGTCCGAGGCACTAGCCCAGATGCTTCAGAGCCCGACTCATCAGTCGGTGCCTGCCCCGTCCATCAACTCTTCCTCCTTCGACTCTTTTGAGTTCGGAGCCGGGTCGTCGGAACCGAGACTGTGGTCACCTCGAGCCGAGACAATTGTCTTCGGCTCCGGCCCGCTTTCTTCCATGGAGGAATCTCGGCGGACTTCCTCGTCGGCTCGAGGGGTGAGTGGCATCGGACCCTTGTCCGACCCCTCTCCTCTCGGTGCCCAAGGCTGGTGAGTTCGGCTCCGACATCGGCCTCGAGCCATCACTGTCGGTGCCGAGGGGTCCTTAGCTCCTCGGAGCGGGACCTCTGGCTCTGCCTGACAGGGGTGCATTCGAGGTCATGCAGAGTGTGTTAGAGCCTGGCTCTACTCCACAGTCGGCTCCGCCAGCCCCTCCCTCTATGCTGCCTCAGGGTAAGTCGACTCACTCCCTCATCCCGGACCGCAGAGAGCCAACTCCTCAGGAGCCCCTTTGGGATTTCATCCTCTTCCGAGGCCTCTCCTGATTTGGCAGAAGAGCCCCTCGGAAGAGGAAGTGCAAGAGGAAGCACATTGACTCACCTGAGTCTATCACGCCGGACACAGATCTGGATGATTCTGAGGGTTCCCCTGCTCCCCTTCTGAAGATGTCTCATTTGCAGACATTCTGGAGATCCTTAAACAGAGGGGAAATTGGCCAGCCCTCAACCCTTCGGAGGACGAATCTGTGTATCTTGAGGCGTTTGGCTCTCGTCCTTCCACCTCCTGGGTGTCCCCCCCTTCGACCCCCTCATGCAGGTGGTTGCTAAGAAGGCATGGACGGCTCCTGATTCAGTGGACCCCACTCCCAGGAGACCCTCCAAATTCATCACAGCTCCATCAGACAAGGAATTTTTATCAAAAGGAGTTTCTGTGGATGCTATGGTGGTAGCTGCCGCCACAAAGAAGGAACTGGCTGATCCTTCAGTGCCTGTCCATCCACCTAACAAGGAATCTAGGTCCATGGATAGGTACGGGAAGCGGATGTTCTCCTCAGCGACATTTACTATGTCGCTGAATTACCTGTGCCATTTCACTGCCTTCAAAGGGACTTGATCAAGGAAGCGAGTGAAATGCTGAAGGACCCTACAGCTGCGGGTTTCAAGAGAAAATGAACACGCAGCTGGCTATCCTTAATTCTATTTCCAACTCCTCCATGCGCCTCCTCTTATGCGGCCGATGGAGCGAGCAGAGCAGGAACAGGGGTAGCCTTACGTAGGCACGCCTGGATGCGGCTATGCAATTTTTGGAACCTTTCAAGACGTCTTTCACGAATTCCCTTTGATGGATCATCTCTTTTTGGTCCACAAGTGAAAGAAACCCTGACTAGGTGCGAGACTGATGGCAAGACCCTTTCTGCCGCCGGAGTCCGTTTTCGACTCCTTCTAGGCCTTACCCCAAAGGCCAGAAGGGTGGAAAGATGTGGTTCTGTAAACAATCTCAAGGGACTTCGCCTGACGACAGAGTCGGTTCCCGCCAGAGGCAGAGGGGAACAACAATGGTAGACGCCGCCCTAGAGGCAGAGGGGTCCGCAGAACCAGGGCAATCGAGAAACCTCCGATAAGCCCTTTCAGCATCCCTGAGGTGTTGCCCGACTGCCCATCTTCGGAGGCAGTCGGGGAAGATTGTCACTGTACCCAGAAGCCTGGCTATCCTTGGCACAAGACAAATGGGTACAGTCCATCATTTCAAGGTTATTCTATCCCCTTTCTTCGTTTTCCAAATCAGTCAAAAAAATCCCTTCCAGATGTTCCACCCGCTCAAAGGGATATAGCAGCTTTGGAAATTTCAAAACTGCTTGCAAAAGAGCTATTCAGCCAGTGTCAGCAGACCAACAAGGATCCGAATCTACTCAAGGTTCTTTTTAGTTCCAAAGAAAACAGGGGACTGGAGACCAATTTTGGATCTCAGTATCTTGAACAGATCGGTCAAGAAGACAAGATTTCGGATGGTCACGCTGCAATCCATTCTTCCCCTATTGGGAAAAGGAAACTGGATGTGCTCTATAGACCTTCAGGACGCTGCACTATCACATAAAATGAACAGACGCTCCAGAAGATTCCTCCGCTTCAGGCTGGGAACCAGTCATTTTCAATTCAGGGCCCTGCCCTTTGGTCTCACCACTGCCCCCGGTGTTTACCAAATGCATGGCAGTGGTACCTTCTCACCTGAGACGACAAGGATTCCAGGTGTTTCCATATTTGGACGACTGGCTCCTCACAGCTCCCACCAAGCATCTCCTTCTGATGGCCAGAAATTATACTTTTCGTCTGTCAAAACTGGGTATCTCAATAAATTGCGAAAAGTCTGTTTTGTCGCCTTGTCGTACTATTACCTACATAGGCAAATTTAGATACTGTAAACATGTCTGCAACACTAACGAACCAAAGGATATCAGACATTCAAAATTGGTGTCACTTCTTCTCAACAACAACAGAGCCAAAGCCAGGTTAGTTCTAAAGGTGTTGGGAATCATGGCAGCGCCATACCTCTCCCATTGGCCAGATACCACATGCGGATCCTTCAATGGATGCTCTTTTCTCAATGGTCATACTAGGCACTTCCAATGTCTCACACCATTATGATCATGCAGGCGTGCAAAAAGCATCTCATGTGGTGGATGTCTTCCCCCCAGCTCATGTTGGGGAGACCATTTGTTCCACCTCCTCCGGTTGCTACTCTGACAACGGATGCCTCCCTGATCGGGTGGGGGCATTATCAGGGCAGGACAGTCCAGGGCACATGGCAACCAAACGAATGCCACTTGCACATAAATGTTCTGGAAATGAGAGCAGTGCTTTTAGCGTTGCAAGCCCTTCAAGACTCTCTTCCCTTGGGAACGATTGCAATCCAGACAGACAATATGTCTGTAGTGTGGTACATCAACAAACAAGGGGAACCAGATCATACCCCTGTGTCGAGAAGCACTCAGACTGTGGCAATGGGCGATTTCTTCTCAGCGTTTCTGATAGCAACGCACATCCCGGAAGTCCAATCACATTGCGGACAAGTTGAGCAGAGCTATTCTCATGCCTCACGAGTGGTCTCTGAAAGACTCTGTAGTGAGAGATATTTCTCAAGTGGGGTCAGCCTTGCTGCGATCTTTTGCTACTCCCCAAAACAGCAAGTGCAGAGAATACTTCACTCTATTCCCTTTACCAGGCCAACCCAGCAGGGACGCTAGTCCAAGTTTGGCCCCGGGACTTCTGTATGCATTTCCTCCTTTCCCACTGATCTCTCAAGTAATACAGAAAGCTATCGCTCAGAAGGCCTCATTGATCCTCATTGCTCCTTACTGGCCTCGACAAGTGTGGTTCCCCTTTCTACATCGATTTCTTTGAGCGACCGTGGAATCTGGACCTAGTTCCAGATCTTTTGATCCATCAGTCGGGTCAGTTTCATCGCTCCCTCCCTCTCTGAACCTCACTGCTTGGTTCCTCCACTTCCAACAGTAGCCAGGCTTCCTCAATTATCTCACTCTGTTAGAGATATTTTGATAGCTTCCCATAAATCTTCCACTGAAAGATTTATTTGAGTAAGTGGAAACGCTTCTCATATTGGGCACAAGGAAAGGACATAGATCCTTTCACTGCTTCCATCCAACTAGTCCTTGATTTTCTTGCTGAACTCTTCCATGCAGGTTCATCTCCATCTACTCTTAAGGTTCAATTGGCGGCTATTTCTAATTTCCATGTGGGTATTTCTGAATCTGCCCTAATGTCCCACAAACTCTGCAAAGCCTTTTTGAAAGGAGTTTTTCTTCTCAGACCTCCTGTCAGAAATCCTCCTTCTCCTTGGGACCTAAATTTAGTTCTTGCTTCTTTGATTCTTTCCCCTTTCGAACCTGCAGCTTCATGTTCCTTAAAGCTATTATCATGGAAAACTCTTTTTCTGGTGGCTATCACATCAGCTAGAAGAATTTCAGAACTTCAAGCACTCAGTTGTCGTTCTCCTTACCTTGTGTTCCATAAGGACAGAGTTTTACGAACTAACCCGTCCTTTTGCCTAAGGTGGTTTCAACATCAAATCTAAACCAATGCATTGACCTCCTGTCTTTTTCCGGAGTATTCAAATAGGTCTGAACAAAAATTACACTACCTGGATGTTCATCGTCAATTAAGGTACTACTTGGACAGGACGAAACCATTCAGAAAATCTAATCAGCTGTTTGTCTCCTATGCGGAAAGCAGAAAGGGACTTCCAGTTTCAAAGGTATCTTTATCCAGATGGCTAACATCTCTGATTACCCTTGTTTATGAAATTAGACACCAAGAACTGCCTAATAAACCTAAAGCCCATTCCACCAGAGCTTTGGCTACTTCTCTAGCCTTCCAAGACAGACTGCCTATTGACACCATTTGTGCAGCGGCTACGTGGGCTACTCCTCACACTTTTATTTCCCATTATAAGTTGGATTTAGCTTCTAGGCATAGAGCTAACTTTGGTTCCACTGTTCTCAGGAGTCTGTTCCGTTAGGCCACCCGGGACAAGGTGCTAGGACGCGTCCCATCCAGCAAGAATGAAGGCGAGATAGACAACTTAACATATAGAAGTTATGTTCTTACCATAACGTTCCATGTTAGTTGTCTTCTTCTCGCCTTCTTCTTGCGTCCCACCCTCCTTCCCCCTGGCCTGGACAGACCTAGAGGAGTTGTGATCGTGACCTCTCTTTCTACCACCTCTTTCTTAGTCATATGCTATTATGCATATTTCTTGTTTCAGGATATAGGTCACCCCTTTTTCTTCCTGCTGTTAGAGGTGGATTCTGTTTCACTGTTATACTGTTTTTGATATAAGCTGGGTTAGCTTACAAACGAGATCTGAGGTAACTCTCGCCTAGCATTGTGGGATATAAGGGGAGCCTCGAGCCGGTGGAACCAACTCTCGAGCTTTAGAGTGGCCGGGTCGGAGCCGAGGTCGGCTCCGAACCCATCCAGCAAGAAGAAGGCGAGAAGAAGACAACTAACATGGAACGTTATGGTAAGAACATAACTTCTATTTATTCTCAAGAACCACTTCTATGAATTCCACTATTAGCCTAACCGTGTTATTACTTAGGTCAGATTGTGTTGTCAAAATTTCATTAAACCAATCTATACCTATTGAATGAGGAATACTGGGAAATAGCTCTATGATGTCATTAGTTACCATTAATATCCCTGGGTTGTAAAAATTTTGTTGGACATCATTAAGAAATTCCCAGGAGTCTTTACAAATATATTTTATGGTTGAAACAAATTTTTTTAGTGTCTGATCGATATATTCCACTAGAGGCTCTGTAATACTCCCGGCTCCTGCTACTATAGGTCTGAATTTTAAAGGGTTCAGACCTTTGTGCACTTTTGGAATCCCAAAAATTACCGGGATCCTAGGTTTTGGGACATGCAAATAGTTATGTAATTTCTCATTAATAGCACCTTGCATCAAGTTATCCATTAACATAAAATTGATCTTAGAGTACGCAATGTTCACTTCATTCCTAGAAACTAGTTCATAAGTGTCAGCATCCTGTAACAAAATATGAATATATGTTTCATATGCCCAGTTGTACATTAGAACACCACCACCCTTATCAGGTTTCATTACCCTGATACCCTCCTCTTTGAGTAAATTAGTTAACTGATATAGGTGGAAATCAAAGTTATCAGGTGGTTGGTTTGCACTAAGTGCTTGTTTCTTTCTTAGATCCATTTCTACTAATTCCTCAAAAATTCTTAAGGTGGGGTGGGTGGGTGGGTTAAAAGTACTACACCTTGTGTTTATGTGGTTAGTTAAAGATTGCCCTTTATAGAATAATGCAAGATTTAGTCTCCTGATGAATAATTTGAATTCTACTAGTGTTTTGGATAAATCCATGGTGTGTAAGGGGACGAAGTGAAAACCTCTGGTAAACAACTCAAAAAAGTCAGAGGTTGGTATAATTTCTGTAAAGTTGTAAATAGTGTAGTTGTCCTTGGTTACCACCTTGTAATTACCACTAGATGAGTCCCTATCAACATCTTCATCATTAACTAAACCACCTTCATTGGAATCAGTTACCTGCGTAATCTGTTCCAATTCTGTTGGTAGAACATTGTATTCCTGCCCCCTGGTCTGCCCTGGGGATACTGAAAAACCTGATGCTGATTTTTGTTAATGTCTTTTTGAGCCAGTCGCTCACTTCTCCTGGGTGGGTCTGCTAATGGGGTATTAGTGTTCTCAGTGTTATCAGCAATGTCAGTTCTCCCTTCATCATTAGAAGTATTACGTTTAAATTTTCCTGGCAAAGGGTAAGCCCTCCCATCCCTATATTCAATCAAGTCACGCTCCAACTTTCTTATCTTACGACTGACTATCTTAACACAATGTTGGTCCACTTTGTTAAAAACTTTATCATAACATTGTTTAATACTAGGAAAGTTCTTGTCTTTGACAATACTGTCATTTAATGTTGTTAGTTCATTCAGTAAAAAGTTAGCTTTAGTTTCATAATCTTGGATCATGAGATCCAACATTTCCAAACCAGTTTTATCGAACAGTTCCACCAACTTCGTGTATAAGTTGGAGCCCAACACAGCGTTGTTTGGAAACTTGAAACAACGTAGTCCTTTCGGAATACGTTGCACACGAACACACTCTCTCAAATAGTCTATCTCCAGTTGCGTGTTCTTGTAAGCGTATAATTTATCATTTAGTTTATCAAAGTCACGCTCCATACAATTGTAATGCTTTTGAGAACTCAAAACCGTACCTTGTTTGAAAGAAAATTGCTGCTCAGTCCAAGCATGAAAGTTAAAGTCCTTACGCTGACCACCATTCCCATTGACGCAGCTCGATTGCACTCTGGCTTGCTGTTCCTGAAGATCGGTTCCGACCAATAAGATCTCGTCAGGAAGTGTCACTCTAAACACGCCATTCGGCTCCCCTAGTGGTGGTGGCGTACGCTTCGTATTCAGTCCTTGTTGTTGGTTTCCAGGTAGCAAGGAAGTGCAGCTAGTATTACGTGAATTTAATAGTTTGTTCATTTGTGTTAACAACGATAAGACTTGGTTAAATTCTCCGCGTGAAACTGGAACATCATCCGGTTCATTACGGAGTAAAATCGGTGTATTTAAAAAATCAGCCTGGTCCAAGTCTTCTGCCATGGAGAAACAAGACTAATCCAACTGACGTAAAAACAAGTACAAAAACCAAGTAAAAAGCAGCTCCACGGGTAGAAACACTCAGTCCAGGAATCACAAATGTGATACAACCAGAAATAAACTGAAGTTAAATAACTTTAATGAATAAAAACAGAAGAATTAATCAAGCGCTTTCACCTGGTTCCTACCAGGCTTTATCAAGATACTGCACAGTGAAAAGGAAAATCATTTTATATCATTATACATACATCAGGTGATCACTTAATTGACCACTCCTGGTGTTAATTATGATAATTAGTTAAAAGTTTAAACATTTTTTAAGGTGTCTTTGAAGTATTTTTTAAGGTGTTAAAATATTTGTACTCCCTGCAAGTCAATAATACTGCAATAATACATTGTTTTAAAAACTATCTAGATACCTTGTGTGTCAAAAAATCTTGTAAAAATAAATACATATAAGTAGTTAATGCAAACCACTAATAATTCATGCAGTGTGTTAAATAACAATTTTTTAAAAGTGCAAATACTAAGAACAAATATTTAAAAAATATATACAAATATGCACTTAAAATGTTCTAAATATAAATCCTTATAGTAAAAACATGTACTTCTGGTTGAAAGTTAATAACATAAAATAAAAATTCATCATTAACTAACTGCCTGTTGATTACCTGGCATTTTCAAAACAGTTTTTTGTTTACTCATAATTTCTCCCTGCTAAGCTTTAGTGCACTTGCTATACTGATGCTATCATTTAGACCTGGGGGTCTTGTTGCATTTAATTTCAATTGCCACAAAAGTTCTTTATGCTCTAGACGAGTCTCCCAGTCCCCTCCTCTGGGATCCTGGGTGACCTGGTCTAGGACAAGGAATTTTAGATGCATGTTAATACATTGCAATGAATGTTTAAAAAAAAGCATTAGTATCTTTCTTCTTACTAATTTCGTATAGATGCTCATAAATCCTTTTTCTTAGTGGCCGCTCGGTCTTGCCAACATAAAAACTGTGACACTCCATGCAAACACCAAGGTAAACCACCCCTTTTGATGTGCAGTTAAAATATTTTGTTGTACTAATCTTAAAGTTCCTAGAGGGAATGTGTGAAGTATTATTATTGTATATGTGTACACACTGGTTGCATGCACCACATTTGTAGGTACCTACCTTGTTAGGAAAATGTGAATGTGTTTTTCTGTTATTTTTATTCTCAAATAGGCCCTTTAGATTAATATCTCTCTTTCTTGTGAATCCAGGCTTGGCGGGTACAATTTTGTTAATGTCCTCCTGTAATGTCAAAACTGGCCAATATGTCAAAATAGTCTTTTCTACCTGTTGGGAGTCCCTAGTGTATGTATACACAAAGTTATTATATGACGATTGTCGGTCAGTCTCTTGAGTGTGCTCTAAAATCTTACCTTTCCCAAGTAATGGTGGATACTTAGATTCCCTGTTGTCGAGAACCTCTTTAGCTAAATTATCCACAAGATGGACTGGATAGCCTCTGTCAAGAAAGAGTTTTTTTAAAAAGTCAACTTCTTTAAGAAATAAATCTTGAGTACTTGACATCCTGGATGCACGAATGAGTTGACCTTTTATTATACCCTTTTTCTGATAAAAAGGGTGCCCACTATCAAAATGTAAGAATGTGTTGGAAAAAGTCGTCTTTCTATATATTTGGGATTGGAAAAAGTTGTTGACATAATCTTTGAATAAAAAAACATCCAAATAATGTAAAGAATTTTTAGAACATTTTAAGTGCACATTTGTATATATTTGTATATATTTTTTAAATATTTGTTCTTAGTATTTGCACTTTTAAAAAATTGTTATTTAACACACTGCATGAAATATTAGTGGTTTGCATTAACTACTTATATGTATTTATTTTTATAAGATTTTTTGACACACAAGGTATCTAGATAGTTTTTAAAACAACGTGTTATTGCAGTATTATTGACTTGCAGGGAGTACAAATATTTTAACACCTTAAAAAATACTTCAAAGACACCTTAAAAAATGTTTAAACTTTTAACTAATTATCATAATTAACACCAGGAGTGGTCAATTAAGTGATCACCTGATGTATGTATAATGATATAAAATGGTTTTACTTTTCACTGAGCAGTATCTTGATAAAGCCTGGTAGGAACCAGGCGAAAGCGCTTGATTAATTCTTCTGTTTTTATTCATTAAAGTTATTTAACTTCAGTTTATTTCTGGTTGTATCACATTTGTGATTCCTGGACTGAGTGTTTCTACCCATGGAGCTGCTTTTTACTTGGTTTTTGTACTCGTTTTTACATCAGTTGGATTAGTCTTGTTTCTCCATGGCAGAAGACTTGGACCAGGCTGATTTTTTAAATACACCGATTTTACGCCGTAATGAACCGGATGATGTTCCAGTTTCACGTGGAGAATTTAACCAAGTCTTATCGTTGTTAACACAAATGAACAAACTATTAAATTCACGCAATACTAGCTGCACTTCCTTGCTACCTGGAAACCAACAAAAAGGACTGAATACGAAGCGTACGCCACCATCACTAGGGGAGCTGAATGGCGTGTTTAGAGCGACACTTCCTGACGAGATCTTATTGGTCGGAACCGATCTTCAGGAACAGCAAGCCAGAGTGCAATCGAGCTGCGTCAATGGGAATGGTGGTCAGCGTAAGGACTTTAACTTTCATGCTTGGACTGAGCAGTAATTTTCTTTCAAACAAGGTACGGTTTTGAGTTCTCAAAAGCATTACAATTGTATGGAGCATGACTTTGATAAACTAAATGATAAATTATGCGCTTACAAGAACACGCAACTGGAGATAGACTATTTGAGAGAGTGTGTTCGTGTGCAACATATTCCGAAAGGACTACGTTGTTTCAAGTTTCCAAACAACGCTGTGTTGGGCTCCAACTTATACACGAAGTTGGTGGAACTGTTCGATAAAACTGGTTTGGAAATGTTGGATCTCATGATCCAAGATTATGAAACTAAAGCTAACTTTTTACTGAATGAACTAACAACATTAAATGACAGTATTGTCAAAGACAAGAACTTTCCTAGTATTAAACAATGTTATGATAAAGTTTTTAACAAAGTGGACCAACATTGTGTTAAGATAGTCAGTCGTAAGATAAGAAAGTTGGAGCGTGACTTGATTGAATATAGGGATGGGAGGGCTTACCCCTTGCCAGGAAAATTTAAACGTAATACTTCTAATGATGAAGGGAGAACTGACATTGCTGATAACACTGAGAACACTAATACCCCATTAGCAGACCCACCCAGGAGAAGTGAGCGACTGGCTCAAAAAGACAATAACAAAAATCAGCATCAGGTTTTTCAGTATCCCCAGGGCAGACCAGGGGGCAGGAATACAATGTTCTACCAAAAGAATTGGAACAGATTACACAGGTAACTGATTCCAATGAAGGTGGTTTAGTTAATGATGAAGATGTTGATAGGGACTCATCTAGTGGTAATTACAAGGTGGTAACCAAGGACAACTACACTATTTACAACTTTACAGAAATTATACCAACCTCTGACTTTTTTGAGTTGTTTACCAGAGGTTTTCAGTTCGTCCCCTTACGCACCATGGATTTATCCAAAACACTAGTAGAATTCAAATTATTCATCAGGAGACTAAATCTTGCATTATTCTTTAAAGGGCAATCTTTAACTAACCACGTAAACACAAGGTGTAGTACTTTTAACCCACCCACCCCACCTTAAGAATTTTTGAGGAATTAGTAGAAATGGATCTAAGAAAGAAACAAGCACTTAGTGCAAACCAACCACCTGATAACTTTGATTTCCACCTATATCAGTTAACTAATTTACTCAAAGAGGAGGGTATCAGGGTAATGAAACCTGATAAGGGTGGTGGTGTTGTTCTAATGTACAACTGGGCATATGAAACATATATTCATATTTTGCTACAGGATGCTGACACTTATGAACTAGTTTCTAGGAATGAAGTGAACATTATGCACTCTAAGATCAATTTTATGTTAATGGATAACTTGATGCAAGGTGCTATTAATGAGAAATTACATAACTATTTGCATGCCCCAAAACCTAGGATCCCGGTAATTTTTGGGATTCCAAAAGTGCACAAAGGTCTGAACCCTTTAAAATTCAGACCTATAGTAGCAGGAGCCGAGTATTACAGAGCCTCTAGGGAAATATATCGATCAGACACTAAAAGAATTTGTTTCAACCATAAAATATATTTGTAAAGACTCCTGGGAATTTCTTAATGATGTCCAACAAAATGTTTACAACCCAGGGATATTAATGGTAACTATTGACATCATAGAGCTATTTCCCAGTATTCCTCATTCAATAGGTATAGATTGGTTTAATGAAATTTTGACAACACAATCTGACCTAAGTAATAACACGGTTAGGCTAATAGTGGAATTCATGGAAGTGGTTCTTGAGAATAACTTCATCTATTTTAATGGAGAAGTATTCCGGCAAAAGAAAGGTGTAGCGATGGGTGCTCCATGTGCCTCAACATACGCGAACATAGTATTATACTATTGGGAAAATAAATACATCTTTTCATCTGGTTGGGCTGAGCATATTACTTACTACAAACGTTACCTGGATGACATCTGCATATTATGGGATGGTGACATGGACAGTTTTTCAAATTTCATCATGTACATTAATTCCACTACAGATTTTTTGGCTTTCACACATAATGTAAGCAAAAATTCTTTACATTATTTAGATGTTTTTTTATTCAAAGATTATGTCAACAACTTTTTCCAATCCCAAATATATAGAAAGATGACTTTTTCCAACACATTCTTACATTTTGATAGTGGGCACCCTTTTTATCAGAAAAAGGGTATAATAAAAGGTCAACTCATTCGTGTATCCAGGATGTCAAGTACTCAAGATTTATTTCTTAAAGAAGTTGACTTTTTAAAAAAACTCTTTCTTGAGAGAGGCTATCCAGTCCATCTTGTGGATAATTTAGCTAAAGAGGTTCTTGACAACAGGGAATCTAAGTATCCACCATTACTTGGGAAAGGTAAGATTTTAGAGCACACTCAAGAGGCTGACCGACAATCGTCATATAATAACTTTGTGTATACATACACTAGGGACTCCCAACAGGTAGAAAAGACTATTTTGACATATTGGCCAGTTTTGACATTACAGGAGGACATTAACAAAATTGTACCCGCCAAGCCTGGATTCACAAGAAAGAGAGATATTAATCTAAAGGGCCTATTTGAGAATAAAAATAACAGAAAAACACATTCACATTTTTCTAACAAGGTAGGCACCTACAAATGTGGTGCATGCAACCAGTGTGTACACATATACAATAATAATAGTTTACACATTCCCTCTAGGAACTTTAAGATTAGTACAACAAAATATTTTAACTGCGCATCAAAAGGGATGGTTTACCTCGGTGTTTGCATGGAGTGTTACAGTTTTTATGTTGGCAAGACCGAGCGGCCACTAAGAAAAAGGATTTATGAGCATCTATACGAAATTAGTAAGAAGAAAGATACTAATGCTTTTTTTAAACATTCAATGCAATGTATTAACATGCATCTAAAATTCCTTGTCCTAGACCAGGTCACCCAGGATTCCAGAGGAGGGGACTGGGAAACTCGTCTAGAGCATAAAGAACTTTTGTGGCAATTGAAATTAAATACAACAAGACCCCCAGGTCTAAATGATAGCATCAGTATAGCAAGTGCACTAAAGCATAGCAGGGAGAAATTATGAGTAAACAAAAAACTGTTTTGAAAATGCCAGGTAATCAACAGGCAGTTAGTTAATGATGAATTTTTATTTTATGTTATTAACTTTCAACCAGAAGTACATGTTTTTACTATAAGGATTTATATTTAGAACATTTTAAGTGCATATTTGTATATATTTTTTAAATATTTGTTCTTAGTATTTGCACTTTTAAAAAATTGTTATTTAACACACTGCATGAATTATTAGTGGTTTGCATAAACTACTTATATGTATTTATTTTTACAAGATTTTTTGACACACAAGGTATCTAGATAGTTTTTAAAACAACGTGTTATTGCAATATTATTGACTTGCAGGGAGTACAAATATTTTAACACCTTAAAAAATACTTCAAAGACACCTTAAAAAATGTTTAAACTTTTAACTAATTATCATAATTAACACCAGGAGTGGTCAATTAAGTGATCACCTGATGTATGTATAATGATATAAAATGGTTTTACTTTTCACTGAGCAGTATCTTGATAAAGCCTGGTAGGAACCAGGCGAAAGCGCTTGATTAATTCTTCTGTTTTTATTCATTAAAGTTATTTAACTTCAGTTTATTTCTGGTTGTATCACATTTGTGATTCCTGGACTGAGTGTTTCTACCTGTGGAGCTGCTTTTTACTTGGTTTTTGTACTCGTTTTTACATCAGTTGGATTAGTCTTGTGAGTACATGTCAGCTAGGAAGAGCAAGTGTCAGTGTGGAAAGCAGATTCCACATAAAGACTCACACGAGCTTTGCTTATTTTGCTTAGGCCCAGACCACAATCACACATCCTGCGATATCTGGAAGGCCTTCATTCCTAAAACCCTCTGTAGCTGCTTAGAGTCCCTTACATTATATTTGGAGAAGCAGCACTTTAGGTGCTTAGCTGGAGACGTGGAACTGACATTGGGCCCTTTAGAAGAGACACAACTCAAGAAGGCCAAGAAGCCTTTTCCTGATGCTACAGCTTTTCCCTCTACTCCGGGTGTCTCTCTGGAGGCTGATGAAGACTTAGAGGCTGCTTCAGAATCTGCAGAGCCACTTTCGATGGGTACTTCAGTGAAAGCCATCAAGGAATCTGTAGACATAACCCTGAAGGATTCGCAGGCGTTCAGTTTGAGCGCTGTGGAGGGGGAACCATGGCTGGTTATCTCTTAAGGCCCATGCGGCATGACGCAGATTGTGGTTCATGACTATGTTCTTATGGATGTTGTGGAATACCGCCTGATGTCAGGCCCTTCTTCCTTTCATCGCTTGGCCCCTGAGGTTCCAAAGAAGAAGAAACTAAAAACTAAACATATTTCCCTGGCTCCTCAGGAACAGGCTTCATATCAAATTCCTGACTGGCAGGCCTTTACCCGAGGCCTCTTTAATGCCTTCATGGCTCTCTGCCAGAAGTCAGACCCTTCTTCTCCAGCACAGGCCCTTTCTCCTTCTACCCTTTTCAAGAGGCCTGCTGAGGATGTCTGTTCTGAAGAGGAAAATTCATCAGAGGATGAATCTATTGCCTATTCTACTCAAGTTGCCTCTCCTCTGGGTTATGCCTCCCCAGAGGAGGAATCTAATGGTACAGATTCTCCTAGGGAGGATATTTCCTTTGGTGAGACCATTTTGAAGATGAAGGACTTCTTTAAGTGGGATTGCCACCAGGTTTCTGAGATTCAAAAGAGGTACTATGACCTCCTACAGATTGAATCCATCCCCTAATCCTTCAGCCATCCCTCCCTCCAGTCCTGCCGGCCTTCTTGGATGCCTTCACTGCAGCTTCCAAGTGCCCAGATTCCCTGCCACCCGGCCCCTAAGTGCCCTGACAGATTTTACAATGAGGATGCCAAGTTCCTTTTTAAGGCATCCTCGGCTGACCCATCTACTGTATCAGTGGCAGCAGAAAAAGCTTCCAGACTTTTACCCTCCATCTCCCTGCTTCCCACTGATAAGGAAAGCAACATTATGGAGAGGCTAGGGAAAAAAGTATATACTTCTGCAACCGTGGCCTTTAGAGCAGTGAATTATCAGATTCACATGGCCAGATATTCCCTGGCTGTTTTGGTGGATGCAGTGAAACTCCTTTTAGAGCTTCCAGATTCTCCCAACAAAGCCAAGCTTTCCAGCATTCTAAATTCCTGCTTCCAGGTTACTAGGCACTCCATCAAATGCAGTTATGATGCAGTGGAGGCTTCGGCTAGGGCTGCAGCTATGGGGTCTGTCCTGAGAAGGTATTCATGGCTTAGATTACAACCCTTACCAGAGGATATCAAAGCTATGCTCATGGATGCTCCTCTGGGCAACAAGGCCTTATTTGGCACTGCAGCTGCAGAGCTATTTAAAACCCTTCAGGAAAAGGGGAAGGAACTCCAGGATTTAAAACACGTATTTGTCTGTCTTGTCCCTTGCTTCAAGAAAAACTATCCGGTCAGAACCACCTTTGTTAGGAGGACAAATACATCTGTCCTACCAAAAGGTAAAAGGGATGCTAGGAGACGGGCTCTTTCTAAGTCTGCTTCCTCCACACCCACTCAGAAATGGCCTTTTCAGGCCAAACCAGGTAGCCTGTGACTACTAGGTCTCAAACCCATCTACCCCCCCCTTTCTCTTTGCCTGTCTCTCTTTCCATCCCAGCATAGAAATAGATATCCCAGGACTCTTGGGTCCTTTCCATCATCGACCAAGGTTACTTTATGGTATGTGAAACCCATCTTACCTTCAAGGAAATCCCACAACCCCTACAGGACCAAATGGAATTCTTCCCATTAGTCCACTCCACTCTTCTTTCTCAGGGCACTATCCAGGAGGTGCCACCCAATCAAAGGGGAAAAGGATTTTACTCCAGGGTGTTTCTGGTCCCAAGATAGGATGGCCCTTGGCAGCCCATTGGAGACCTGTCCCATCTAAACACCTTTCTGAAAGTTCCCACCTTTGGCATGCTGATCCTTCCCCACTCTATTCCCTCTGATTCTTCCCCAGGCCTTCATGGTGTCACTGGACATAAAAGATGCCTACCTTCACACTCCCATTCACCATGGTTCAGGAGATTCTTTCACTTTTCTGTGGCTTCCTCTCATTTTCAGTTTTGTGCTTTGCCCTTTAGTCTGTCTACAGCACCAAGGATATTCACAAAATGTTCAACCCTGTTATAGCCCACTGCAGACTGCAGGGCATACAGATATTTCCATAACTGAATGACCTGCTCTTTCAGACCCTATCACCAGAAATACTCCTGGACAATCTTTCCTACACAGTGTCCCTTCTGAAAGGGCTAAGGTTTATCAACAACCTTCAAAAATCTTCCCTGACCCTCACCCAGGATCATGTCTTCCTGGGGTGCAGGATCATGACAAGTGCAATGATAGCTTGCTTACCCCCAGAAAAGATCCTGTCTCTCACTTCATCTTTCCAGGACCTAATACCACTTCAATCCCTGACCACCAGGGAGTTCCTGCACCTCCCGGGTTTCATGACCTCAACTATTCCAATGCTTCCCTTTGCCAGGCTACACATCAAGACATTTCAAAGGTTCCTGAGAACAGTTTGGAAGCAACACTCTCACCCTCTGAAATTTGTTGTCCCCCTCCTGTCCTGTTTGACAAAGGAGTTAGAGTGGTGGACTTTCCAGTTCATCAGAAATCCAGGCCTACCCCTTCAACCACTCCCACCCTCCCAGGTTCTGTACATGGATGTGTCAGACACTGGATGGGGTGCAACTGTAGGAAACTGGAAGGTTCGGGATGTGTAGTCCCTCCTCAGACAAAAGAACATATCAACATAAAGGAAATGAGAGCTTTGATCTTGGCCCTCAAAATCTTCAAGCCCAGGATTTCACCAGAGGTCCTAAGGTGGTTCACAGACAATACCACAGTCCTCTGCTACATCAACAGGCAGGGAGGGATAAAGTCTTATATCCTCTGGAGACTGTCATTTTGCATCTGGAAGATAGCCCAGCAGAGTCAGGTCTCACTCCAAGTTGTTTACATTCCCTCAGCTCAGAATGTGATGGCAGATTCTCTAAGCCAGTCCATGACTCAATCCCATGAGTGGATGTTGAACAGGAATGTGGTTTTGGACGTTGTCCATCAATGGGGTATCCCTCAGATAGATCTTTTTGCCTCTCCCATGAACAGACAGCTTCCCAAGTATTGTGCCAGGACTCCACATCCTTGGGCATGGAAGGTGGATGCTCTATCCTTTCCATGGAAGGGGATGGTTCTGTATGTGTTCCCCCCTTCCCACTCATTCAGAAGGTTCTGCTGAAAATTCAGCAGGAGCAACCAAACGTCTTGCTGGTGGCCCCCTTATGACCAAGATAGCATTGGTTCCCCCTTTTTCTACATTTAGCCAGGGGCAGTCACCACAATTTACCCCTCAGGATGTACTTACTCGCAAAGGACAAGGGAACTGTAGTACATCCACAAATGTTGACCCTAAACTTGACTCTGTGGGTGATAGAGCCTTGATTCCCTTTAGACACCTATACACCGAGGACATGGTACAAGTTCTGCAGAAGGCCAGAAAACCCACTACTAGGACATTCTATGTCTTGAAATGGAAGAGGTTTTCCTTCTGGTGTCTTAAAAAACATTTGCAACCACTGTCTGTAGAGTGCCAGTGGTTTTGTCTTACCTATGTAAATTAATGAAGAGTGGCTTGTCATATTCCTCAGTCAAGGCACATCTGTATGCTATTTCAGCATACTTACCTATGTCTCCTCCCTTGGCTTCTAGGTTGGAAGTCAAACTGTTCCTAAAAGGTGTCCTTCACATTAGACCACAAAGGAAACCAGTGCCATCCCCTTGGGATCTCAGTTTTGTCCTGGGAAAAGGTACCCAATCCCCCTTCAAAGCAGCAATGTCATCTTCCCTGCAACACTACATACGGAGAATGGTTCTCCTAGTGGCTATTACCTCTGCCAGAAGGGTTTCTGAGCTGCAAGCCCTCATGGCCTCTTCTCCCTTCACTGTCTTTCATAGGGAGAGGGGTTTCTGTTTGGACTAACCCATCTTTCATGCCCAAGGTGGTAAATGAGTTATCCCCGAATCAGGCTATCAATCTCCCTACTTTCTTCCCTTTTCCCCAGTCCTCCAGTGAGAGGATTCTCCACACATTCAACATTCACAGACAATTCAGATTCTATTTTAGCAAAACCAAGCCCATCCGTAAGTGTGACGGATTGTTTGTCTCCTATCACCCAAGGGCCCTTGGCCAACCTGTTTCCAAACAAACTATTTCTTCTTGGATCTCTAAAGCCATAACTTTGTGCTATTCATTCAAGGTAAAGGAACTGTCTTCCCCTGTAAGTGCACACTCTACTAGGGTTGTGTCCTCTTCTGGGGCCCTCTTTAAAGGATTGGATACAGCTTGTATCCTGGAGGCAGCTACCTGGTCCTTTGTTCATACCTTCACCAAGCACTACATATTGGATGTTATTTCCAAGTCCAGAGTGGGGTTTGTCAGTTATTCACCATGGCTTTGTGGAAAATGTTTCTGTTTCTCCTCCCAATTTCTCCTCTGCAAGAGCTTTGGCATTCTCCCTCATGTTATGAATACTGCAGCATATGAATAGAAGGACATAGAATAGTGTAAAACCTTACCATAACCATAGATGTCCTTCTCTTCTATATGCTGCAGTATTGCTTATCCCCTTGCCTCCCCCAGTACTTGCCTGATCCCTGGTTACATTTTGCTCACTTTTATCAGGCTGGTGCTGTGCGACATTCAGTGCTGAGGTAGGTACATGCTGACGTCCACTTTATACCCGACGTGTTATGGCCGATGTATGCTGAGTGATGTGCGCCATCGCATGTACCTTGCAGTAGCTTTTAGACTTTTGTATACTGGCCAGACGTACAACTCAGACAGAATCGGACTGTCCCATGCTATGAATATTGCAGCATATAGAAGAGAAGGACATCTATGGTTATGGTAAGATTTTATACAACTATTCTTTCCATGGTGAACAATTTTTCTTTTTCTGGTGTTCCTCTGTAAGTTTCTCCATTATCTGCTCAGTCTCGAAAATAATGTCACAAAAAGTATCTTTATTAATATGAATAAAAGCTCTTACCTCATTTGGTTTTATCACAAACATCCTAACTACTTCATCCCATACATATCTGTACATTTTGGTCTCTTCCTTCTTTTTGATTCAAATCTTAAAACATTTTTTCTTTTAAAACTCATTTCTTTTTCTTCTGTCTTACCATGCATCCCTTTTTTCACAGTATCAGCATACAATTTTTTTTTCACCTGCATATCCTCATTCTGCTGCCCTTCTTTCTTCTGCATTCTGTCCATCATTTCTCCCCATATCATCCTGCAACCCTCCCGAATGGATGGGTTGTAACAACACAATCTTGTGTTATAACTTCTGACTCAAATAAATTCTGCTGAAACAAGTTTTCAGAATCAGCATCCAACACGCTAACCTGCCTTTTAAAAGGCTAGACTGCCTTTTCTACCGTCTCCGTCACACCATATTCTCCTCTTGACCTCTCCTTCACTTCCAGTTCCTTCTCTAATAAATCTAACACGTCTTCTGTTCAAATAACAGCACCAGAAATCCAAAATCATCTTGTAGCTCTCTCCTTCAACCCCCATGTTTGCTCTGACCAACCAGGTTCCTGCTTCTCCGAGCTGCCTACGTGCCCAGACTGGAAGACAGGAAACACCACAGTAAAAAGAGTCCCAATACATGAAAAGAGTAGGGGAAGTTCCCCCAATGCACTCGCCAAATTACCCCTAAGTATAAATACCAAGTTGAGTTTCCACTGAAGAGGCTACTAGCCTAGTGGAACTAAACCAATCAGTAAAGAATAAATAAATAATTAAAACAAGCATTTTTTTAATATTAATATCCAGCAAACCTATTAGATATTTTTAGAGCACCTTTAGCAACATTTTCTCATTCTAAATATCAGTAATTTTATAAACAAAGTTGTAGTTGACTGTCAAGTCAGACCATAAAGTGGTCTCCATTGAAATTAAGATGTAAACTGTTACTTCATTTAACCTACAAAAGTTTAGCAATTATTCCAAAGCTAACCTTCTACTACTGGGTGATACCCTGGCAAAATTTCAAGCCCTCTCCCTAAACCATATAAGTTTCACTGCCATTGTGGAAATGTTTACTGAAATCCTAAGCTATCATGTAAACAACTGCATCTAGGCAGCAGTACCTCCCCCCAGAATTAGCAAAGGACCGCCTCAAAAAACAAGCCTACCAGGTAGAATCCCAGTATCAGTAAGCTGTATAACAAAAGGAAGAAAACCATGACCAAGTCCTGGAAGAGAAATGACCAACAGTACAAGAAATCCCTCATCAAAATAAATTAACAACTCAGGAGTCTTATTAAGACCACCAAAACCAAATTTCAAGCAAATATAGCCTCATAGGCAAAAGATAACCATAAGGCCTTCTTCAGCTATGTCCGCAACCTCAAAAGCAATATCCAACAGTGTGCTGAATTAGCTGTAAATGGAACCATTTATATGGAACCAGAGGACATAGCAAATCCACTGGCTGACAAATTTAGTTCCACCTCACGCCACATTCCTCTCCAGTCAGCCCCACATGAGATACCCATGACCATAACGTCCATGGCTATCACTAATGAACAGGCCCTCAATTTGCTCTCCAAGGCAAAGAATACTCCATTTATGGGCCCTAATAATATCACAGGATGCATCCTAAATAGTATGAAACATGCCCTTTCCAGCAATGTAGAATAAGTCTTCAGTCATAGTCTCCAAACTGGATTTATGTCCTCTGAATGGAGGACTGCAGCAGTTATTCCTCTGGAAAAGAGTAGGCCATCTACTATCCTGATTAACCACAGACCCGCAAGTGTGGACTAGTCTCATTTGCAAGGCCATCAAAAGAATCATCATGGATATTATTAATAAAGACAGAGGAAATCTTCAGACACTGGTTCCAGCACAATTTGGGTTCTTCAGGGACAGATTGTGCCTACTTAACCTGGTAGACTTTTTAGAGAGGCTCACCAAAGCCATGGATATAGGCATAATGGTACACACTATCTATCCTGACCTAGCCAAGGCATTCAATATTCCCCACTGGGCAGTGTCAACAAACTAATGAAACTAGGAGTAAACCCCTATGTCACCTGCAGGATAGCCAGCTGGCCTACAGACAGGACACAGGAAGCAAGATAAGGGACATTACCTCACCAAAAAGACCAGACACCAGTGGAGTCCCTCATTCCTTAGTGTTGGCCTACTCCTTTTTCTCATTTATTTTTGGAAGTCAAAGCTAATGTAAAAGGTCTTTGGTTGATGAAGTTTGCAGAAAACTGCAAACTCACTGCTGTTATTGAATCCCTCAGGGATACAAATATCCACCAGGAAAGCTTGTTGCAAACCAATAATTGATGCAAGAACCATGGCCTAAAACTCATGCAACAAATGCATAATGGTATCCTTTGGTAAGGCAGCCACACCTGTGAATTACCACATAGGTGACACACCCCAAGAGTTGATAGGGGGTTAGGGACTTAGTAACACATAGAGACTGTGACCTGGCCATTGACTGTCATGTGTCTACTGTTGTGATGAAATCATTTTATGTTGCACAACTTATAAGCAAGAGTTTAGCCTTCAGGTCCAGAGATGTCATTGTCCTCATATACCCAGCCCTCATCAGACTGATAATTGTGTACAATATCCCTTCATTATGCACCTTATCAAGCATTTGCAACAACTGGAATGACCCATAGCCGGCCTTAGGCATAGGCCAACTAGGCGGCCGCCTAGGGCGCTGATCTAGCAGGGGTGCTTTTCAAGTATTTATTTGGTGTAGGTAGACCAGGATGGGGGCACCAGTTAGTGTGATGGGGGGCGCTATGGAGCCCTTTTGCCTAGGGCACCAGTTGACCTAAGGCCACTCCTGGAATGACCACAGAGGTTCCTCACAAAAATAATATGAAGCATAAACCACATGGAATATGCAGACCACCTCAAGGATTATCCATATACTCAGTCTCTTACATACCGCAGAGATGTTATCTATGCTTGGCTTACAAGGCAGTTTCCTATCCTGTACTGATGGACTTGCTTCACATCTTTAAGTTGGAGGGACAGATATGCATCTCAAAGACCAACCCTACTATGGAACAGGCTTTCCATTAATGTGAAGCAGAATTCATCCCTGACCCTATTCAAATGCAGCCTTGACCAATGGATGGGAATCCAGAAACTTACCCCTGTACTGGCACTTATGCCCCCATTGAACAGAAGCAGCTTGTAAATGCATTGCCACCTCAACATAGCTTTATGCCCTGGGTAATGTATCTTTTATCTATAAGCAGAAATATAAGGCTAGCCCAAACTATTTACACTTCAGAATGGACTGATTTATTTACAAATGGAAAAATATATGGATTGGCTTAAAAAGGCTTCCTTGGGCCATTAGCCTAGTAATCACCTAAGAACCATTGTCTTTCTTGACTTAATACTAGCTCCATACTGAAATTAACTCAATAGTATCACTTAATGGCCAAAAATATATGTTACATGTATTGTGTTGCAAAAATGTAAATACAATGAAGGTACAAAACTGCCCTTATATTAAAATGCAGTTATATAGAAGTATTTTATAAAACAGTAAGCCAAGAAAAATCTCATTCAGCAGTAGTATAATATAGCAATAACCCACATCCGCATGTGGGTAATGCTGGATTTAACCACGGTTGGTGTGGTTTGGTCACGAGGGCGAAGCCCTCGTGACCAAACAGTGCCAACCGTGGGTACATCCAGCATTACCCACACCCAGAAGTGGGTTATTGCTATTATACAATGACATTATTTAAAAAAAAAAAAATTAATTTTCTTAAATAATGGCATTGTATAATGCCTCCTTGCTGCCCTTCCGCAGCTGTCTGGTATTCTGCAGCAGTTCTGATGTACTGCGCATGCATATGCCTATGCAGTACATCAGAGCTGTGGGCAAAAGCAACAGAGAAAGCAAGATCTCCGTTGCTTTTTACAAACTGTTTCGCTATGTTAAATGGGTTTAACATAGCGAGACATCATTAAAAAAAAGCAATGGAGAATGTCCGTTGCTTTTTTTAATGCTGTCTCGCTATGTTAAACTCGTTTAACATAGCGAAACAGTTTGTAGAAAGCAACGGAGAAAGCAAGATCTCCGTTGCTTTTTACAAACTGTCTCGCTATGTTAAACTCGTTTAACATAGCGAGACAGTGTGAAGCAACGGAGATCTTGCATTCTCCCTTGCTGTAAAAAACAGAGTTATAGTAATGGAAAAAGTCCGGGCGACCGGACCTTTTTCCATTACTATAACTCTGATTTACAACGTGCATGCTGACCAATTAGCGTGCACGTTTTTTTAATATTAATGGGGGGTCGTTGTATACTACTGTGTAGGCAGGGCAATAGTTGTAATAATTATTAACAAATGGTTAAGACAGAAATTTTTATTTAAGCCTGAATGAACAAAACACCCAAGTATGCAATCCATTGTCTTTCCTTTTTGATCAAATCAGAGTGCTTTTTTGTCATTTCAGTCCCCCACAATTTTATCAATCCTCACAAAGGGGAAAATATCTGAATTGTATTTAATGGAGTACTTATACAGGGGTACTCATAACACTGATAAAGCATGAAAGTGAAATCAGAGTCTGTTATGGGTTTGCTGCATGAGCCAGTAATAAACATTCATTTATAAACTGAATTTAAATGTGGAGCTAGATTATTTATTTAATTTATTTATTTATTATTTTAGTTTAGTTTGAATTAGTTAACTAGGGTAGATCACTGATCTAATTAGACCTATTTCAGATGGTCTTCATGTTTCACTGTTGCAGTCATGACATTTGGGTAATACTGCTAGCAGGTTGCCCTCAGTCGGCCTGAATTCCAAAGTCTTGGGTCCTGCGTTGGCTGCTGTTGCCCCTTCCCTGACATCAGGTCATCAGGGGTATAAAAGAAGCAGCCAACGCCATTTTCTTCAGTCTTTCTTGCCGTGCCGTGTCCGAAGCAGAAGCAGTTCACAAGTGCCGGTCGGCTGACTCCTGAGATTTTCGTGTTCGAGTTTCAGACACAAAGTCTTCAATAAAGCTAAGTACCCCATTGGGGAAACTTTTTTCTTGCTCCAGACTGATGTCAGAAAAAGTTAATAATTGTATTTCTTGTGGAAAGCAAATACCTCCTAGGCCCCAATCACAATGTTTCTGGTTGTCGGTTTTGTGCTAGATTTAACCAAAGCACTATTAAGCGTCGGTATGATTTTGCTTTAAACTATTTTGGAAGACGGTTTAATTATCCAGAAATGTCGTCGGATAGCCATCCGACTACCGGAGTTCACAAAAAACGCAAAGAAAAGGAGAGAGATAAACAACCGAGGTCCAAAACCGATGACGAAGCTTCTCCTAAGCCATTCGCCGGTTCGCCGTTTCTCAGTGAGGTGCTTTCGCAGCCCCTGATGCCCACTACTTTAGAGTCGCAGGCTGCTGGAAACTCAAGGTATTGGAGCCTTGGACACTATTCCCTCAGATGGGTCCGGAGCCGCTGAGCAGGCACCGGCTTCTGAGGGTGTATTCAGACCTAAACATCTTTACATTAAACCAACTTCAACTTCAAAGGAAAAGACTAAAGCACCTTCTAAAGCAAAGAAACAAACTCAAGAGTGACGTGGACAGGCCTCTATGCCCAAAAAACAGATGCTTAAAATGGCCGAAGACTTGATTACCTTGATCAGGGGTTCCTATCCCCCTCCAGATAAGAGGCCTAGGCAAAAGACTGACTATGAATCTTCAGATCAGGTTTCTGTTTCTTCTGATTCCTCTTCTGATCAGGAATATTCTCTTCCCCCCTACGAGGACTCTGATGCTGAAGCATCTATACCTTCAGCTTCTTCTCCAGAGGACTATTCTTTTGGGGAAACCTTGCATACCATGAGGGGGCATTTCCACTGGGAGAGCCAAGATTTTTCAGAATCTAAAAACAGGCTCAGGGATTTCCTTTTACTACCTCAACACAGGCCTCTAGCCATTCAACCGGTGTTAGACATTGTAGATGATGTGTTTTCGGAGTCTAGTCTGACCCCTGACTCCTTACCTCCAGCTCCTGTTAAGCCTAACAGATATTACAGGGTTCCTGACTCTCAAATTCCTTTTTAAAAACCCTGCTGCAGACCCAGAAACTATTTCACAGGGTCCCAAAGGAGTTAAGGCTTCCGCTGCAAAAAACCCTACCCCCTCTGACAGGGATTCTAGGGCACTGGATAGATGGTGTAAAAAGGTTTACACATCTGCTACCTTGGCTATAAGGGCCTTAAACTGTAAGTTTCATATGCTCAAATATCAGCAACATGTCATGGCATTGCTTAAACAGAAAATGTTGTTAAACTCTGAATGTGCAGAAAACAAAGAAATGCAGGATTTATTGCATGCAGCTAAACAAGTTGGAAAGCATACTTTGCAATGTGGTTTTGATTCTTTGGAGGCCTCCTGCAGGGCCGCAGTCACGGGTTCAGTAATTAGAAGGCATGCTTGGTTAAAGGAACAAAATCTGCCTGATCATGTTAAAGTTAAATTATTAGATGCACCTTTACAGCATGATACTTTGTTTGGTGTTAAGGCAGAAGAGGTGTTAAAGAAAATGGAGGGCAAAGCTAAATCTATGCAAACTGTCAAATATTTTTTACAAGTACAGCCACCTAGGTTTAGTAGACACTGACCTACAAAGAATTGGTCCTTTCCTGTGTCAGACAGACCTCAAAGGGGCAGATCCAGATGCCATAGAGGCAGATCCCAGGCGCAAGGTTCATACAGGTCAAAGCAATGGGGTGCTTCTACCTCCAAAGTTGGAGAAGACAAGACACAACCATACAGGAAACAGTCCCAATGACTTCGCCCTGCCGGCACCAAGCACTTATGTCCTGGCCGCACCCTTAGGGGGAAAATTAGCACTTTTTTCACAAAATTGGAAAATTATAACCCAGGACAAGTCAGTTCTAAATACAGTGTCACAAGGCTACAAGTTCCATTTCCATACCCTGCCAAAGGCAAACGGCTGGTCAGATCTCCCAAAAAATCAATGGGCAGAGGCGCAAAAACAAGTCTCATCCCTCATGGACATGGAGGCCATTCAACAAGTACCAGAGCAAGAGCAGGGACAAGGATTTTACTCAAGGCTGTTCTTGGTACCCAGAAAGGACAAGGCCTGGAGAGCAATACTGGACCTATCTATTTTGAACACATTCCTGGATATACCAAAATTCAAAATGTTGACTTTGCAGCAGCTTCTGCCCATGCTGGGCAAGAATGCTTGGCTTGTGACTTTAGACCTAAAAGAGGCATACCTGCATGTCCCAATCAGACAATCATGCAGAAGATACCTCAGATTCAAGGCTGGCTCAATGCATTACCAATTCTCTGCACTGCTCTTTGGCTTATCTACTGCACCCAGGGTCTTTACAAAGTGCCTGGCACCAGTAATTGCATTCTGCAGACAAAGAGGAATATAAATATATCCTTACTTGGACGACTGTCTAATTCAAGCAGAGAACAAGGACATACTTCTACAGCATCTGGCGTTTGTGAAAAGAATTCTAGCATGCCTAGGGTACACAGTCAATGAAAAGAAATCAAAACTAGTACCCTCTCAAGAGATAATATTCCTGAGTGCAAGCTTAAATACAACTGCCCCAGATGGCTTATCTCATGCCAGACAAACAAAGACAACTGACTACTTATTTCAAAATGTTGGCAACAAAGGCCCAGTTATCTGCAAGAAAAATTCTGCAGGCTTTGGGCTTCATGGCATCCTGCATCCTACTAATTCCATATGCAAGACTGCATATGAGGAAACTTCAATGGTACCTAAAAAGTGTTTGGACTCAACATTGCCATAGCCTGGAAACAATGATTACTCTCATTCCCTGCCTGCAACAGGAGTTTTGATGGTGGGCAAAGGCGTGTCATCAGAACAAGGGACAGCCATTCACATTACCCCCAGCCAGGCAGATACTAACAACGGATGCTTCAGAGTATGCCTGGGGGGCCCACATGGCAGGAAGATGCATTCAGGGCACATGGTCCTCAAACCAAATGCATCTACATATCAGTCAAAAGGAGATGCTAGCAGTTCAAAATGCCCTGAGAGCCTTCAAGGACCTACTTCATCCAGGAAAACTACTGATAAAGACAGACAGCACTATGGTCATGTGGTATATAAACAAGCAGGGGGGCACACATCCTTACCCCCCTTTGCAGACTAACCATGACTTTGTGGGACACAGCATTGACTTACCAAGTACATCTGCAGGCGCAATTCCTGCCAGGAAAGGAAAACACACTGGCAGACAAACTAAGCAGAAATCTCATGGATCCCCATGAGTGGCAGCTGGATCCACAAGTCTTCAGCGTGATAACAAGGAAATGGGGATGCCTGGACATAGATCTATTTGCCTCCCCTCACAACTACCATCTAAAAAGATTCTGCACAAGGACTTATCACAGACAAGCATTGAAAGTGGACGCCATATCTTTCATCTGGAAAAACCTATAAGTATATGCCTTTTCTCCACTGCCTCTCCTCCCCAAAGTACTACTAAAGGTCAGACAGGAGAAGCCAAAGATAATACTGATTGCCCCAGACTGGCCACGCCAGTACTGGTATCCAGTCCTAAGGAACTTGTCTCAATGCCCAGCTTGGACCTTACCTCAAATACCTCATCTACTGTCAGCAAAACAATCAGATCCTGCACAGCCAACTCAGTACTTTAAACCTGGCAGCATGGCAGATAATGTAGGCATACAAAACACACCTCTCAGTAAAGCTGTGATGGATGTCATTTTGGAAGCCAGAAGGCCTAGTACTAGAAAATCTTATGCTGGAAAATGGAAGAGATTCTGTGCTTGGAACCAGGCACAAGGAACTGATACAGCTGATGTTCTTTGTGTTTCACTGTTGCAGTCATTACACTTGGGTTATCCTGCTGGCTGGCTGCCCTCAGTTGGCCTGAATTCCAAAGTCTAGGTCCGGCATCGGTTGCTGTTGCCTCGTCCCTGACGTCAGTGCGCCAGGGGTATGATACAGCTGTTCCAAATATTCCTCAGATTTTGCAATACTTAACTGAGATGCTGGACAAAGGCCTATCTTTTTCATCAATTAAAATTCATGCCTCTGCCATTTAGGCTCATTACAATACAGAGCCACCAATCTTTTCTCATCCTTTATTAAAGCAGTACCTCAGAGGGGCCAAAACCTTAAGGCCTCCAAGGAGATCACCAATGCCTGCATGTGACCTAAACTATGTCTTGGAAAAACTCACCCTGCCTCCTTTTGAGCCAGCTGCTACTGCTGACATAAAGTTTTTATCTTGGAAAACAGCTCTGCTCCTAGCAATAACTTCTGCAAGACGGGTTTCAGAGCTACAGGCACTCATGGCTGTGGAACCCTTTATCATGTTTTAAACAAACAGGGTCTCTCTGAGGACAAACCCAACATTTATGCCTAAGGTGTGCCTCTTAACCAAACTATTCATCTGCCAACATTTTATCCAAATCCACAGAACAAGGGGGAGAGAATTCTGCATTCTTTGGACATGCACAGACAACTTAGATTCTACTTGGACAGAACCAAAGTTTTCAGGAAGACAGAGCAATTAGTAGTGGCATATGCTGCAGGATCACAAGGAAAGGCTATCTCAAAGCAGGCTATTTCAAAGTGAAAATGAAAAGGCAGCAAACCAAAAACCAGGAAGGAACCGGACCACAAAACTTACAAGCTTTCGTTTCTTTAATAAAAATTAAAAATACAAAAATTATAGTGTATTTTTAAATTTTCATGACATCACAATGGCTATTTAAATCATTCATTTGAAGTATTTTGTGACTGGATGATTTTTGGCACATGACAAGTATTTAAAGGGTGTTTCAAGTTTTTTTATTTATTCTGATGAAGTTTGTGGTGTTTTATTAAACAAAGTTAAGCTTATAAGTTTTGTGGTGTGGTTCCTTCCTGGTTTTTGGTTTGCTGCCTTTTCATTTTTACTTTGTTCTTTGGAGTTGTTTAGCCACTTTTGGTTGATTTTGGAGGTGTCTGGGCAGCATTATGGCAGAAGTGAGCTTACACAGGACTGTTTATTGAACTTAACCACCCATTCAGTGTTAGACAAATCCCTTGTGTCTAATGAATCTTTTATGGACAACATTATTGCTGCTATCCATGAAGGCTTTTCTTGTTGTCAAGGTAGCCAAGGAGGAGTCCAGCTACAGAGCAGTGTTGCTAGTAGTGTGTTGACTTCAGTACAACAATTCCTCAATCACTTGGCTGGGGGAAATAAAGATGGAGGTGTTTCTTCATTTGGTGGATCCAGTGATGGTGTTTCTCATCCTAATGGTGTTTTTGGGATTTCAGCTAGTACAATTTCACATAAAGATGTGGTTTCTCATGTTTTTAGTGAGTTTGAAAACCCCTTCAAATTCGACAGTCATGAAATACAAGTAAGTGCCACTATTGAAAGTAGCTGCTCAGATGAGTTTGACATTGGCAAAAATGACATATTTTCTTTAGAAAAACTTTCCTTAAAATTTATTTCTTTGCAGTTAGAAGTGGCTTACTTAGAAGAATGTGTAAGACTCTGCTGTGTACCTTGTGACTTAAGATTATTTAAATTTCCTGTGTTCAACAAGGGAACATTTTGTACCAGCAATTGATTGAACTTTTTAATGGTACTGGTGTCGCCCTGATGAAAATGCTGGTCGCCCATTATAAATGTAATATTACTAACTTAATAACTTACATGGAAACTCTGGACATGAAAGTTAGGGGGTCCAAATGTTTCCAGCGTTTTTCTACTTTATATGAAGGTATTTTCATCAAAGTAGACAGGCAGAGGGCAATCATCATTAATATGAAACAAAGAAAATTGAAGAGGGACTTGGCTGCCTATAAATACAAGACTGCCTATCCTTTACCTCAACGTTAAACATCAGTACAAGCTATGAAACCAACTGGTGCATTTGATAATATTAATAGTTCTACAGAGGTAGTTGCTTCTACTTCTGTTTCTAGTCAGTGTGATGCTGGCAATTTGAATGTTGTTAACAATTCTCCCAATGTTGATGCTGTTATGTCCACAATGAATGGACCATTTTTAGTGGACAAATCAGGGGTACAGAGAACCCCAAGGTGGTCAAAAGAAGTTCAGGCCACACTCAAGAAGGAACAAGGGAAGAAAGGGAACAACAGGAACAGGAACAACAAAAAGAGAACTTTAAATTTTTGTATAGACATTTTAAATTTGTCTGATGTTAACTTAACAGATGACACCTATAAGGTGTTACAATGCAGTTTTACATTTATTCCTTCCAACAAAGTGAATGTAGTAAATTTGTTTGTGGATTTTAAGTTATACTTAAGAAAGTTAAATTTGAAGTTCATTTTTGATGGTTTGTCTACTTCTGTTTTACCCACAGAACAATGTAAAAGTAGAAGTACTTATAATCCTGCCTTATGCTCTTCCTTACAGGTGTTTGGTACACTTTGTGAACAGCATTTTGGGAACATTAGTAGATGGTCCCATAGTACTGACAATCTTACTCAGGGAGATAGGAAAGCACTAATTGACAGCTACTAATAAGGATCTGAGAGTAATGAAGGCCGATAAGGGTGGGGCCTTAGTTATTATGCAGACTGTGGACTATGAAAATGCTATGCTGCAACTTTTGAGTGACCATAGAAATTACAAACAGGTCAATATAAATGAAGTTTTATTGTGTTTCAAGCGTATTGACACTTTATTCTTTGATTTATTTTGTCAAGGTAATGTTGGACACTTATATGTTCTTACAGATTGAACATCCGAAGTTAGCAGTTCTCTTTGGTATTCCTAAATTTCACAAATGCAGAAGTGCCCCCCCTTTTAGACCCATAGTGTCAGCAGAAAATTCTAAGATTGAACCATTTTCTATTTGGTTAGATAAAATTTTGAACCCTATTGCTGAAAGTTCCAGGTTTTATTTAAAAGATTCATAGCATGTATTAGAGTTGTTACGTGAATTAAATTTGGGAAATTTTGATATGTCAACTATATTTTTTGCAACACTTGATGTCAATTCCCTCTATACAAGTTTAGATCAAGAAGCTGGAATTGATTTATTTAGGGAATATTTGACTGGTTATATTGCCTTTGACAATGACAAGATCAACACTTTGTGTGTTTTGATGGAAATGATTTTGGAAAGTAATTTTTTAAGTTTGGAAGTAGTATTTTTCAGCAAATTGTTGTTGTGGCCATGGGTTTTAGAGTGGCTCCTTCTTTAACCAATCTAGTTATGGCTACGTGGGAGATGAAATTTCTTGTGACACATCCTTTGGCTAAGAATATTTTATTTTATAGGCATTACATTGATGATTTGTTTTTTGTTTTTTTTTTGTGGCAAGGGAATCTTGACAGTTTCCAGTCATTCTTGCAAGATCTGAATTGTTCAACCAGTTTTTTGAACTGTACCCTGGGAGGGTTTGGGAAAATAATCGACTTCCTTGCTATTCATTTGGATCTACTTGATGACAGTTTTAGTTTCAGTAGTAGTATCCATAGGAAATCTACCTTTGTCAACAGTACCTCCATAGGGACAGTCTTCACCCCCAACATATAGGTTCATAGGTTTATACTAGGCTATCTGCCCTAAGGCATTTATAAGCCTAGCCCAAATTTTTGTGGCTTACGCCACCCCTTATATGAAAAAATACTGTGCCCATTAGTTTGTTGTGCCTCTGTCCAGCAGTGACACAGAGATGATTCCCAGGGTAAACCTACGATCTCCCATCCACAGGTCTAGATTTCTCTTGAACAGAGTCAGCGAGGTGCTCTGCCTCACATGGACCGGGATTTTATTCCACAGCATAGGGAGTCTCTGAGTGATAAATCTATCCCTCCAGCACGTCCTATTTATATCCGTGCTAAGGTTTAAGTCGCTTGCTCTAGTGGTTTTGGTGGATTTGGATTTTTGAGGTGGAGCATGTCCATTAATTCCGGGTTGGACATGGCCTTGTATGTCAGGCACATGTCACCTCTGAGCAGATGGTATGCGACTGAATAGAGCTGGAGTTTCTTCAATCTGGCAGCATATGACAGATTTTGGAGTCCTTTATCCTTTTGGTGAGGAACTTTTGGGGTCTCTCCAATTGCTGCAGATGTCGGGTGAGATACATCCCGAATGGGGCATTGTACTCTATCATTGGTCTGATAAGTGAAGAGTACAGGGGAACAATGACCTCACTAGATCTGGATGTGAATCCCTTCATGATCAGGTGGGCAATGTAGAAGGTCTTTCTAACCACTTTAGCAATGTGAGTGTCAAAAGAAAGGCCACTGTCAACCTGGGTCCCCAGGTCCCTGATAACCTCTTCTGTGCTTAGTGGATTGCCACCTATATGGTAGCTTGGGGTTACCTTGTTTTCCCGAAGGGTATGACTATACATTTTTGGCGTTTAACTTCAGGCCATGGCTCTGGCACCAGCTATCTGTTTCCGTGAGTCCCTTCTGAAGGATATCCCTGTCCGATGCACTTTCCACTATGGCCCAGTTTGCAGTCGTCTGCAAACTTTGTCAGCCAAAGTCCTCCCATGTTGGCCTGTACTTCTGAGAAGTAGATGCCAAACAATAGGGGGCCAAAGACCGAGCCCTGTGGGACACCACTTGTGACCGGCTTGGAGTCTGACACAGCGCCAGCAACTCTAACCCTGTGGGTTCTGTCCTTAAGCCAGTTTGCAACCCATCTTGTGACATATGGGTTTACATTTAAGCTGGTAAGTTTTCTACAATACCCGAGTGGGGTATTGTGTCGGAGCCTTTGCAAGGTCAAGGTAGGCTGTATGGACTGCCTTTCCCTCATCAATGGCCTTGGTGACTGTTTCGAAGAAGTGGACCAAGTTCAAAAGGCATGATCTGCCCTTGACAAAGCCAAACTGGGTCGGGTCCAATGTCTGCAAGTCCCCTATATCTTTGTTTATGAGCTCCATTATGATCCTCTCCATAGCTTTGCAGACTAGACTTGTTAAGCTTATGGGGCGGTAATTACCAGGGTCCAGCGCCGCCTTTGTGGAGTGGGACCACAGTTGCCGTCGCCACTCCTTGGGCACGTATCCTGTGGTAAGGCTGAGATTAAACAGCTGCCTTTTAATTCCTCATTTAGCACACCATCCGGTCCCATTGATGCTGTGTTTTAGCTTTAGAGAGCAGCTTTCACCTGCGCATTTGAGATGTCGGGAGGCTACACTCGGCTGGGATAGTTATCTCTCCTTTAGGGGAGAGGTGAAGTTTGCACTGAACCTGTCTGCCAGTATGTTGGCAATGTCTGTGGGTTCAGTGATTTTTGTATCATTTTGGACTAATTCTGAGAATATCTGGGAGTTTCCACCCAGGTTCCTAACATAGCTGATAAAGGCCTTATGATTGTCCTTTGAATCCATGGCAATTTTTCTCTCAAAATTGGCCTTAGTTGATTTTATGAGTGCTCGTATTTTTACTAATAATGATCAGGGGTGACTTCCCTTTTATGGATTTTGTTCTATCATGTAATAGCTTTCTCCTCTTATTGTAAAGTTTGTTTATGGCTGGGGTCCTCCAGACTGGATGTTTGCCCTTTGTGGAAAGAGTCTTGGTTTTATTTGGGATTGCCTGATCCATGCAGTCCTGGAGGTGTTCATAGAAGGCATTTGTAAGGGCTTCGCAGCACAGGTTGTGGTTTCCTCTGGCTCAGGGGCCTTGAAGGATACCACACCAGTCTTGAGTAGTGTGAAGTTTGCTTTAGAAGTTCTTCACTATGGTCTTTTGTTTGGGGTGGGGTAGGGATGTGGATTTCCAGTGAGATTAGTTTATGATCAGATCTCACCAATGAGGGATATACTGTGGAGCATTTTGTCCCCATGTTTGTGACAATGAGATCTAGTATATTTTCTCCTCTCGTGGGAACAGTGACTAGCTGTTCCATGGCATTTGAATTTATGAACTCCAGGAACCGTTGGGCTAGAAAGTTAGGGCTTGAGTAATGTTCCAAGTCTATATTTGGGTAGTTGACATCACCCAATATGATGGTGTTTGGAGATACATTTATACCCTCCAGTGTCTTCAGGAAGGCTGTGTGGGGTTCCTGAGTTTGAGAGGGTGGCCTGTAGCATGCTACAATTTGTAGAGCAGTTTTGCCTATGGTTAGTTGCACCTGGATGGTTTCGAAAGCGCATGCGTTGCCACCAACCTGGAGGTGTGGGTATCCTTTATGAATATGGATACACCCCTCCTTTGCATGATATGAGGTAAAACCTAATAGTGCCGGGTGCTCTCAGGAGCCTTGAACCAGGTTTCAGTTACAGCACAGACATCGATGTTCTCCATACTGAGAAGGGCCTGATTTAGACTTCTGGCATTGAGCAGCATTACCCTCAGTTTCTTCCCATTTTGTTTTCTAGGGTGGTAGGTTTAGAATTTGAGCCTTGCCTAAAAAGGCACTATGGGGTGGCAAAAGCCTTAGCCAATATCCGAATCCCAGAGGTGACAGGTGCAAGCCGTCCCTTGCGAAGCAGCGTGGCTTGTCAAGCATGTCATCCCAGGCAGACAGACACTGGATCCCCTTTGAATGACACCAGACATTAAGCCAATTGTTAAAGCTGATCATCTTGTCTCTATATTGTGGCATCATTCTTGGTGAAGGAAGGATACTGCTCAGGGTCAGGGTCATACCTGCCTGGGCTACATAATCAGAGAGCTCCTCTATGTCTCTTTTCATGTAGTCCAGGTCGTTCACACCAGCATGGACAATGACTGTGTCATATTTGTACTTGCCGTGGAGTGACCCGAGTGCTTGTGTAGGCAGGTTACTGTGACCCTCTCCTTGTTCAGCCTGGTGAGTGGGACGTCAGTGTGTCTGACTATGGAGTCACCTATGACAAGTATGTTTGGTGTTGTATTTGGCCTTAAGGGCTGTGACTGCTTTGCACACTGCTTTTGTGGTTTATGTGTTGCTTGTGGGGTGTCTTGAGGTAGCAGTTGTTTGGGTGTCTGCTTTGGAGGCCTCTGCTGTTTAGGTAAATTTTACTCAGAGCCTGAGTATGTCTTTGTGTGTTTATGTGTTTGATTCAGTGGAGTGGTAGCATTATGTGAGGCTGGTTTTGTGGTGTGTGTAGTTGCCTTCTCCTCCTGTCTGGTCTTGCCAGTCCTGAGTTGAGAGAGCTCAGCCTCCAGTTTGGCTAAATAGCTGCATCTCTCGCAAGTATTTGTGTTATGTGGGAGGAGGAGAGGGTTGTCTGTGTACATGAGGCAGTTATAACATTGCCTCAAGATTCCCAGATTCACCAGCTGGACCGGAGAGGAGATTGACAACTGACCTTTGGACATGCTAGAATAATATTGGGAAATCCTTATGAAAAGAGAGTGAAGATTCTGTTTTTGATGGTGAGGTTAACAAACTGATCGGATTTTTTATAGCCAGGGGATTTGATTTGTTTTGGTTACGTAACATTGTTGCTGAAGTCATAACTCTCAGAGACAGTTTAGCTAGTCCCATCTTGAGAGGCAGTTTCAGTGTTGCAAGTAGAGTGAATCAAAACAGTAAGGTTTTTGAGCTGGCCTTCCCATTGCCCATTTCAGATGGAATGGACATTATTAGGCGTGTTATTAAGGAAAATTGGAAGGTGTTGCTTGGACATTCTGAATTGGTGAAAGTCCTGGGTAATGAACCTTTGTTTACTTATAAAAAGGTATGTAACATAAGAAGTATACTTGAAAGTACTTCTAGGACATCACACAATGGTGTCAAAGACCCTGTTGGGATTTTTGCTTGTGGCCACTGCAGGCAATGTAAATACATAGCCAATTCAGAGCCTGTTGAGTTGAAACATTTTAAGAAAGTTATTTTGGCAAAGGACAGGTTTACATGTGATTCTGTGGGTATAATTTATCTTGTGTACCAGTTTTTATGTTGGCAAGACCATCAGGTCTCTAAGAGAAGGATTTATGAACATGTGTTGGCCGTGAGAAACAAAAACAGGAATAATGCACTGGCACGACATGTTTTATTATGTAATAATTTTAAGAAATTTACATTCTTTGTCTTAGGTAAAGTAACATCAAGTGTTTTCTTCAGTTACAGAGGCTTATTCTATGAGAAGGCGAAGGCCGAGGTACCAGAATTGATTAAACGAATTTATTCAACACAGTCTGGCTGTTACATTGTTCAAGCGACAGTGGTATTTTGGGCTTTGATGTAGTGAGCCAAGCTGTTCACAAAATGGGCTTTATTTGATGGAACACTGTGTAGTAGTTTGTCATTATTGACTATTATATATTTATGTTTTTATATATATGCAATGTTAAAAAATTTTGTAGTGTATTTTAAAATTTTCATGACATCACAATGGCTATTTAAATAATTCATTTGAAGTATTTTGGCACTGGATGATTTTTGGCACATGACAAGTATTTAAAGGGTGGTTTCAAGTTTTTGTATTTATTCTGATGAAGTTCATGGTGTTTTATTAAACGAACAAAAGCTTATAAGTTTTGTGGTCCGGTTCCTTCCTGGTTTTTGGTTTGCTGCCTTTTCATTTTTACTCTGTTCTTTGGAGTTGTTTAGCCTTCCTTTGATAAGGCTATCATATGAGATATGAAAATTACCCCTTAATGTGCCACCTAAATTATGCTTTCTGTGGATGATTTCCATTTTACTCATCTCTCTTTTGCAGTTATCAGGTCATATTAAGTAGAATAGTGAAGAAGTCTTTGTATTGTCTTGCATCAGTACCAGACTGTGTCTTCTTTTGCTATAGCTACATTCAGAATGGTTCTCTGCCATTTACAGCATGGCCCTTTCACAGTCATTTTCGTCAGTGGAGTACACTTTGGGACCGAGAAAGGTGTCTGAGAAGTAATTGCTCCCTTTTTAGACCTACTACTTCTAGTGCACCAGAACAAATTAATTAATATATAACTAATATATAATATATATAAGAAACAAATAAATAAAATATATATATATATATATATATATATATATATATTTTTTTTTTTTTATTCAGCTGCTCTTACTGTAACTGTCTTAGTTGCTCTTCTGCGTGCTGTTATAGTTGTTCTTCTGCATGCTGTTATCTGTTCAGTCGCTCTTACTCTGCACTTATTACTGCTTGTTAGTAGCCTTCTAATTTACTGCCTTCTGCACTTGTTTTTTAGTCATTTGTTAATTTAATTGCATTTATTTGAACTGTATTTCCTGTAGTGTTGCTACACACGCGGGTGTGCTGGCCTGCACTACAATTTGAATTGTATTTACTGCTGTTTTAGCTGCTTTGCTGTAACAAAAAAAAAAATTCTAAGCTTGTATCCTGCCTTTCCTGTAACTAGTCAAGTCCAGATACAGACTTGCTGTATCCAGGACTGTTGGTAAGCTTCTGAGCCCTCCAAGCCTTTCTGTGTTGGAGGGAAGACTTCTAGCATATCAGTGGAAGTGGTAAGCACTAGGTAGCCTATCTACCACAGGAAGAGTGGGTTTTGGCCCTGAAATTGTAGTTCATTGGCTGTTTGGGCAGTTTTTCCATCTCTTTCTACTTTCTGGTTAAAAGCCCATTTTGCGTTTGGTCCCTGCCTTTCCTATAACTAGTGTAGTCCAGGTACAGCTTTGTTATATCCAGGACTGCTGGTAAGCTTCTGAGCTCCCCAAGCCCTTCTGTGTTGGAAAGAAGCCTTCTAGCTTATCAGTGGGAGTGGTAAGCACTAGGTAAACTATCTACCACAGGAGTGGTTTCTGGCCCAGAAATTATAGTTTATTGGCCGTTTGGGAAACTTTTCTATCTCTTTCACCCTTCTGATTTAAAAGTCTCTGTTTGCGCTTGTTTCCTACCTTTCCTGTTACTAGTCTAGTCCAGGTACAGATTTGCTGTATCCAGGTCTCTTTGTAAGCTTCTGAGCCCCCCAAGCCTTTCCGTGTTGGAGGGAAGCCTTTTAACTTATCAGTGGGAGTGGTAAGCATCAGGTAGCCTATCTACCACAAGAGGAGTGGTCCCTGGCCCAGAAATTGTAGCTATTGGCTGTTTGAGCAGTTTTTTTCCATCTCTTTCAACTTTCTGGTTTGAAAGCTGCACTTGTGCCTGTTTCCCACCTTTCCTATAACTAGCCTAGTCCGGTTAGGGAGTTGCTGTATCCAGGATTGTTAGTAAGCTTCTGAGCCCCCCCAAGCCTTTCTGTGTTGGAGGGAAGCCTTCTAGCTTATCAGTGGGAGTGGTAAGCACTAGGTAACCTATCCTCCATGGGAAGAGTGAGTTTTGGCCCAGAAATTGCAGTTTATTTGGCCGTTTGGGCAGTTTTCCATCTCTTTCAACTTGCTGGCTTAAAAGCCCTTGTTCCCCGCCTTTCATGTAACTAGTCTAGTCCAGGTACAGATTTGCTGTATCCAGGACTCTTTGTAAGCTTCTGAGCCCCCCAAGCCTTTCTGTGTTGGAGAGAAGCCTTCTAGCTTATCAGTGGGAGTGGTAAGCATTAGGTAGCCTATCTACCACAAGAGAAGTGGTTCCTGGCCCAGAAATTGTAGCTATTGGCCATTTGGGGAGTTGTTTTCCATCTCTTTCAACATTGTGGTTTAAAAGCCGCACTTGTGCTTGTTTCCCACCTTTCTTGTAACTAGCCTAGTCCAGATACATAGTTGCTGTATCCAGGACTGCTGGTAAGCTTCTGTGCCCAGCAAGCCTTTCTGTGTTGGAAAAAAAAGTCTTCTAGCTTATCAGTGGGAGTGGTAAGCACTAGGTAGCCTGTCTACCATGAGAGGAGAGGTTCTTGGCCCAGAAATTGTAATTTATTGACCATTTGGACAGTTTATTTATTTATTTATTTATCATTTGTTGACCGGGAATGTCCGACTAGGTTCCACAGAGCCTGTTTTCAGCGGAGGCCCGGGGAGAAACGCTCCAGATGCATGTCTTTGGAATGACTTTGTCTGTCAGTTTGTCTGTCTGTCTGTCAGCAAGAGACAGTTTGTCTGTCTCTTTCAACTTTCTGGTTTAAAAGACCACATCTGTGCTTGTTTCCCATCTTTCCTGTAACTAGCCTACTGGGTAGCACTAGAAAGCCTTAAGCTGATACAAACCTTCTAGCTTAGAAGAGAGACTTTGGAGTGATTATGTATCAGTTTTCTGTACTTTCTTGCTTTACTTAACTATTTTCCGCTTAAATGCAGATTTTCCAGTGTTTATTGTGATTTAAAAGCTTGTTTTTTTTTCACATATTGCACTTATTTGACTCCCTGCACTTTTAAAAAGTTGTTTTTGTTTAAATAATATGTTTAACTGTTGTAGGCTACATCTAAAGTGCGATGTTTTTTCTGATCGTCTGTAGTCATTTAAAGCTGTTTTAAGTGCATTTTTTACTGTTTTTGCCTTATCTTTAAAAAAAAAACAAAAAAAAAATACTTGTTTCACACCTTTCTAAGCTAGTATTGTCCAGTTTTCAGGCTAGTGCTGAATTCAGGGCTGTGATACTAGTTTCTGAGTTGCCCATACCTTACTTGGATAGAAGGAAGTTTCTCTGTTCACCTGTGAGAGAGGGGAGCTTTGAGCAACCTATCTGTCAGGTGCACTCTCCAGTCCAGCTTGTGAATCTGGGTATCCTGAGGCAATGTTACAACTGCCTCATGTACACAGACAACCCTCTCCTCCTACCACAAAACACTAACATATGCGACAGATGCAGTTATACAGCCAAACTGGAAGTTAAGCTGTCTCCACCCAAGACTGGAACAGACAGTCAAGAGGAGAAGGTTAACACTTGCACCACACCTCCAACCGCACACAGACCTACTAAAACAGCACTGGCAAAAAATACACATAAATACACAAAATCATACACGGAAGCTCTAAATAAAAACCTGCAAAAGCATCAGAGACCTCCAAAGCAGACACCCAAACAACCTGCACTTCCTGTCACAAACCAGACAACACATAAAACACAAATTCAGTGTGCCGCACAATCAAAGCCCTTAAGGCGAAATAACATACCTAACACACTAGTAATAGGTGACTCTATAGTCAGGCACACTGACGTCCCACTCACTAGGCTGGACAAGCAGAAGGTTACTGTTAGCTGCCTGTCGGGAGCCAGAATCTGCCACATAACGCAAGCACTCAGGTCACTCCAGAACAAGTACAAATATGACTCTGTCATTGTTCATGTTGGTGTGAATGACCTGAGACGTACCTCTTGGACTACATGAAAAGAGACATGGAAGAGCTCTCTGATCATGCAGCCCAGGCTGGTATGACCCTGAGTAGCATCCTGCCCTCACTAAGAATGATACCTCAATATAAAGAAAAAAATTATCAATTTCAATGATTGGCTAAGCTTCTGGTGTGATTCAAAGGGGATCCAGTGTCTGTCAGCCTGGGACGACATGCTCGACAAGCCGCATTTCTTCACAAGAGATGGCTTGCACCTGTCACCCCTAGGCTTTCAAATACTGGCCAAGGCTCTTGCTGCCCCCATAGTGCCTTTTTTAGGCAAGGCTCAAAAATCAGACCCACCTCCATAAACAGCACAATTAACAAAAAACTCAGGGTTATGCTACTCAACGCCAGAAGTTTAAATCTCAAAATCCACGCGCTCGAAGCACTCCTCAGTATGGAGAACGTCGACATCTGTGCAGTAAGT
>NC_056725.1:1659643408-1659798408 GCF_019279795.1 Protopterus annectens | reverse complement strand
TAATGGCTGTGAACTGCAAGACAAAGGTCCTCTTGGCCTGAATATCATGTAGTTTGACAAGAAATGTCTCCTTAAGGAATCATCTCTACAATAACAAACATTCACTTGACCATCTAATGGGTGTGAACTGCAAGACAAAGGTTCTCAGGAACAGAAACTGATCGTATACTCCTTAGGACAAATTAATTATATGTTAAAGTTGTACAGCCAGCCTCTGAATATGATTTCTGAACTTGCTTTGAACCTAACCTGGCTCCTCAGTACATGACAGTGCTCAAGTGCAGGCTCACACACACCACTAAGCAGTGGATAAGAACAGAATGAACAACACATATAATGTTTTGTTTAAGCAATATGATGTTCAACCCCCTTGGAGCAGACACATAAATTAAATAAGAAGCAGCAGCAATGTAAATAAAAGGGAACGAATGGCACACACAATGTTCTGTTTAACCAGGGAACGAATGGCACACACAATGTTCTGTTTAACCAGCAAACAATAAGAAGTTCAACCCCCTTGCAACAGACACAAATTAAAAAAGAAGTACCTACCTTGCTGTAAAATGAAATAAGCAGTGGCAATAAGTAAGAGAACAAGGCTAGCAAGCAAATACTCCTTACTGTAGCCCAACAATTGTATATAAAATTGCATGGGCAGGATGCATGAAGACCAGGACTGGACCGGAAAGAACAACAGTTACTTTGGGCACACAAATTTTTCTTTACTTGCAGAGTCCAGACTCTAGAGTTTACTCTGTTGTGTCTGTTACACAGATAAAATAACACATTACAGCCCCACACACCCCAACCACATTTGGCCAATACATAAAATACAACTTTCAGTTAAGAATACAGCTTTCCATTAAGCAAATTAGATAACACACACACAGACCCAGCTTGGACTTTGTTAAAGTCCGTTAAACAGATAGCAAACAGCGAGTCTGGTAAGCAGAAAAAATAAATACACACATACAGCTTCCGTTAAGCAGATTAGATGAAATAACACACACAGCCCCAGCTTGGAGTTTGTTAAAGTCCGTTAAGCAGACAGCTTGTAAAACAGTGAGTCCAGTAAGCAGATACAATAAATACACACACACAGCTTCTAGACTGATGAGTTAAGCAGATAAAACAGCCCCAGCTTGTAGTTAGTTAGGCAGATAAAAAAACAAACTTAACCTTGGCCCAGCACTAATGGACTTTCTTACCTGGAGGCTGAGACCTTCTGCTGCCATTTCTGTAACTGTTTCCCTCCAAATAGTTCAGTAGCAGCCCTCCCCGAGTCGCACAGAAGACGAAAACAGGTCGCAAACACCTGTTGCATCTGCGCGACTGGGGATGGGATGTAAAGGGCGTTCTTAAAGAGGAACGCCTTTAAAAAAAAAAGTTTTTTTAATTAAAATAAATTTCTCAGCCAGCCCGGTTCCAAGGGGTGCAAGCACCTGCACCTGCCTCCAACGGGTGCCCTTGTATGCAATGCTGTCAGTTCTGAGTGTACCAGCACAGCCCAAAGTGCCCCTACAGCTTGGCCCTGAGGCAATTGCCTCAACGCCACTGCCCACACCCCATATTGCAGTGCACATTTTGATTATACATTTAAAAGTACATGCATATTCTACAAAACCAGCATGCTAGAAGTACTCCCATCCATGGGTTTTAGGCTCATAATAATGTATTATATGCGCTGGAAAACATAACTGCATTTGTATTGGTTTGGTCAGGCCTGTGGGTTACAGTATTGAAGGGACATGACAGACAATGACCACCAGCACAATTTTGTATTGCTCACTTAGCCATTGCAGAGAGTCATGATCTGTTATTAGACCGAAATGTCTGATTAATAAGTAGTATTTCAATGTATAAAATGTGCTTTTTATAGCTGGCACTTGTTTAATAGTTGAGTGCCTTCTTTCTTCATTGCTCAATTTCCGGCTGATGTAGTGCACCAATTGCTCCTAATCTTGGCAGTCATAAGATCGCACTGCCTAAAGTGTACCTCTGATACATCATTGTATAGTATATATTGTAAACTGTTTAGTAAAATCGGGTGTTACTAACATAAGTTCAGAACAAAGGATTCTTTTTAGTACATTAAATATGTGCTTCAAGAGACCCTTGTACCTTGAGAGTAGCTTTCCCTCTTGGGTCATCTGTCAAAGGACAGGCAATAGTTGCAAAATTACGTCTAGCTGAGGATTTACAGTTCCTCTTCCTATAAGATACCCTAAGTACTTGACTTCCACCATACCAGTTTACTTTTCTTTGAATTTACAGTCAAGCTTATGCATTTTAGGTAAGTGAGATTACCATTCCTCTGAATGAATGACCAAATCATCAAGGTATGCTGTGCAGCATAGTGGTAATGAGGTTTTAGTATTTTATCCCTCAGCCACAGAAAGGTGGCTGGGGCTGTGTGCAGGCAAAATGCTAACACACTGTATTTAAATAGGCCATCAATCTTTGTAAGTGATATCTGTCAGTATTCCCTCTTCAAAATTTGTATTATCTGGTGTCTGGGCTTTCCTAAATTATTTTTTAGTTTCTCTGCTCTTTACAAGGGATATATTATCAAACTTTGAAATGCTGTTCATCTTCTTGAATTTGATACAGAATCTGACATCTTGATCACTTTTTGATTATTCAAAAATACCTTTTGATCATTTTGACCTCTTCCTCTTAGTAATCATTTTTGTGACTCTGGTACTCTAAAATGCCTTAATATAACCTTTACTCCAGGTGTTGCCTCTGTTATATTTTGTTTAGCTTTCCCAGTCATTTCTAAGAGCATACATTATTCTTTAAAAAATTTATCTCAGTTCCGGCTTTTGTACTTTTGACTAGCATTACTATGGTTGTACTTCAGGTAGGATTCTCTGGCCACTACTGTAGGAACTTTGGCTTGCAAACTCTCTACAAAAGTGTCAACATCCTTCCATGGCTTAGTGTGATAAATTTACTCTTGTCTTTCTCTTTCCTAGCTGTTTAGTCTTACAGTCCTAGTCATTCAGTCCATTCAGTCTGACTTCTGGTTTCTTGTGCACTTTTCAGAAACAACCCAGCAAAACAAATGTTCCAGCCCTGAGCCCCTTAAGAATTATTTTTCACATCATGGTCTAATCCACAAAGTTACCTCAGATCTCATTCACTATCATCACGAAAAGATGTGGATTCCTACTCAGAGTTCAGCTAAGTGCTCCTCCTCGTATATTTTATCCAAATTTACAAAAAAAAAAAACACTATAATGTCTAAATACCAGCTGTTTTTTTTTTTTTTTTTTTTTTTGACTGAACCTTTCTCTCTAATTCTTTGCTTGTTTTCTAATGACAACACACATACCAGGGTTGCTGTATTGTCTTGCGGACAGGCTAAGCAAGTTGATCCTAATGCCGCATGAGTGATGTCTCAATCTAGGGGAGGCACAACAGATATTCCATCAGTAGGACCATCCTTGCTGCAGTGTTTTTGCTTCTCCAGCCAATACTAAATGCAGCAAGTACTTTGCCATGATTCCACTACAGGGACAGTCCCAGAGAGATGGTGTGTTCAAGCATTGATGCCCTGACTACGGTATGCTTTTCCATCCTTACCCCTGATTCCCAGATTTCTGCAGAAAGCAATCAAAAGCAAGGTGTCTGTCATCTTCATTATTCCCCTTCTGGCTAAGACAAGTCTGGTTTCTCCTTCTCAGGACTCATCTCTTGGATACTAGATCTAACACAGGATCTGCTTTCCCTCCCATCCTGGAAGCCACACCCAGACATTCTCAACCTCAAACAAACCACCTAGTTTCTCCATTTCCAGTGATAGCCAAAACTCCAGCCCTTTCCTGTGTTGTAGCTAGGATTATTTTTTCCACTTCCCAGATAAAAAAAATCACTCACAAGTTGTACTGCGGCAAGTAGAAATGTTTTGTTATTTGGGTATCCTCCTAAAATTATAAGAGATTACAAGATATTCACTCCTTTTCAGCTTCCATCTCATATGTTCTTCATTTCTGAGTGTGTATGTGTGATTCAGGGATCCAGATGCTCAGCCATAAAAGTCCAATTAGCAACCATTTCTAATTTTCTAATGGGTTGAAAGGAACACCCATTGGTTTTCACTAAACTTTATAAAGCCTTCCTGAAAGGAGTTTTCCTTCTCAGACCACCAGTTAGAGAATTGTTTCCTTCTTGTGACCTCAGTTTTATACTACAGGCTTTGACAAAAACCTCAGTTTGAATGCATGCCTATAGCACAATTGAAACTTCTCTCGTGGAAGACCTCTTCAGCAGCACTTTATTTAGTCTTCCACAAAGACAGTCACCCTGCATACAAATCCATCTTTTATACCCAAGGTGGCTTCTGAGACAACCATGGTTTAGCCGATTCACCTGCCAGTCTTTTTCTCAAATTATACTAGTAAAGGAAAATATAACCTGCATACCCTAGACGTCCATAGGCAACTACAGTTTTACCTTCATAGAACCACATCCTTCAGAAAAGACACAACTTTTCATTTTTCTTTGCATTTAATAAACTAGGTTCCATATGTCCAAAGTCACTCTTTCTAGATGGCTTTTGTATTGCATTTCCTACATCTTCTCAACCCATAATCGCCCCTTACCGAGCAGACCTAAGGTCCATTCAACTAGGTGAGTGGCTACTTCCATAGCCTTCATCAGGTGTTCCTCAGCTGAGATTTATGCAGGAGTGACCTGATCATCACTGCATACTTTCATTAAGCACTACAAATTGGATTCCATTCCTAAGGTTAAGGGTTCTTTTGGAGCAGCTGTCCTTAAGGGTCTCCTTTCATGATACCACTCAAGAGTTCAGGTAGCTTGGGATTTGGGCTCATAAGTCAGCTTAGACAAACTGAATAAATAAGACCCAGAATTTATGTACTTACCATAATGATGGATCCATTCATTCATGTCTGTCCTATGTGATAACCCTTCCTCGCCCCCTTTCTGTTGCCATCTGTGGGGCCTGAAGGATATTTTGATTCATTATTAGCAGACTGGAGTTCCGCTGTGGCGACCCCTAACCGAGAAAAGCCGAAAGACACAAACAAACAAACCATTTATTATACTAGGCATCCTGTCCTCAACATCACTTGAAATGTGGTAACCATGTGCACTAGAGCATGATGGGAAAAAAGTTTTAAAGGTCTTGATGCTGGAGCACTATTCTTATCAGAGCAGATCTGACAAGGGACTCAAGAGCCCTTAAGTCATATTGGATAGGCATGAATGAAAGGATCCAGCATTATGGTCTTCTTTCCATCACCTTAAATGACCACTGTCCTTTGACCAGGAATTTGTTTTCCATAGTGGACTGCAGTACTAGTACCTGATCTCCAGAGTTAAATTCTGTAAGTCAGAATTCTTACTGTAAATCTATTGTTGCATTTCATAGGATTGCTCAAAATATGCCTTGTTATCATGGACATCACCAACTTTAATCTTTTCTGCAAACTAACGTAATATTCTCACACTGTTAAGAGGTGCCTTTTCCTTTTTCCAAGTTTTCTTAGCAATGTCAAGCAGCCCTCTTGGATGCTTGCCATACAGAAGTTCTAATGTGGGAACACAGTTAAAGTTTGTGACACCTCTCTGATCGGAAACACTAAGTAAGGTAACAACTGCTCTCAGTTTCTTCCATCTGTATCTGTAATTTTCCATAACATTAAATAGGATGTTGTCAGTTTTCATTCATTCATCAAATGTTGGGTTCAGATCCAATCCTCGGATCTGACTCAGCTGTTACTATAGCTTGTGGTGGCCATAAAGCTCTTGAGCTTCTCCCTTACCCACAATGCACCAACCCCTAACATACTTCAGATCTCGTTTGATTCTTTTGTGAAATAAATGTGGTCATCTGAGCTCTTGAGCGGTTTTTTTTAGATTAGTGTTTTTTTTTTTTTTTGTGGCTATTTTTTCCTTATTCATATTTTTCTTGCACTTAGTATATCCCTCTTGTATACCATTGCTGGTATTTTTTGTAGTTATTTCCCTTTTTTCTATTTAACTTTTTCTTTACACCTTTCAGTGTATTTAACATTGTTGGTACTTTTTCTTCCCTTGTCTTTGTAAAAAAAAAAAAAAAACTCTTTACTATCCCTTTTTCTTCCTTATTATATTTGAAGATGTTTGAAAAAGGCCCTTTGGGGTTTAAGAAATATAAAAAATGCGGTCATAAGCTTCTGCTCTCAGATGCACATGATTTGTGTGGTTATTGCCTGGGCCCAGACCACCTGAACATAGATTGTTCTATCTGCAGGAATTTTAACTCTCGAGCTATCATTGACCATAAGAACAAGTTAATATTAAAAGGTTTGTTACCGTCTGCCTTTTCTGAAGCAATTAATGGGGCTCAAACCCCTAAGACTATTTCTAAGGAGTCTTCAAAAAAGTCCCCAAGACTGTCTGGATCTTCCACTCCATCATCGATGGAACTGCCAAAAAAACAGGCATAGGACAGATCCGAAGGCTTCCATATTGAAGCCAACTCCAGAATCCCAAAAAACTTCTTCATATCCAAGTTTGTTGGATCTAAAGCTTCTTCCAATAACTTGATATTCTCCAACCACTGACCTGGTGCTGTCTAGGGTCCCATCTCTGTTTTTGGAAAGACAGCATTCAAAATCTCCTTCTCTAGCTCCTCTTGTTCTTCCAGGTGTCTCACTGAAGCCAATGTGGATAGGATGAGGAGGAGATTTTTCTCAGCGCAGATACAGATGGTGGCTCTCCTGGCTCCTATCCCTTTGGATCAGGAAGCCTTGGTTTGCTGTACCCCTCCACTATTGGCTCCTTCTCCGATCTGGCAGTCCATTTCAGAGCCTTTGGATCCGAGCTTACTGAGAGCATCTGAGTCGGATCCAGAGAATATTTTTATCCTCAGATCTGAAGATTTCTCTGAGTGCTGCGTCTCCGACAAGTTCGGAACCGAATGGCTCTCAGAGTTGTAGCATCCTTGCTGGATTTGAGGTGTTGGAATCGACTTCATAGTTGTTGGAGCCATCTCTGCCCATCAGAGCCATGGGCATTCGACAGCACAGCTCCGACCTCCACCTCGGGTGAAATGCCTTTGGGACAGATGGAGCCGATGGTGCAGAAGTATGGCTTCATGTTTCATTTGGCTTCCTTCTGCCCAGGACTTTCTGCTTTTGAGGTGGTGGAGAGAGTTTCTCTGCTTTAGCAGGATGGAAGCCCCTCGTGGATCTCTCTTCAGGATCTCATGTGTCTCAGTATCCTGAGCCTCAGCATTCAACTTCACAGGGACAGCCAGCCCAAACTGTCCAAGCTACCACCCAGCAGTGTATCACCACCTCTTCTGATACATCTCTGGAACATCCCAAAAAAGAAGTACCTCAGAAGAGAAAGTGCAAAAGGAGACAGTTGGATTCCCCATAGGAATGTATCACTGAAGATACCGATTTCGATGAAGGGGAAGGATCCCCAAGATCACCACCTGAAGATGTCTCATTTGGAGACATCCTAGAGATCCTAAAACAAAGGGATGGTTGGTCCTCCAACAATCCTTCTCTGGAGGAATCGGTATTCCTTGAGGCATTTGGATCTGGCCTGTCTACCTCCTGGGTGATTCCACCTGCTGCTGAGCTCATTAATTTAATCTTTAAATGGGTGTGGAAGTAGCCTGACTTGGTTGAACCTATTCCCAGAGACTGAATTGGATTCAGGCACCACCTGCAGGAAGAGAGTTTTGGAGTAAGGGAGTACCTGTAGATGTTATGGCTGTGGCAGAGGCCACTAAGAAGGAACTTGCAGAACAGAGTTCCATTGTCCATCCCCCTAACAGAGAGTCTTGGGCTTTGGATAGGTTCAGGAAGCATGTCAACCTCATCTCTAATTTCTGTTAATATTTTCTTAGAATACCCCCTGTTTAAAACCATATCTATTAAGACTTCACATTCTTTTAAAAGCATTGATTCAACTGACACCATCTAAGCCAAACGCACAAGCTGGCCTTTTACAACAGTTTACTTTTGTTTATAAGAATGCCAGCTTTGATAGTGCAAATACATATTCGAAAATGTGATTTTTCTGTGTATATTGACACATAACACATACTCTTAGTGTCCTTAACCAATTCCATATCTAAATACAAAATTTTATCAGTGTTATAGTGATACATAAAATGTAAAAAATCCAAAGTTTGATTCATGTATTCAAAAACTTACTGAAGTCTTATCAATTGCATCTATCTGTGATATAAATACGTCATCCAGGAAATGAGTGTAGAATGCTCATGAGTCTTGGTATTGACTGTTAAAAATAAAGGACTGCTGTTTTGTTTTTTGTTTTGATCAGTCATCATATACTCGATAAAACATATTTCTGTGTAATTCTGAGCTGCTTGAATTTGCAGTGCTGTGATTTACATATGTATGTGCCAAATGCTGAGCCAGTCAGATGTAATACATATTAGTAGCTGCTATTTTGTATATCAGAAGGAGGGAGGCATTTAAAAAAAACAGAAGGATGCTACCTTATTGCAGGAATTATACTAATAGTTAAGTATGTTAGACTCACTGAAAAGCAGACTCATATGTTTTAGCTGTAAGGCTCAGTTGTTCTCCAGATGCATAGAAAGGAACAGCATTTCAAAAAGGAGGCTATTGTTTACTGCCAATATTTGTCCTGTAGAATTGTAGGAGAATTAATTTAATATAATCTGCATCTATCAAATAGTGTTGAAGCACATATAAACACCTAAATTCTATTAATGGTACATAGTTATGCGGTTTTGTACAAAGTACTAATACTGTATTGAATCAGTTCTAGTTAATGACTCGTAAGACAACATGCACTTGTATTGTAAAACCTTTTAAATTGTCACTATTGTATTTAGTTCCTGCTTTCTTGTGGTACTGCACAGTAATAAAACAAATAGGTTTGGACAGTATAAGCTCTGACTAAAAACCTCAGTACTTTGTTATGCCCCACCATCATGTATTAAGCGTGTAGCACAAAAGGGGAAAGAAATGAAATATACAGAGTCATTGCTAATTCAGTGTGAGCCCTGGGCAGTTACCTGACTTGCCCCCCCAGCCCAAAGTCGAGGACCAGCTATTGTGTCAAGAAAATTCTGCTAACTCCCTGCTGCAGTTACTAACAACTAAATGTGTTCATTTGGGCAGCCACAATATCAGCAGTGGCTGCTTAAATAAATGCCAGTAGTGCATTGCTCCTATTTGTCACTCTCATGATATGCTAATCCTACCCCCTAACAGCTTGTACTCAGGGCTGCTGCTGTCTTTGCCTCATCTTAGCTACACTACTGCAGATATACTTTTCTTGAACAAGTAATTCAAGCAATTTCTAGTAGGAATACACTGCCAGCTGCCCATGGCTGGGAGTTCAGATCCTCCAAACTGCTTGTAGCATCCATTTCCTCAACTCAGCTTACATGGTAAAGCTCATTATTATGCAAGTCTCAAGTTAAATTTATGGTACCAGGGGAGTGCCACAAAACTACGTTATACCAAGCAAGACGGTAGGTAGATAACATGCAGCAAATCTGTACTACACTCAGCATAATGTTTGACACCACTGTCTTCTGTTTATTGTAATGCATAGTGCTGCAGCTTGTCCAGCTTTCCTAGGGGAACTGTTAAAGGTAAAGAGCTGTCACCTTTACATAATAATACAATAGTTATGTTACCTAATTTGCAAAACTCAGATTATCTGTTTAATTAGTCAATATTATGTGCCAATGTTTTTTTTATATATATAGTTCTACATTAGCAAAGCTAAGATGTCTGAATAAGCACATGACTTTGAAAGCTTGAATTACATTTATCTGTTCCTGAACCTGAAGCAAATACTGTCACTACAAGATCATATTATATTTGCTTCTGTTTCACATAAATTAAAAAGCACCAATAAGTAGCAATGGTGTTCATTAAAGCAGTGAGGAGAAAAGTATGTTGTACTTGTAGTACAAAAGTCTTACACGTCTGTGAAATTGTGAAGAACTGATATAGCAGAGCTATTTACCTGGCTGTCTTGGATTCTATAACCATCTGATATACCTAACTAAGATAGTTATACTTTTTGCACTGTACTGCATTTATATATTTGTTTCATTGTTTATTGCTGGCCTGTGTGTGTCTGCATTGTTTGTTCTCACCCTCCCACCCAAGTGGTGTTGTATTGCTAAACATGGTGGCTTTGGAATTGCCCGCCCTGCTGTAAATTTGATTTTGGTCACTCCTCCCATTCCCATAGCATTTCAGAAGGCCAACCCCCTTAGTTTCTTAATACTGAACTATCTTCTGTTTCCTCCCTCTCCAAAAAAAATGTTTACACTTTATTCAGCTGCTTTTACTGTAATTGTGCTCTTCCTACTTTATAGCCTTAATTTTGCTGCATGCTGTCATGTGTTCAAGTGATTTTATTCTGCTATATTTAGTACTGATTACTGCTTGTTAGTAGCCTGATTAATCTGTTATTCTAAGTATCTTAGTTTTGGTTTTAGCACTTGTGCTTCAGGCCAGTTACTTTACATTTAAGATGTTTTTTGTGGTCTACACTCTTGTAGACAAACCCTTATCAAAACCCTCTCTCCATACATCTGTCCAAGTATTCTGAACACTATGTCTAGAAAATTCCCATCACTTTTTCCTGCCAGCCTGGTCGACATGGGCATAGTGAGACAGTGTAGCAACTGCCTCATGTTTACTGACAGCTCTCTTCTCCTAGCACGTAGTTCTACTTGAGAGAAATGCATCTACATCAGTAACCTGGAATGCATGCTCTGTCATGCCACAGTCAGTACTCCTGACAAAGAGGAGATTGCCAGCACAAACGCTATACCACTCACATAGGCTCATAGGTTCATAGGTGTTTACTAGGCTAACGGTCACGAGGGTCTTTTTAAGCCTAGCCATGCATCCCAAATGTCTGACAAGTTCTGATTCCCTTGATAAGTGTAAGCATGGGCCTGGGAGATGAACATTTACAGGTTACCTGTTTGCACCAGAGACATAGGTGCCAAGCACAACATACATCCACCTGTGCAGAGGTCCTCAATAAAAAGTTACCTAAACAGCATATACTTCCAAAACATACTCACAGACATTCCACACACAACACCAAACACATCACACACAGCAGACAACACACCAGTGTCTCACAAACACAGCCCATAAGGCAAAACAATAAACCGTCAAGCCCACAAGGCATAGCAATAAACCAAGCATACTAGTCATTGATGACTCAGTTGTGAGACACACCGATGTCCCCCTCACCAGGATCAACAAGGAGAAGGTCACGGTCAGTTGTCTGTTTGGTGCCAGAATCCACTACATCACGCATGCACTTAAGTCTCTCCACAACAAATACAAGTATGACTATGTCATTATCGATGTTGGTATGAATGACTTGAGATATACCTCACTGGACGATATGAAGAGATATATGATTGAGCTCTGAGTATGTGTCCCAGGCAGGTATGACCCTAGCCCTAAGCAGCATCCTACCTTTACCAAGAATGATACCACAATACCAATAAAAAAGTAATTGACTTCAACAGTTGGGTTAGTTCCTGGTGTCATTCCAAAGGGATCCAGTATCTGTCTGCCTGGGATGACATGGTTGATAGGCCTCAATGCATTGCCAGAGATGGTCTCCACCTGTCACCACTGGGATTACGGATACTGGCCAAGGCCCTTGCCTCCCCCAGTGTGCCTTTTTTAGGCAGTGTCCCAAAGACAAATCTTCCAACATAAAAGATCTGTCAAAAAGCAAACTGAAGGTCATGCTGCTTAACGCTAGGAGCCATAACCTGAAAATGCACTCACTGGAGGCTCTCCTTGCACTGGAAGATGCCGACATCTGTGCTGTCACGGAAACTTGGTTCAGAGCTGTGGAGAGCACCCCTACCTTACCAGGCTAAGCCTCTTTCCGCACATTCTAACCCTAAAATGAGGACAGGAAGACTATAGGTGGTGGAATCTCTGTCTTCATTAAGGATAGGCACACCTCCATACTGGTTTGCCAACATGACACACTGGAACTACTACTGGAGCAACTGATGGCTGGCAAGACACCCATCCAAGTTACAGCCAGATATAGACCCCCTCTCCATGACTCAGGACACTCACTCCTCTTACCTGGATTTACTTGACTTCGTCAAGGTACCCCCCCCAACACTCTGATCCTTGGTGACTTCAACTACCCCACCATACACTGGGTGAACTATTCCTTCACTAATGCACTCACTCAACGATTCCTTGACTTCATCAGTTCTAACTCACTAGACCAGCTTGTTTCATCGCCCACAAAGGGAGATAACATTCTGGACTTGGTTCTCACCAACATGGGTGACCACTGCACTACTCCCATAGTATGTTCTTCCCTGGTGAGATCAGATCATCGGACTGTCTCATTAGAAATTTCTGTTCCACCCAACCCACCCCCCCATCCCACCAGCCGCAGTCAAGCTAAAAATTTCTCAAAAGCTGACTACAACCTCCTAAGGGAGGGTACCAGCAGCTTCACACCTTTGCTGCCTCAGAGGATGCAGACAACTATGCTGAACAGTACACCAGTGCAGTATACAAGCACCTGTACAACTACATGGACACAGCCATACCCAACAGAACTAAAACCTGCTCCTCAAGGCAAAACAAACCTGTTTGGCAGGCATCCTCTATCAACAGGCTTTACAGCAAAAGGAAGAAACTGTTGTCCAAGGGTAAAAAGGAACAAATTCCAAATTGGAAAAACTCTCTCATTAGCCTCAACAAGCAAATTAGATCACTAGTGAAAACCTGCAAAACCAATAATGAATTGAAACTAGCCTCCGAAACAAAGGGAAACCACAAAGCCTTCTTCAGTTATGTCAGAAACCTCCATGGCAAGGCCTAGGTTTGTTCCGAATTAGTATTTAACAGTGTCACATACACTGATCCTGTTGACTTAACCAACCTGGTAGCAGATAGGTTCAGCGCAAACTTCACCCCCTTGCTCCCCCCAAAGGCCCTGTTGACATCCCCTGATACTTGTCCTGCACCTCATATCTCCATAGGTCAAGTGTTAAAAGCCATATCCAAGGCAAAGAACACAGCTTCCATATGACCTGATAGTATCCAAGCTGTATTGTGAACCATCTCCAGCAAGAACTGGCTTTGCCATTGATCACCCTGTTCAATCACAGCTTAAGTATAGGCTTCATTCCAGCAGAGTTTTGAGAACTGCCATTGTCATCCCCTTGCACAGAGGTGGTACCACGACTGACCCTGAAAACTATCGCCCCATTAGCTTAACAAGTCTGATCTGTAAAGCCATGGAGTGTATTATGGATCTCATAAACAAGGACATAGGTAATCTCCAAGCACTTGACACCACCCAGTTCTGATTTGCCAAGGGCAGATCTTGCCTGTTGAACCTGGTTGACTTCTTTGAGACTGTCACCAAGGCCCTGGATGAGGGAAGTCAGTATATACAGCATACCTCAACTTGGCCAAGGCCTTTGACACAATCCCCCACTCAGGCTTCATCGAGAAGCTAACACAGCTTGATGTAAATCCCCATCTCATCAGGTGGGTGACCAATTGGTTCACCGACAGGGCCCTCAAGGTCAAAATAGGTGCCTCCACCTCTGATAGCAGACCTGTCACTAGTGGAGTTCCCTAGGGATCTGTCATGGGATCCCTACTGTTTGGCATCAACTTCTCCGAAGTCCAAGCAAAGACAAAAGGCCTGTGGCTAACCAAGCTTGTGGACAACTGTAAGTTGGGTGCTGTCATTGACTCCCCAAATTATGTTAACATACTGCAAGACAGTCTGACAGCAGCCAATGACTGGTGCCAAAGTCATGGCCTCAAGCTAAATGCAAAAAAATGTATCATACCATTCGGCAAAATCATGACCCGTAATGATTACCACATCAATGGCAACCTCCTAAGCACACATCCTATGGTAATAGACCTGAGTACTCAGGCTGATAATCTCACATTCAACCATCATATAGCGGTAGTGGTCAGAAAAGCCTTTTACTTGGTTCATCTCATAAGTAAAGGGATTGCATATAGAAAAAAGGAGGTTATTATCTCTCTGTACTCCTCCCTCATTAGACCAGTAATTGAGTATAATGCCCTGTTTGGTATGTACCTCTAATAGGGATGATTTTATAGATAATGACCCAGCTAGCCAATGTAAGGTAGCCTTCTTTAAACGGACTAAAAATATGAAGAATTTAAGAACTAATGTCTGGCATTTATGGCTCTTTAAAGCCTATCAACATAAACAGATTACGCCTAGGGGACTTAGAGTTAAGTTACAACCCTTGGTACTTAGTGTTGACCAGTTACTTTCTAAACAATGGACACAGGTACAACAGCAGGCATCCATGGGTTTTGTGGATGCCTTAGCAGCCTATTATGAACATATGGTTCAACAAAGCATTCAGGAAGTTGAAACTCTATGTCAGAACCTTAATGCTTTTGAGACTTTATCTTGCAATATCCTGTCTGAACCAACTCAGTAATGAACTACGTGACTTGAAAAAGTCACTTAAAGAAAAAAAGATGAAAAATTTTAACAGAGATTTAGGTGACTATGAGAAAGGCAAACCTATTTCCAAAAATGTCAAATTTATGTTCTCTGACAAGAAACCATTTACTCCTAAATGGAAAAGACCTAAGCCAATTCTTAAAAGAAATAGAGATCCCTCTAGTTTCACTTCAGGGGATGAATCATCATCCAATACTGAGGCTGATGATAACCACACAGTTGTATCACCAGACCCCAAGCGAAGTAATTTGCAACACCCTTTAGGGTCAGGATCAGAAGAGGGGGGAGGAAACATAAGGGCAACAAGCAATTTGGAGGGGCTCCTCAAACTGATGACACAAAGGTATATACTTGTTTTAATGTGCATAACATTTCTTCTGTAAACCTGTCTGAAACTGAAATAAAGATCTTGAATAAAGGCCTGAACTTTGTACCTGTTTTTTTTTTTTTTTGTTCCTGAATATACTCTGGCTCAGGATGTTATGGATTTTTGTAGTTTATTAAATCTAAGGCTCTATTTTGATAATGCTCCAACCAATACTCAGTGAGGTTTTAAATTTCGTGGATCTACCTTTATGCCCCAATGTCACCTATTGTATCGATTTTTCAATCTAATGTTCGTTAAGATCTACACTTTAATCCTCATGAGTATAAGAACTTTCCCAACAATTTATCTAAGGTTGAGGAACAATGTATAGATAGTTTAAGGAATAGCAGGGATATTGTTATTCTACCTGCAGATAAAGGAGGCATGGTTGTGATACAGGACTGGGTCTCTTATTGTGGGGAGGCATTGAAACTGTTAGACGATGATAGATACTATATGACTATGGCATTGGATCCTACTAGGAGGTTCAAAATGGAAATTGATATCTTTCTAGATGAAGCTCAGGAGGAAGGCATTATCACTAGTGCAGACATTTTCCATCTTAAGGTACTTGACCCCAAACAGCAGTATCTTTATCTTTTACCTAAGATCCACAAGGATCTCAAAAATCCACCGGGGCGGCCTAGAGTGGCTGGTTGGGGCTTCCTTACTGAACCCCTCTCCGAATTACTGACACTATATTTGAAACCCTTGTTAGCTTATGTGCGAGCACGCATTCAGGACACTACTCAGTTTTTGGGTATTATCTCCGAAATGCAGGTAGAACAGGACTGGCTTTTATGTACCCTGGATGTCACTTCTCTGTATACCAACATCCCACATTGGGGAAGGTTGTTAGCATTACAACATTGGCTGGATAAATCTGAATTGTATGAACCAGGTTTTAACACCTTTCTTGTTTGCCTGGCTGAACACGTTTTAACAAAATACTTGTTCTGTTTTCAAGATCCATGTTTTTGGCAAGTACAAGGAACAGCCATGGGGGCCTCCTTTGCACCCATATATGCTGACCTGTTCCTGGCATACCTGGAAGAGGAGTTGATTTATGATGCTTGCCACAATTTATATATTAGTGAGATTGATATTTGGAGGTGATACCTCGATGATTGTTGGTTGGTGTGGAAGTCTGATGGTATTTTCTTGCAAGAATTTGTGGATTATCTTAATGAGACTAAATGGGGCATTGAATTTGAGGTTACCTTCAGTATGACTGAAATTACCTTTTTTGATGTTTTAGTCAGTAGAAATTGGATACTAAGGTATATAGGAAATTTCCCCACTATAATTCTCTCTTGCATGCTACCAGCTTCCACCCACAACATATCATCCGGAACATCCCAAAATCTCAGTTTTTTAGGGTCAGAAGGATTTGCTCCAACTCCTTGATGTATGACCAATATAAAAAGGACATGATCCATCGGTTCCAGGATAGGGGTTACAAACCAGGGGATATTAGCAGGGCTTGCAATTTGCTTCGAGACAGGATAGGGCTAAATTATTGGAATATAAAGTACAATCACCATATACTCAGTCTAGGGTGAGATTTGTTACTACTTTTGGCAGGAACACCAAATCATTTATGCATATTATTAATAGACATTGGAACATCTTGATGGCAGAGGAAAGACTGTCTGATTCCTTCCACAGGGGCCACACATTGGGTTCTGTATTTAGTCATTACAAAACGTTTTACCATAGGGGGACTTTTCCCATCCAACGGACACTAATGGGGGACACATTGGTGGGATGTGTCCCTTGTGGACATTGTTACAGGGTGAACAAAACTAAGGAATTTACCAGCAAAAATATGTCTACAGTCTTTAATATCACTTTTTTGTCAAGTTACAGTACAAGTTGGGTAATATATTTGGCCACTTGTCCATGCTCCACGTTTTACGTGGGCCAAACTTCGAGACCTCTCAAACTTAGAATTGGGGAACATGTGAGTGATATAAAAGACAGTCCAATGCTCTTTTTAAACACACTTGCAAACATAATACTGATTTATTTAGATTTACCATAATTGATTGCGTATTGGGGAATTGTAGGGATAAATCTGGCTGGCATACCATTTTAAATGTTAAAGAAAGAAAATGGATTATCAAACTGGTGGGGGGCTTTTTCCTCCTGGTCTAAATGAGCATCTTTAATTAACCAATAGGTGGTTGTCTTGAATCTGTCTGTATATATAAAGGGCTTTTTTGTCCCATTATTTGTATGCGGTTTGTCTTTTTCACTGAAGAAGGCTATTGAGCCGAAACCGGTTTGGTTTGGGTGTTGGGGCTCTTTTTCCCTAACCCATGATACAGTATTTTTTAGCATATTAAATGGTTCTACCACACTGTGCTGGCTCTTTTTTGAATTTGCCTTTGGACTTTAGAGCCTTTGCACTTGCCGTACGTGCGGGTTTGGATTGATTTTGGCTTTGCTTTGCTTGGTATGTACCTCTCCAAACATCTGCACCAACTGGAAAGGTCACAGAAATACCTCACAAAGAGAATCCATGGCCTCCAAAACCTGTCCTATGCGGACAGGCTCAAATCACTGTCACTCTAATTGGTATCGTACAGATTGCTCAGAGGTGATCTGTGTCTTACCTACAAGGCAATCTCAGCCCTGCCCTACTAGAGATGCTCCATATCCGTAAGTCTAACTCCTTGTGCATTACCCACTCGAAAGGCCTGAATCTAATATGCTGGAGAGACAGGTTTGTTTCCCAGAGGCTGCCTTGTCTCTAGAATAGATGTCCCATACACATCAAACAGAGTCTCTCACTGACCCTCTTCAAGCGCAACCTTGATGAATGGATGGGAAAGCACAAATTTGTCCCAGAGGTTCCACTTGTGTCCCCCAATGACAGGGGTGACAGGTGCTGACTGAGGTTTCTTTTTGGGGATAAACTCTTGACTAGGCTTGTAAGGGCCATTAGCCTAGTAACCTCCTGTGATCCTATGGTAAGTGCAATTGTAGTTTGCATATAATGCATCCTGCTCATTTTATGTCCCACATATAATTTGTAGAAAAAATATGAAATGCCATGTTGGTCCACTAACAGAAAACACAAAGATACTGGAACACAGATGTGATATGTTACCTTTTATTGGACCAACATAGGTTTTGCAATTACTGGTTGGGCTCCAAACTGATCCTCTGTTCTGACTCAGCTGTTTACAAAAGCTTGAGGTCTTCCACTGGCTTGTAGCTGTATCCCTATCCCATAATGCACCAGAAAGCTCCTCAGATCTTGTTTGCCAGTAACAAGATTAGGTGTTCTCCATTTTGGCTTTGGCTAAGTGTATTTCATTTTTTGCTTCAGATATTCAAATAGTTGTTTTTTTCTGTGAGAATTTATAGCCATAGTTTAGATAGGTTGTTTGGCTTCTGATTTATTCTGTTTGGCCATTGTTTTTTCCTCCTTAGGCCATTGTATACTCCCTATCCCCTTTCCGCCTCTGCTAGGCTTGTTTAAGTTAGAGAGCCTTTTAGAAACCATTATATACCTCTTCTATTCTCTTCCTTAGGCTTGTTTAAGTTAGAGAACCTTTTACAAGTTAATTAGTTTTTAGATTTTCTCTTTACCTGCATTGTCTAAACGGTAAGCTCTTTTTAGTTACATAGCTATCGTTGGCCAATTTTAGTTGGAGGTTCTTCTTCCCTGTGTTTTTTCCGTCTTTCTATTAGAGGGCAAATTATTGTGTTAAACATTTTTGCTGTTTGTTGCCGTCGTTAAATCTGCCTAATCCTTTCTCTAGTTATAGTGTGCCTATATATATATATATATATATATATATATATATATATATATATATGGGTCTACTTCATAACATTGAAATTTCATAACATTGACACCATAACATCGAAAATTCAAAACACTGAAAACCCAAAACAATGGAAACTCAGAACATTGAAAGTGTGCTTCATAACATTGAAAACTACATTACACAAGTAAATAATATCACCTCCACCTACAACTACACCTAACTAAGAAACACACTTTCTACTGTGTTTCTGCAGGGGGGCAAGCCCCCCTGCACTCTCCATGTGGGCCCCCCCCCGTAAATTAAATATACCAATTCCAAGATCTCACTACAGTGGAAACGTTTTTCCATTGTAGTGAGATCTTGGAGTTGGTATATTTAATTTACGGGGATGTGAGGGGCAGAGCTCCTCACATGGGGGGTGCAGGGGGGCTTTCTCCCCTGCAGAAATGTAGTAGAAAGTGTGTTTGTTAGCTAGGTGGTGTTGTAGGTGGAGAGTATGTTATTTACATTTGCATTGTATTTTTCAATGTTCTGAATTTTCAGTGTTTTGGGTTTTCAATGTTTTGGAATTTAGGTGTTTTGGTCTCATTGTTATGAAATTCAATGTTATGAAGTAGACCCATATACATTTTTTTGTTGTGTTGTTGTGTCTTTTGGCTTTTCCCGGTTAGGGGTCACCACAGCAGAACTCCAGTCCGCTAATGATTGGCAGTAGATTTTTACGTGCCGAGTTGCTGGCCCTGACGCACAACCTTCAACGAAGGTACGCCCATTCACGCACGTCTCCACACAGAAGACACTCCAGCTGAGAATCGAACAGGACACCGTCTTACTGTGAGGCGACAACGCTACCGCAGCACCACCACCGCAGTAGACCCATATACATTATTTTATATAAATATATATATATATATATATATATATATATATATATATATATATAAAGAAGTTTTGGTTGTTTGTAATTAGTATTGTTGAAAATATTTGCTGTTGTTGATGTTAAACTTTAGGTTAAATAGAAATGTCTAAGGAAACTAAAGAATCCAAACTTTCGGGATTCAAAAAGTGCACAAAATGCAGTCAAAAAATGTCTTTGACAGATGGTCACACAGTTCATGTCTACTGTTTTGGTACTGTTCACTTGTAGGAATCATGTGCCATATGCCATGCATTCAGTAGCAGAGTTTTGTCAGAAAGGAAACACAAATTAATATTGAGGGTTACTGAAGACTCCATTTACAGTAGCACTTGAAGAAGGTCAGAGTTCCTCCAAATTATTGTCTTCCAAATCAGAAAAGTCTGGGAAAAGAACTTCTACTTCTTCCACCCAGTGGGAACCATCAACAAATTGGCAAGAGAGTCTTCTTTGGATCCAAAGTCAGTTGGAAGTGAAAAGTCTTCCTCCTTGGCTCCTGCGGTGATTTCAAAGCGAGTGGAGTTTCAAATAAGGAGCCGATCCCTGGAACTGGAGCCAGTCTTCCCAACTCTGAGATCTCCTTTGCTCCAGTGGATCAAGTCTCCTACTCCCTCTTCTTGATCATCCAGAAGTCTCTCCAATGATGATGTGGATTGTGTGGTGCAGAGACTTTTGAGGACACTGGCACTGGCCAAACCTCTGTCGCCTCCAGCCTGTAGGGATTTGGAGCTGATCAAGACTGCCTCCCCTTCATCGATTCCTCCTTCGATCCATTCTGGGACCTCAAAGCTAGAGTGTCTGGAACTGGTTGAAGTGGAGCCATTGGCTGCGAGACCTGCACCAGTATCTTCGATTCTCTGAACTCGAGGGGTCTGGGAGCCAACGATCTCTGTTCAAGTCCAGGGAGGACAGTTGAGTCAGACAGTTGTCTGATCCAAACTTGCCTCTCGGGGTTTCGGCGTGGGTGAGCTCAGCTCGTACATTAGTCTCAGAGCCAAACCTCTTGGATCCAGGAATGCCTTCTAATCCTTCGGGACCAGGAGCTTCCTTGGATCGGGGGCAGGGGGGCCTTCGAGGTGATGAGGAGAGTGTTATTACCACCAACAGCTCCACTCCCAGGACATTCTTCCCCCAAAAGCGCCAGTACCTGTCTAAGTACCAGCACATCCACACAAGCGTGGAGACCCCAAGTCTCAGGATGCCCCATTGGGTGAAGCCCCCTCTTCCAAAACTTCTCTTGAATACCCTTCCAAAGAGGTCCATTGGAAGCAATTATGCAAGAGGAAGCATTTAGATTCCCCAGAGGAGTCCATCACTTCAGATACGGACCTCAATGAGTCAGAAGGGCCCCCACAGTCACCCTTTGAGAATGTATCCTTTGCAGACATCCTGAAACTCCTGAAACAGCGAGGTGGCTGGAAGTCCATCAACCCTTCTGAGGAGGAGTCCATATACCTGGCGGCTTTTGGTTCTCGCCCCTCCACCTCTTGGGTGTTTCTGCCTTTCGATGAACTCATGAATGTAGTTAGTTGAAAGGAGTGGAAGTCTCCATATACAGTGAATCCATTTAATTCCTTGGAGGCCAAATAAGTTTATTTTAGCACCTTTAGAGAGGGAGTATCTTACAAAGGGTGTCCCGGTAGATGCTATGGTGGTGGCGGCAGCCACCAGAAAGAACTGTCAGAGATGTCTTCATCTGTCCATCTACCGAACAAGGAGTCTCGTACGATGGATAGCTATGGTAAGCGCATGTTTTCTTCAGTGACATTTGCTATTAGATTGCTGAACTATTTGACTCATTTCACAAGATTACAGAGAGATCTGAAAGAGCTAGGAGATACTCTGCAAGGTACAGTAGCTACGGGGTTCACAGACAAGGTTTTTTTTCCCAACTCTCCACCTTAAACTCAGTGGTTAACTCCTCCATGAGGCTTATTTCTTACGCAACAGATGGAGCGAGTAGAGCAGCAGGTTCAGGAATTTCCCTGCAGAGACATTCCTGGATGCACTTGTGCAACTTTGTGGAACCTTTTAAATCTATCTTTATCAATGCCCCTTTCGATGGTTCATTACTTTTCAGACCAAAAATTAAAGATACACTCACCAGGTGTGAGCAGGAAGGAAAAACTCTCCCTGCTGTTGGAGTACGTTTTTCTGTACCTTCTAGACCTTATCCCAAAGGTCAAAAGGGAGGAAAGATATGGTTCCAAAAATCCCAGAGAGTTTTTCAGGATGCAAGCAGTGACACTTCCCCCAGAGGCAGAGAGTGAAAGCAATAATGGGAGATGCCATCCTTTCAGCAGAGGGGGTCCACAAAATCAGGGTGACCGAAATTCTTTTCGCGGTAGGCCCTTTCAGAGCTCCTGAAAGGAGGCCCATCTGTCCACCTCTGGAGGCAGTTGGGGGTCGCTTGTCTTTGTACCCAGAGGCCTGGCAAAAAATAAAAGACAAATGGGTACAAAGTATCATGTCCAGGGGCTACTCTGTACCCTTTTCCTTTCCCATCCCAAACAAGAAAAACATCCCAGACGTTCCAGACAGTCAGAGGGAGCAAGGAACTCTAGAGATTCCAAAGTTGCTAGACAAAAGAGTCATCCAAACAGTCCCGGCAGACCAAATAGGATCCGGAACTTACTCAAGGTTAAAGAACCCAATGTGGATCTCAGCAGATTGAACAGATCAGTAAGAAAAGCAAAGTTCATAATGATGACACTGCAGTTGATTCTTCCCTTTTTGGGAAAAGACAATTGGATGTGCTGTATAGACCTCCAGAATGCGTACTACCACATAAAAATGGACAGGCCATCTAGAAGTCACCTGCGCTTTTGGCTGGGAGCCAGTCAATATCAGTTTTGAGCCCTGCCCTTTGGTCTCACTACAGCCCCCAGAGTGTTCAACAAGTGTATGGCAGTGGTCACGGCTTACTTGAGATGTCTGGGATTCAGAGTGTTTCCATATCTAGATGACTGGCTCCTAACCGCCACTACCAAGCATCTGCTACAAAAAGCAAGAGACGCCCCATTACTTCTCTGCTCTCACCTAGGCATCACAATAAACTACAAAAAAATCTGCCCTGTTGCCATCTCAATGTATAATTTTTATAGGAGCAAACTTAAGACATGACACAAATGATGGCAAAACTTCCTACAGAAAGAGCTGTTCAGCTCTATGAACTATGCAGTTCAAGCTCCAGTTTTGGTGCAAGACGTGGCTACCAGTAATCTACAGGAAAAAAGTAGATTGAATTTACTCAGAGATGATTAAAATAAAAGAAACATTTAAGGAATATATCAACTCAAATAAAAGGCTGGACAAAAATGGAAGAAGCTTTAAACAGCTCTTCATATGAACTGATAAATCTGCAAAATCAGAGGGTGAAATGAAGAAAAGTCTGGCTAGGTACAAGACCTCTCAAGAAGAGCTGTTTCACAAAATTTTAGAGAAAAAAGACCAAGCTAATATGGAAAACCTGAGATTTTCTTCTGTGCCAGAGAAACTGACTATATTAGTTTTATGAAAGCACATGTAAGCAACTGGACTCATATTCCCTGGCAGGATTTGTTAATTGAAAGGGCACATCATTTGTATGCTCCAAAACTGGCCACAAGAAAGCAGCCAAGACTTATATTAGTAAAGATTCAATTATACAAGCAGAAAGAGTTGATCTTGACAAAACTGTGGCAGAAGGGCAAATAATTAAAAGGGCAAATAATTAAAAATTGGAGACAGCCATGTGTGGAAAATGATTATTCACTGTACCTCAGGCAGAAGAGAAGCAAATCTATCTCAGCAGTCAGAGAATGTTGAGAGGCAGGTGTGAGAAAGCTGATGTATCCAACTGTCTTCAGAGTATTTTTTCATGGAAGATCGAAGTCAGTGTTTGATGAAGAACAGGCTACAGAGAAAATACAAATGTTTGTCCAACAAAAAGTGAGCCAACTAACACAAAGGGACTCAGCTTCTTAGTTTTCTGATCATAAAGTCTACAGACTTTGTCAGTGAAACCATTTCCAGTGTTACAAAAGAAAATGCTTGAGAGACAGAAGCACAGGAGTTGATTAGAAGAATCAGGTGTTCCATGGACTTGAACTGGAGTCTGGGCGTAGGAGATGGGGATGAACAGGAAAAAGACCAGCATCATTGAAATTAGTGAACAAATGTGAGACTGTAAAGCATCAATCACATTTGTGAAAATGGCTTTATAAGAAAAAGTGGTTGAGAAAAAATGGACTTTTGTTGACTTTGTTAAAGTTGTGTGTGGACTGAAAAGCATTTACCCCACTTCATGACATTAATGTTTTTAAGGACACTAAAAAGAAAAAAAAAAGTAACTGTAAGTAAAAACATTTTTATTCTTAACAGTATTTGTATAAAACAGTTCATGATGTAAATTGCATGTTATATAATAAAGCAGATTTACGTAGAATATAGTCAGGGCTATCTAATAGGTGGGGGTTGAGGGTGAGTCTTTTCAGTGATTGTTGTATGTGATAAAAGATACTAAAGTGAACAAGTACTTGATTGTTTTAGTTTTAAGAAATGTAGGCATTACATTGTAAAAAGAGAAAAAAGGCTAGACAAAAGCATGCTTAGGTTAATATGCTGTAATCTTAGGTTGTTGGGGTAGGGTATAAAAATGCACTAATTATAATATGTGAAGTGTTGAAATGTTTTCTCTTACTTTTGCATAGGTAAATGTCTGGGTAAATACCATTGGCTTAATTTAAAAGCAACTATTTTTGTGTAAGCATGTGGGCTTTAAAAAGAAGAGAACATTGTGAATGCAGTGAAAACTTTTTTCCTTTAGCAAATAAGTGTTCAGTGTGAGCTGGAGTCAAAATCTGTCTTCAGTTGTACATTCTGTTCTTATGTTTCCATGGAGATAAGCTACAATAGGTGCAGGCAATAAATCTTGAGAGTTCTAGGCATCGTTTGCTGAAAGACATATAACATTAAAGGGTACAAGGGCAAACAGCTCAGTAAAATAGTTTGAAACTCTATGAAGTTAATAAGAGATAGCAGCTTTTCTGGTACCTAAAGACTTCACTGCATTTACTAGAACAGTGAATAATTTAGTTTTAATTTTAGATAGCCAGTGCCTTTTGTCATAAGACTAAAAGTTAATGTTTTGTGAAAGCATACACACTGTTTTTCACATTTGGGAATAGAATAGAGAAAAGAAAATAGCAGATAGCAAATAGTGAAAGTAAGAGCACAGGCTGTAACATGCACCTTAGCATGGATATCCTTAGTTTTAGATTTAGTTATGCATGTGTGTGCAGCTGTCGATTTACGACAGTCGTTCCTATCAGGAGGGTTAAACCTCATTATTTGAATATGTACATAGTTTTATGTATTTGTATTAAGTTAATATGTTCTGGGGTGTGTTTTTTGTGTGTTTTCGTTAAACAAAAAGTTTTGTAAAATGTGTTATAGGTTCAAATGGAGATGACAAGAAACAACTGTGTAAAAGATTAGCCTGACAAACTTTAGTGGGTGCATGTAACACAATAGTTGGAAACAGACATTTTAAAAAGCTGTCATGTATATTAGGTGGGATTAACAACTTATCATAATGGCTACACTATCCATATTATTGTAAAATGTTAGTGGACTCATGGGTATAGACAAAAGGGTAAGAATATTGAATTAAATTAAGAAATGCAGAGAGCAAATAGCAATGCTACAGCAGATACATTTGGAAAGAAATGTGCATATGAATTTGATAAAGAAATGATTTCAGATGGATATTCAGCAGAGTATCAGAGACAAAGGAAAAGGGGAGTACTGACAGTAACTGCTAGAGAAGCTCCAGTAGTGATAGTAGAGAATAAAAAGATAATGGGAAATTTGTGGTAGTAAGATGCTACTGGCAATGGAGGGGGATTACTCTGGCATGTATTTATATTCCCCCTAAAACTGCTATTGTGGAGCTTAAGAACATTTTGGCAGAAATAATCAGCTTTCAGCAGGGAATATTACTTATAGGTGGTAACTGGAAGTTGGTTTGCAAAACTAAGGCTGTATCTGGGGGACCTAGAAGGGAAAATATAACAAAAAAGAGTACATTTCTGAAGAAATTTATGAAAATATTTGGTATGGAAGACATGAATTCAGTAGTAGTAACTTGGAAAATAATTTACATTTTATTCCCCAAGATACAATAACTGGGCTAAACGACACAGAAATAATATTTCACAGGAATATGTACATTTAATTAAAAGCTTTGACACATATCCAATAACTATTTCAGATCATGCGCTAGTAAAAACATAGGGATGAGTCAGTGTCTCATTTTTACTTTATTACACTGCATTTTTATCTATCTACCTATTAATAAGAGAAGAATTTAAGGAATGGATAGTGGAAATTATTGGAGAGTTACTAGGGAAGAAAGATATTTCTTCAGAAGTTAAAGCTAGTGAGTGGGATAAAATGAAAGTGGAGTTTAAAAATAGGGTAGAAATAAAAGAAAGAGATATGGTTAAGAAGTAATAGGAATTATTTATAGGGGCTGACAAAGGTTAATTATTACAGAATAAGGGGAATCTCACAGAGCAAGAAAAAATGCAACTGCAGAGTGCTAAAGAGAAAATAGGGGAGTATCTGAATAATATACAATAACTGGGCAACTATTTCAGATCATGCATGTAAAAACATAGGGATGAGTCAGAGTCTCTTTTTTTTTTTTATTACACTGCATTTTTATCTATCTACCTATTAATAAGAGAAATTATTTATAGGGGCTGACAAAGGTTAATTATTACAGAATAAGGGGAATCTCACAGAGCAAGAAAAAATGCAACTGCAGAGTGCTAAGGAGAAAATAGGGGAGTATCTGAATAATATCCATTGGTTTAGAAAGATTGCTATTATGCAGATGTTTTGATGATAAATCCAGAGTTCAAAAACTTTTAGCACAACACCTTTAGCAACAGAGAGTAGAAAGGGTTGTTGCCAGACTATAACATGAAAAATAATCAGAGATCCTATTGAGGTATTAGAGATATTTTGGAAATTTTATGAAAATATGTATAAAGCAGAGAAATGTAGAAATCAAGAAAGAGCACAAATGGAAATATTTATGGAAGATTTAAATATGCCAACGTTGGAGGTAGATGATGCTCAGCAGTTAACAGTTATGACTGAAGGAGATGAAGTAAAAATGGTGATGTATAACCAATCTGCAGGAAAGTTTCCAGTAGTAGATGGGTATTCCTGTGGAAGTTTGGAAGCTAGGCAGGAAGAAAGTGATAAAGATCTGGGAGGCTTTGTGTAACACTGTTTTAAAATGAGCAGCTGCACCATCATCCTGGAAGAAAACTGTGGTGGTTGTAATACTTTAAGACAGTAAAGAACCACCAGACCCAGCTTCATATAGACCCAGTTCAATTTTAAACCATGATTATACAGTGTTTATGTCTATGATAGCTAAAAGCTTGGCAAAAGTGTTGCCAAAACCAATAGATATGTGTCAGTGTGGTTTTGTGGATGAGAGACGAACATTTGACAACATCAACAGAATGATGATGATCCAGAGTGAAGCAGAATATAAGAAAATACAGCTGTTGTTTGTGGGTAATGCTGCAGAGAAAGCATTTGCCGGAGTAAGCTGCAATTTTGAGTAGGACAATGGACGCATTTGCATTCCCTGATACAACAATAAGGTGAATTAGGAGGATGTGTGGGATCAGAAGCACAAATTAAAGCGAGAGGGCTCCTGATAAGTTATGCCTGAACAGAGGAACCAGCCATGATTGCCCCCCCCTTCCCCAGTGTCATTTGTGTTATATTTAGAGTCATTAGCAAAGAAAATAAGGGACACAAATTCCAGGATATAATTGGTATGGTAAAAAGAAAAGTTGGCTTTATTTGCAGATGATATTATTTTGTTCCTGATAAAACCAGAAAAGGACATCTCAGAGTATTTTGGAACATTGAGACAGTTTCAAATCTTTTCAGGATATAAAATTAATGAAGATAAAACAAAGGCTATAACTGTAAACTATGTACCCACACATGAATTGGTTAAGTAATACCCATATTTATGAGGACATGATAAAATGAAGTATTTAGGAGTAGTGATTAAAAATGCTACTGTTATGTCAGTTAATGTTATGTGGAAAGAGACTATAAGAAAGATAATTCAAAACCTGAGGTTTATGGATATGCATAGCAAAGTGCAAGCAGTGAAAATGTTAGTACTTTTTGTTCTATGTACAGGTCAGGTATATTTTTATCAACCAGAGGAGATGTTATGGTCAGTAATTTATAAAGAGTTGAAGTAATTTTTCTGGGAGTGGTAAAGAGCAAGGGTCAAGTGGGGTAAGTTGATCCTTCCAATAGAACATGGTGGTTTAAGATTATCTGATTTTCAAGGATATTTTAGAGCTACACAGTTAAGGATCATATACATAACACAAGCAGAACGCTATAATTCAAAGTGGAAAGGGTTGATGATGAAACAGTAGGGAAATTCAAGAAATAAGGAGAAAGTGGGATTTTGGATGCAGATTCTTAAGGAAAATAACAGCCATACAGAATATTATATTCATAAAGTAACACAGAGTATTCTAAGAACTAAGTCAACATGAAAATGCAGAAAGGAGATTTTGCCAATAGGAATGTCTGCAATTCAACTTACAGAGAATAGGCAATAGGGGACTGGAATTTACAGGAGAAAACTGGGAAAGGAACCAAGGAATCAGGAGCAAATAGCTAGTAAGGGAAAGGTAATAGAAAAGGAAGAGGCAAAGAAGACATTTAAACTGCAGGCTAGCGACTACCTTCACTATCAGGGACTGATATCAGAGTATAGACAAAGAGAAAGGGATAAGGGAATATTAAGTGAAAGAGCATTTAGTTGGATCTAGAATAGAAGCTGCTTTTAAAAAAGGGATAATTAGTAGGACATACAAAATATTACATGATAATTAAGTGAAAGAGCATTTAGTTGGATCTAGAATAGAAGCTGCTTTTAAAAAAGGGATAATTAGTAGGACATATAAAATATTACATGATAATTAAGTGAAATAGCATTTAGTTGGATCTAGAATAGAAGCTGCTTTTAAAAAAGGGATAATTAGTAGGACATATAAAATATTACATGATAATTAAGTGAAAGAGCATTTAGTTGGATCTAGAATAGAAGCTGCTTTTAAAAAAATGGATAATTAGTAGGACATATAAAATATTACATGATAACTATAGGAATCAATCAGAGGAGGTTAGAAAAGATTGAGAGGATTGATTGGATAATCAATTCACAAGAAAACAAGGGGAGGACATATGTATAGCTCCCAAGTATGCAACAAAGTCTACAAGATTTACAATTTTTACTTGGAATTGTTTGCATAGGTATTCTATGCCCCAAGCAGACTCCAAGGAATTTTTCCTCGGTAGATGCCAAACGTTGGAAGTTTGATGGCATAAAGATAACTGAGAACATATGTTTTGGGAGTGTAAGGAGATGACAGAATTTAAAAATTCCCTATAGAGAACTCTGCCAGTAATACTGGGTAAGCAAATGCTTGTAACTATGGAAATTTTTGTTTTGAGCTGGGATACATTATCTGACTTGCCTAGCTACAGTAAAGCCTTGCTAAGTTTAATTATAGTGGCTGCCAAAAAGCAATTACTAGAAAATAGAATTCTGTGTCTAAATCAACTATAGTTGAAGTATTGAATATTGTAACAGAGATGAAAGAACTGGAAGTAGGATCTTTAGAGAAGGGTAGGAGCAAGTTACATAGAAAAAATGGAAATTGTGGGAACAGTACATGTAGAATAATGTTTTAAAGGAGTATGGTTTATGGGAAGGCAGAAAGTGAGCAATTTATGTAATGTTGGACTGATAGTTACGCAAAAGAACATATATGATGTATAATGTTTGTAAATGGGAGTGTTAATATGGTTTGTTTTCTTTTATATAAATGTATGTTTGTCTATGTTTTAAGTGATGTGTTAAAATATGTTGTAATCAACCTCCATTTTTTCTGTTTTCAATACCCTTTTATAAATTAATGTTATTAAACATACACAAAATCCTTCTTTTTTATCCTTTCTCTTAGCCATTCATTTAATACATGTAAAATATTTTCCTTTCCTTTCTTTATATGATACATACATTATTCTGTTCTTATTATTTTAATTGATTTATCTTACTTCTAACTTATGCACTGTAATCTCTTTTGTATTTTTCCCCTTTTCTTTACATATTCCTTTTATTCACCATCATTTTTGTGCTCTTTCTTCCTTTTTAGAACACATTTTTAACATATTTGGTTACTTTACATAGTATTTAATCTTGCTTATATTTGGTCTCTCCATGTTTATCTTTCATTTTATCTTTTACAAACTCCTCATACTTTACTTTCTTGTCTAAAAAGTCTCAGCTCTTCTTTCCTTCAAGAAATATCATCTTAATAGCATTTCTTTCAGTGTTTCTTTATTTTCCTCATGCATATCTTTCTTTTCATAAGCAGTCCATACTATTTTATTCCAAGAATGCACAGTATAATTTAACCTGAGTATCGTACCTTATTTTCTTCACTCTTACATAATTTTTGTTCTTACATACTCCTTTTTATATGTATCTTTAAAATGTAACCACCATTCTGACCATGCATGTAAAAAGGTCTCATGCTTACGTGATCCCGCCATACCTTTTCTAATTTTTATTTCATTTATTTTGCCATTCTATATATACCTGTAAACCAAGTAGTACCTTTTCATCATTTAATTTCTTTATATTTCCCCAGACATAGCACATATTGCTATATGAGCTGTGAACTCTATTTCCTTCCCCTCATCACTTCAATGTTTTTGAGTATAAGAAATAATCAGTTTGTATTTTTTAAGTTTTTTTACATTTCTGCTGTCTTGTTTTACTCAGTAAACTCCTTGTACATTTTTATATCCTGCATAACTTCCTTTCTTTCTTTTGTAGATTATATTCTGTCAACTATTGCCACTGTATCCACATTTACAAACTACTCTTTGTCCTATAGCAGTGTGTGCACATACCACAATCAACCTTACAGGGCCCTTCTTTATTGTAGTATCTACCAGTAATTCCCTTCCCACCGTCCTAAATATAATATGCAGAATCTTTATTTCTTTCATCAGAAACTTGTTCTTTTTCTGTTTATGTTAGAAACTTGATACCTAACAAACAAATCATGTATGCTTTTGTTTTCCTACACCATTTCAACAGTGCAGATTTCTTCAGTTCACTTTTAATGGTAATAACTATAGAGATTGTCACTGAACATGTTACCTGTTAGAGGACCGATGAGATACAAAAGGCAAAAGGAAAGGATGTCTAACAGAAAACTGTGATGTACTAGAAACAATGGAACATACATTTATCTTCTACAGAAGATGAAAAGGTATCTTTAAAAAGTTGCAAATGCATTTAAAAAGGGATGTCCACGTGAGGTGAACATGAATGTCATATCAAATTATATATATATATATATATATATATATATATATATATATAGATGAAAAAAAAATATTTGCAAGTGTGTGTTTTTATGAAAAGGAATATGTTAGAAAATACTGTATAATAAGCACTAAGACCTGAATGATGTAATTAAAAAGATTCAGTTCTGATTATAACAAGATGAGTCAGAAGAATGAAGTTGGAGCTGTAGGACAGAACCATCTATTTCAATTAAACAGAACTTGAAAATAAAATATTATATGATATAATAATAACTGAAAATATTATTGCTTTTTAAATACCACTTGGAAATAACCAATGGCAACATGGACTTGATAACAGGAGAAAACTTTAACTTTTGTCTACCTCCAAAAAACAGCTTTAGGCATAAAAAAAGTCTTTGAACCCAAGACAAAGAAAACTGTTTTTCTGTGACTGCCATGGAATGCTTGGTTTTGTACATCTAAGTAATGTCTCTACTGCTAGATTCATGCAGAGTTAGCCTTTAAATAAAGCAAACACTTAATTCTTCTGACTAATGTTGAAACAACCATCTTTTAAAAATCTGAATGTTTTTACCTTTTGGTTCCTACTGTTTATAAAAGCAGAATATGATCACAATACATACCGAAATGTACCTTTCAGATTAAAAAGTCACCTTCATTGAATGACATAAGCAAATTTCCATTTATATAAAAGTAATCAAACCATTTTAAGAAGTTCAGATTTACAAACATTCATCACATATAATCTTTTATACAATATAATCAATCCTGCAATACATAAATTGTTCAATTCCTGCTTTCTCTTAAACTACATTCCTCCTCCAAAACATTTTTTCTGCATGTATTGTTCCCACAATTTCCATTTTCTTATGTAATTTACTCCCACCATTTCCTAAAGATCCACTTTCTGTTCTGTTATCTGTGTTACAGTTTTCACTACTTCATGTGTGGCTGGCTTAGACTTTGATTTCCTAGGTTCATAGGTTGATACTAGGCTATCTGCCCTAGGGCATTTATAAGCCTAGCCAGAGTGTGTTTGGCTGTTGCCTCCCTTTTAGATTAGTTAAGGTCACAGAAGATAGCCCTTTTAAAGTTAGTTTACTGTGCCTTTGTCTAGCAAGGACACAGAAGATATCCCAGGGGTAAACTTACGATCCCCAATCCACCCGTCAAGATTTCTCTTGAAAAGGGTCAGTGAGGGGCTCTTCCTAACATGGATTGGGATCCTGTTCCAGAGTGAGGGGAGCCTTTGGGATATGAATCTGTCCCTCCAGCATGTCCTATTTTTTGCCGTGCTGAGGTTTAAGTCCCTGGAGCGTGTAGCTCTAAGGGATTTGGATTTCCTGAGGTGGAGCATGTCCATTAATTCTGGGTTGGACATGGCTTTATACGTCAGGCATAGGTCGCCTCTGAGTAGGTGGTAAGCAACTGATTAGAGCTGGAGTTTCTTTAGCCGAACTGCATAGGGCATCTGTTTGAGGCCCTTGATCCTCTTGGTGAGGTACATTTGGGGTCTCTCCAGTTGCTGCAGGTGTCGGGTAAGGTACATCCCAAAGGGGGCATTGTATTCAATTATGGGCCTGATGAGTGATGAGTAGAGGGGCACAATGGCCTCTCTTGATCTAGATGTGAACCCTTTCGTGATAAGGTGGGCTATATAGAAGGTCTTTCTAACTACTTTGACAACGTGATTGTCAAAGGAGAGATTACTATCTACTTGGGTCCCCAAATCCCTAATTACTTCTTCCGTACTTAATGGATTACCACCTATGTGGTAATTTGTGGGTACTTTGTTTTTCCCAAAGGGGATGACTATGCACTTTTTGGCATTTAGCTTGAGGCCATGGCTCTAGCACCAGGTATCCGTCTCTGTGAGACCTTTTTGGAGGATGCTTGTGTAAGCCGGAGAGTCGATTATGGCTCCCAGTTTGCAGTCATCTGCGAACTTGGTCAGCCATAGTCCTCCCGTGTTAGCCTGTACCTCAGAGAAGTATATACCGAACAAGAGGGGTCCCAGGACTGAGCCTTGTGGGATGCCACTTGTAACTGGTTTTGAGTCTGACATGGCACCTGCAATTCTGACCATGTGGGTTCTATCCCTGAGCCAGTTTGCAACCCATCTTGTGACATAGGGGTTGATATTTAAGCTGGTGAGCTTATTTATGATGCCCGAGTGAGGTATTGTGTTGAAAGCTTTTGCGAGGTCCAGGTAGGCTATGTGGACTACCTCCCTTCATCTATGGCCTTAGTAACTGTTTCAAAGAAGTCAACTAGGTTTAAGAGGCAAGATCTGCCCTTAACAAAGCCGAATTGGGTAGGATCCAGTGTCTGGTGATTCCCAATGTCTTTGTTTATGAGTTCCATGATGATACGCTCCATAGCTTTGCAGACCAGACTAGTCAGGCTTATGGGGCGATAGTTACCGGGGTCCGTTGTGGCACCACCTTTGTGGAGCGGGACCACTGTTGCTGTATGCCATTCTTTGAGTACATATCCTGTAGTAAGGCTGAGATTGAACAGTGACTTTATGTGAGGGTTCAGTTCTTCTTGGAGCTCATGTAAGACGCAGCCTGGGACACTGTCCGGTCCCATTGATGCTGTGTTTTTTGCTTTTGAGAGGGCAGCTTTCACCTGTGCATCTGTGATGTCAGGGAGGCTACATTCTGTTGGGATGGACATTTGCTCTTTTGGGGGGGGGGGAAGTTTTCACTGAACCTGTCTGCCAGGATGTTGTCAATGTCTGTGGGTTCAGTGTATTTTTTGTCATTTTGCACTAACTCAGAGCATATCTGGGAGTTGCCACCCAGATTCCTGACATAACTAAAGAAAGCCTTGTGATTATCTTTAGCGTCTTGTGCAATTTTTCTTTCGAAGCTGGCCTTGGATGATTTTATGAGGGATCGTAGCTGCTTGCTAGTACTGATCAGAGATGCCTTCCCTTTTTGGGATTTTGCTCTATCATGTAGTAGCTTCCTCCTTCTGTTGTATAGCTTATTTATGGCCAGGGTCCACCAGACAGGTCTCCTGCCTTTGGAGAAGTGATTCTTGGTTTTATTTGGGATAGCACAATCCATGCATTCCTGTAGGTGTCCATAGAATGCGTTTGTAAAGGATTCTGCAGTTTGGGCAGTATTTTCCACTGGCCCGGGGGCTTTAAAGGATTCCACCTTGGTTTTGAGAAGTGTGAAGTTTGCTTTTGAGACATTTTTCACCGTGGTTTCCTTGGCTGGGAGTGGGCACGGGATATGGATGTCCAGTGAGATTAATTTATGGTCTTATCTTACCAATGAGGGGTTTACCTCTGGGGTGGAACATAGAGTCCCCATGTTGGTGATGACCAGGTCCAATATGTTGTCTCCTCTTGTGGGAGTGGTGACGTGTTGTTCCATAGTATTTGAGTTTATAAATTGTAGGAACCGTTGGGCTAGGGTGTTGGGGCTTGAGTAGTTTTCCCAGTCAATGTTTGGGTAGTTGAAGTCACCCAATATTATGGTGTTTGGGGAGACCTTCATATTCTCCAGTGTTCTCAGGAATGCTGAGTGGGGTTCCTGAGTTTGGGAGGGTGGTCTGTAGCAGGCTACAAACTGAAAGGCTGTTTTGCCCACTGTTAGTTGCACATGGATGGTCTCCGATGCTTCGTGCAGTGCCACTAACCTGGAGGTGTGGGTATCTTTGATAAATATGGATACATCCCCTCCTTTTGTGATTCGGTCCGAGTTTTGGGGCCAAAAAGCATGGTATGAGGTATAACCTGGTAGTGCTGGGGTGCTCTTTGGAGCCTTGAACCAGGTTTCTGTTACTGCACAGATATAGATATTCTCCATAGTGAGGAGAACCTCGAGTGCATGCATCTTGAGGTTTAGACTTCTGGCATTGAGCAGCATTACCCTTAGTTTTTTTTTTTCCTTGTGTTGTCTATGGAGGTGGGTTTGTCTTTTGAGCCTTGCCTAAAAAAGGCACTATGGGGGAGGCAAGAGCCTTAGCCAGTATTTGAAAGCCCAGAGGTGACAGATGCAAGCTGTCCCTAGCGAAGCAATGTGGCTTATCGAGCATGTCGTCCCAGGCTGACAGACACTGGATCCCCTTTGAATGACACCAATACTTTAGCCAATTGTTAAAATTGATCATTTTGTCTTTATACTGTGGCATCATTCTTGGTGAGGGCAAGATGCTACTCAAGGTCAGGGTCATACCGGCCTGGGCTACATGATCAGAGAGCTCCTCTATGTCTCTTGTCATATAGTCCAGGGAGGTACGTCTCAGGTCATTCACACCAGCATGTCACTCCTGGGTTGAGAGAGCTCAGCTTCCAGTTTAGCTGTATAGTTGCATCTCTCACATATATTTGAGCTTGTTGAGAGGAGGAGAGGGTGGTCTGTGTACATAAGGCAATTGTAACATTGCCTCAAGATTCCCAGATTCACTAGCTGGACTGGAGAGTAAACCTGAAACTGACCTTTGGACATGCCAGAGAAGCATAAGGAACTGATTTTTGACTGATCAGAATGGACCAATAGGGAGCCTAGTACTTATAAAGAGTATGAGAGGGTGTAGTGCTTTAGTTTGTTAGTGTTTACTTATAAGATTACTTATTAGAGCAAGTGCAGGGCTTTAGAATGAAAATAGAGTGCTTACTTTGAGAGTTAGAACAGTTCTAAGGGAAAAAGTGAAGAGTAGACTTTGTGGAGCCGGGAATAGTTTAAATCTGATTAAGCTGCGCTATGCGCAAAATCGCACAAATGTGGGTTTTAAAGCAGGGAAACTGAAAGATAGGAATTGACCCAAAACGGCCAATAAGCTACTAGTTTCTGGGCTGAGACCACTCCTCCAGGGACAGATAGGCTGCTCAAAGCTCCCCACTCTCACTGGTGAACAGAGAAGCTTCCTCCTATCCTAGTAAGGATATGGGCAACACAGGAACCTTTACCACAGTCCGGAATTCAACAAAGCTTGAAATCTGGACTAATCTAGTTCAGTAAGGTGGGAAAAAGAATATTTTTTTTTTTTTTTTGCAGAGAATAACAGAAAATCACACAGAAAACACTGTAAATGCTATAAACAGGCTAGCGCACTTGAGTGTGTAGCCTACAACAATTAAACAATACAAAAATGACTTTTTAGAAAGTGCAACTGTAAAAGCAGGTAAGGCAATACAATTTTAAACATTTTCAAACACAGATCAGGTAGAAACTCGCTTTTTAGTCGGGAAAATGCAGTCAGAGCAGAAAGCAAAGAAAAAATATTAAATCAGTTGAAAGTCTCTCTTAGGTCTCTCTGTTGCCTGTATCACTCTGCAGGACACCACGAGGAGCTGTGCTGAGTTGTATACTGGCGCAAAACCGCGCAAATGCAGGTTTTAAAGCAGGGAAACTGAAAGAGATAGGAATTGACCCAAAACGGCCAATAAGCTACTACTGGGCTGAGACCACTCCTCCAGGGACAGATAGGCTGCTCAAAGCTCCCCAATCTCACTTGTGAACAGAGAGGCTTCCTCCTATCCAAGTAAGTATATGGGCAACACAGGAACCTTTACCACAGTCCGGAATTCAGCAAAGCCTGAAATCTGGACTAATCTAGTTCAGTAAGGCGAGAAAAAGAGTATTTTTTAGGGTTTTTTTGCAGAGAATAACAGAAAATCACACAGAAAACACTGTAAATGCTATAAACAGGCTAGCACACTTGAGTGTGTAGCCTACAACAATTAAACAATACAAAAACTACTTCTTAGAAAGTGCAACTGTAAAAGCAGGTAAGGTAATACAATTTTAAACTTTTTCAAACACAGATCAGTTAGAAACTCGCTTTTTAGGTGGGAAAATGCAGTCAGAGCAGAAACTAAAGAAAAAATACTTAAATCAGTTGAAAGTCTCTCTTAGGTCTCTCTTTTCATTTTATAGTAACTGCTTTATTGGCAACCACCAGAATTAAACTTGACAAGGTCTTGCTTTGTCTAGGCAATTCAGATCCTGTATCCCAGCTAAAGAAAAATCCTTAGTTACAATAATTTGCTTGCCCAGTACTCCTGACAGAGTGACCTGTAAGGAATTTTTAAAGTCTGACAACTGATTATACTCTGAAAAGATATGCTCCCAGGTACATCATTCTTCCCCATACAACTCCAACATTTGCAGTCTGCCTGAAGAAAAATCTTTAGTCTGCTTGGGGTATAAACTACCTATGCAAGAACTCCTCCCATTGTTTCTTTGAGAACTGCTTATCTCTTCCCAGTCTTTTCTGACTTCCTTTGATTTTTTCCTGTAGTTACTGTGCGATATTTTGTATGTGTTACTAATTTTCTCTTTTTTTAACAGCAGTTTCTGCTCTAGAGTCAACTAAAAACTCAACCGTTCAGGTCTATCACTTAGGATTCTCCTATCCCTTTATCTTTGCCTGTACTGTGATATCAATCCCTGATAGGGAAGGCAGTCTCTAGCCTGCAGTCCAGTTGTCTTCTTGACCTCTTCCCATTCTATTACCTTTCTCTGTCTAATTATTTGTTCGCAATACCTAAGTTCATTTGCCAGCTTCCTACAGTAAATCCCAGCCCCCTCTGGCCTAGTCTCTGTACCCATAATTACATTCATCCCAACTGGCAGAATCTCCTTTCTTCATTCCTTTGTTGGCCGAGTTCCTAGTATAGTTTCTGCTACTTTATGAATATAATATTCTGTATGACTGTTGTTGTTCTCTATGGATCTGCATCCAAAATACCAGTCTTTTCTTATTTGTTGAATTTACCTCTGCTTCATTATCATCTCTTTCCACTTAGAATTGCAGCTTTCTGCTTGTGGTATGTGTAAGAGGCATAACTGTGTACCTGTAAAATATCCCTTCAAATCAGGTAGTCCTAAACTTCGCTGTGCTGTTAGAAAGATCAACTTATCCCACTTCACTTTTGCTCTCTTCCCCTCCCAGATAAAGTCTTCAACTCTTTATTAATTACTATCTATAAATTATTTTCTGGTTGATAAAAGTATGCCTGGCCCGTGTGTACAACTAAAGGGACTAAAAACATTTTTAGTACTTGTATCTTGCTATCTGTATCCATAAGTAAGAGCTTCCAGTTTCTCATTTTTGTATTGTCTTTTGTTTAGTCTCTTCCCACATATCTGTAGCTGCCATAACAGAGTCCTTTTTAACTCATACTCTTAAATGCTTTATTTTTATCATGCCCTCACAAATATGGGTATTGCAGAACTAATTCATATGTTGGTACATAATTTACAGCTATAACCTTTGATCTGATGTTGTCAATCTTCACATAGTCCTTGACAGTGTGTTCAGGTCCGAACCCTCATTACATACTCGGCTGTTATTCCAACTTGCACATACCTAAAACACTCGATCTCAGCTCTACCTGTAATGCTCTTCATCAAATTACCTCAGATCTCATTTGCAGCTTCAGAGTGCTAAATGCATCACCTATAAGCTCTCAAGCAAAGCAGTTTCTTCTCTGTAAGTTACTTCGTTTTCTTTTTTATATAAATATTTGTTAGTTTTCTTCTACCCGCTCCTTCCTGTTTGCTATTAGTGTGCATTCCACCCCCTTTTATCTCTACCTTCAAATAGCCTTACGTACCATTGTTGGTACATTTTCCTTTTTACCTTTCAGTAGGTCTTCTGTACCACTGTTAGTACTTTGTTAATTCTCTGTACTTATATTTCTTCTAATTTTTTAAGTAAAAAAATACACATACACACACATTATATATTATATATATAAATATATATATATATATCTATATATCTACACACACACAGAGAGAGGGAGCATAATTAGTGTCTGTATAGTTTTAGTGGAGTCCTTGTGTGCGTGTATGTTTCCTCTTTGTGGCAGACAAGCCAGCAAAAGGCACCTCGGGTTTTAAGAGGTGTCTTAAGTGCGATAGATAGAAAAATGCTCAGTTCGGACATACTCATTGTGTCTGTTGTCTTGAGGCTGTACACTTACAGGTAGACTGTGCCATATGTCATAGTTTTAGCCATAGGGTGCTAGTCAACCTTAAGAACAAACTTATTCTAAAAGGTCTTTTGAAAACCGATTTTGAAGAGTAACTGTCGGGGTCCAGAAGGTAGGCTAGTTCACCTTCCACTTCTTCCTCCAGTAGAGGGAGAAGTCTAAAAGAGACCTCATCTGGTTCTGAAAGTTTCCTTGGAACCTATGTTCTTTGTGTTTCACTGTTGCAGTCATTACATTTGGGTAATCTGCTGGCAGGTTGCCCTCAGTCGGCCTGATTAACAAAGTCTTGAGTCCTGCGTTGGTTGCTGTCCCTTCTTCCATGACGTCAGGTCGTCAGGGGTATAAAACATGCAGCCGACACCATTACATCAGTCTTTCTTGCCACGCGGTGCCCGAAGCAGAAGCAGTTCACAAATGCCAGTCGGCCAACTCCGGATCTGAAACTCAAACAAAAATTTCAGAAGTCTTCAACTAAAAAGTTAAGTACTCCGTTGGGGAAACATTTTCTTGCTCCTTACCGATGTCAGTAAAAGTTAATAATTGGATTACTTGTGGGAAGCAAATACCTCATAAGGATTTTCATTTGTACTGTATTCCTTGTCTAGGCCCTGACCACAACATACCTTGCTGTCGGTTTTGTGCTTTATTTAATCAACGCACTATCAAATGTCGGTACATTTTGCTTCAAAATATTTTGGCTCACGCCTTAATTATCCAGAAATGTTGTCAGTTAGCAATCTGACTACCGGAATACCTATAAAACGCAAAGACAGGCCGTTGAGGTCCAAAACTACCGCCGACGCTTCTCCTAAGCCAGTTGCCAGTTCGCTGGTACTCAGTGAGCGCTTTCACAGCCCCTGATACCAGCTACTTCTGATTCACAGGCCTCTACTGAGACCCATTTGGAGTCTGGTATGCCGCAAGATACTTCAGTTATGGAACCTGTGGATGTCTCTACCTTGGATGGGTCTGGAGCCGGTGTGCAGGCACCGGCTTCTGAGGGTGTTTTCAGGCCTACAGATTTGTATATTAGACCGACGCCATCTTCAAAACTAAGGCCAAAATCTCGACCTGGGGAAACTTTACATAACTTAAGGGAATGTTTCCACTGGGAAAGTCAGGATTTCTTTGAATCTAAAAAGAGACTTAGGGATTTTCTTCTTCTTCTTCCTCAGCATAGGCCTTTGGCTATACCTCCTGTTCTAGACATTGCTGATGATGTTTTTTTCAGAATCTAGTATGGCTCCTGATTCTCTGCCTCCAGCTCCTTGTACGCCAGACAGATACTACAGGGTTCCTGACTCCCACAAATTCCTTTTCAGAAATCCTGTTGCAGATCCTGAAACCATTTTTCAGGGTCCCAAGGGCATTAAGGCTTCTACTGCTAAAAATCCTACCCCTTCTGATAGAGATTCCAGGGCGCTGGATAGATGGGGTAAGAAGGTTTACACTTCTGCAACCTTGGCAATCAGGGCTTTAAACTGTCAATTTCATATGCTAAAATATCAACAGCATATCATGGGACTGCTTAAACAGAAAATTATGTTAATTTTGGACTGTGTGGAAAACAAAGATTTACAGGATTTATTGCATTCAGCTGAACAAGTTGGAAAACATACTTTGCAATGTGGTTTTGATTCTTTGCAGGCCTCTTGCAGAGCTGCTGTAACTGGGTCTGTGCTAAGAAGGCATGCTTGGCTCAGAGCAAAATCTGCTTGATCATGTTAAAGCAAAATTGTTGGATGCTCCTTTACAACAGGACCGTCTCTTTGGTAATAAGGCTGAAGAAGTTTTAAAAAGATGGAAGATGAAGCTAAATTTATGCAAATTGTGAAAGATTTCTTACAAGTGCAACCTCCAAGATTTAGTAGGCACTGGCCTACTAAGAACTGGTCCTTTCCAGTTCCTTCGAGAGCCACTCAAGTCAAACCCAGACATTCCAAAGGCTCCAGGTTTCAGTCACAAGGGACTTTCAGAACAAAACTATGGGGTGCCTCCTCTTCCAAATCTGGAAACAACACGACACCTCCCTATGGTAAGCAGTCTCAATTACTTCCCTTTACACGTACCAAGCACTTACCTTTTAGCTGCCCCTTTGGTGGGAAAACTGGCTCTTCATGCAAGAAACTGGCAACTTATAACCCAGGACAAATGGGTTTTAAATATAGTATCCCAGGGATACAGATTTCATTTCCACACGTTGCCAATTCCAAACGGATGGCCAGACCTGCCCCCAAATCAGTGGGCAGAGGCCCAAAAACAAGTACATTCCCTCATGAGCATGAGGGCTATTCAACCAGTATCAGAAGAGAAAAAGGGACAAGGTTTCTATTCAAGACTTTTCCTGGTACCCAGAAAAGACAAATCATGGTGTCCAATTCTGGATTTATCTACTCTAAACACCTTTCTGGACATTCCAAAATTCAAGATGTTGACTCTTCACCAGTTAACTTCCTATGCTAGGCAAAGATGCCTGGTTGACAACTCTAGATTTAAGAGGCTTACCTGCATACTCCAATCAGGGAATCTTGCAGAAGATACCTCCGCTTCAAAGCAGGCTACTTGCATTACCAGATGTTCTTTGTGTTTCACTGTTGCAGTCATTACATTTGGGTTATCCTGCTGGCAGGTTGCCCTCAGTCAGCCCAAATTCTAAAGTCTTGGGTCCTGCATCGGTTGCTGTTGCCTCTTCCCTGATGTCAGTTCATCAGGGGTATAAAAGATGCAGCCGACGCCATTTTATTCAGTCTTTCTTGCTGCTCGGTGCCCGAAGCAGAAGCAGTTCGCAAGTGCCGGTCGGCCGACTCCTGAGATTTAGTGTTCGAGTTTCAGATCCGAAGTCTTCATTAAAAGCTAAGTACCCCATTGGGGAAACTTTTTTCTTGCTCCAGACCGATGTCAGAAAAAGTTAATAACTGTATTTCTTTTGGGAAGCAAATACCTCATAAGGACTTTCATTCTTGCTGTATTCCTTGCCTAGGCTCTAACCACGACGTTGCTAGTTGTTTTTGTGCTAGATTTAACCAACGCACTATTAAGCGTCGGTACGATTTTGCATTAAGCTATTTTGGGTGAAGATTTAATTATACAATGTCGTCGGATAGCCATCCAACTACCGGAGTTCACAAAAAACGCAAAGAAAAAGACAGGCAACCGTGGTCCAAAACCGACGACGAAGCTTCTCCTAAGCAAGTCGCCGATTCACCGGTTCACAGTGAGGCACTTTCACAGACCCTGATGCCTGCTATTTTAGAGTCGCAGGCCGCTACCGACTCCCATGTGGAGTCGGCCAGGCCGCTGGAAACTCAAGGTATTGGAGCCTCGGAGATTATTCCCTCAGATGGGTCCAGAGCCGCTGAGCAGGCATCGGCTTCTGAGGGTGTATTCAGACCTAAACAATTATATATTAAACCGACTTCAAAGACTAAAACACCTTTAAAGGCAAAGAAACAAGTTCACCAGCCACAAGGACAGGCCTCCATGCCCAAAAAACAAATGCTCAAAATGGCCGAAGACTTAATTACCTTGATCAGGGGTTCCCATCCCCCTCCTGATAAGAGGCCTAGGCAAGAGACAGACTATGAATCTTCAGATCAGGTTTCCATTTCTTCTGATCAGGAATATTCTCTTCCCCCCTATGAGGATTCTGATGTTGAAGAATCAATTCCTTCAGCTTCTCCTCCTGAGGACTACTCTTTTGGGGAAACCTTGCATACCATGAGGGAGCACTTCCACTGGGAGAGCCAAGATTTTTCAGAATCTAAGAAAAGGCTTAGAGACTTCCTTTTACTACCTCAACACAGGCCTCTAGCTATTCCACCTGTGTTGGACATTGTAGATGATGTGTTCTCGTAGTCTAGTCTGACCCCTGACTCTTTACCTCCAGCTCCTGTTAAGCCGGACAGATACTACAGGGTCCCTGACTCTCATAAATTCCTTTTCAAAAACCCTACTGCAGACCCAGAAACTATTTCTCAGGGTCCAAAAGGAGTCAAGGCTTCTACTGCAAAAAACCCTACCCCCTCTGACAGGGATTCTAGGGCACTAGATAGATGGGGAAAAAAGATTTACACATCTGCTACTTTGGCTATAAGGGCCTTAAATTGCCAGTTTCATATGCTCAAATATCAGCAATATATCATGACACTGATTAAACAGAAAATTATGGCAAATTCAGAATGTGCAGAAAACAAAGAAATGCAGGATTTATTGCATGCAGCTGAACAAGTTGGAAAGCATACTTTGCAATGTGGGTTTGATTCTCTGGAGGCCTCCTGCAGGGCCGCTGTTACGGGTTCTGTCATTAGGAGGCATGCTTGGTTAAAGGAACAAAATCTGCCTGACCATGTTAAAGCAAAATTATTAGATGCTCCTTTACAACATGATACTTTGTTTAGTGTTAAGGCAGAAGAGGTGTTAAAGAAAATGGAGGGCAAAGCTAAATCTATGCAAACGGTCAAGGATTTCTTACAGGTACAGCCACCTAGATTTAGCAGACACTGGCCTACAAAGAATTGGTCCTTTCCAGTCTCAGACAGACCTCAAAGGGGCAGATCCAGATGCCCTAGAGGCAGATCACAGCCGCAAGGATCCTACAGGTCTAAGCAGTGGAGTGCTTCTACCTCCAAAGGTGGAGAAGACAAATCACAATCATACAGGAAACAGTCTCAATGACTTCCCCCTGTCTGCACCAAGCACTTATCTTCTGGCAGCACCCTTAGGGGGAAAACTAGCACTTTTTTCTCAAAATTGGCACATTATAACCCAGGACAAATGGGTTCTAGACATAGTGTCACAAGGCTACAAGTTTCATTTCCATACCCTGCCAAGGGCAAACAGTTGGCCAGACCTGCCAAAAAATCAATGGGCAGAGGCTCAAAAACAAGTCGCAGCTCTCATGGACATGAGGGCTATTCAACAAGTGCCAAAGCAAGAGCAGGGATAAGGATTTTACTCAATACTGTTCTTGGTACCCAGAAAGGACAAAGCATGGAGACCAATACTGGACCTATATATTCTAAACACTTTCCTGGATATACCAAAATTCAAGATTTTGATACCTTACAGCAGCTTCTGCCCATGCTGGGCAACAAGGCTTGGCTCATGACTTTAGACCTAAAAGAGGCATACCTGCATGTCCCAATCAGACAATCATGCAGAAGATACCTCAGATTCAAGGCTGTCTCAAATCATTACCAATTATCTGCACTGCCCTTTGGCTTATCTACTGCGCCCAGGGTCTTCACAAAGTGCCTGGCACCAGTAATTGCTTACTGCAGACAAAGAGGAATACAAATATATCCTTACTTGGACGACTGCCTCATACAAGCAGAGAACAAGGACATTCTTCTACAGCATCTGACTTTTGTGATAAGACTTTTAACATGCCTAGGGTACACAGTCAGCAAAAAGAAATCAAAACTAGTACCCTCTCAAGAGATAATATTCCTGGGTGCAAGCTTAAATACAACTGCCCAGATGGCTTATATCACTCCAGACAAACAAAGGCAACTGACTACCTGTTTCAAGGAAATGGCAACAAAGGCCCAGTTATCTGCAAGAACAATTCTGCAGGCTTTGGGCTTCATGGTATCCTGCATCTTACTAATTCCATATGCAAGACTGCATATGAGGAAAATTCAATGGTACCTAAAAAGTGTCTGGACACAACACTGCCACAGTCTGGAAACAATGATTATTCTAATTCCCTGCCTGCAACAGGAGTTTCGATGGTGGGCAAAGGCTTGTCACCAAAACAAGGGACAGCCATTCTCACTACTCACAGCCAGGCAGAGCCTAACGATGGATGCATCAGATTATGCCTGGGGGGCACACATGGCAGGAAGAGGCATTCAGGGCACCTGGTCCACAAACCAAAAGCATCTACATATCAATCAAAAAGAGATGCTAGCTGTTCAAAATGCCCTGACAGCCTTCAAGGACCTACTTCATCCGGGACAACTACTGATAAAGACAGAAAACACCATGGTCATGTGCTACATAAACAAGCAGGAGGGTACTCATTCTTATCCCCTGTGCAGACTAGCCATGGCTTTATGGGACACAGCATTGACTTACCAAGTTCATCTGCAGGCACAATTCCTGCCAGGAAAGGAAAATACTCTGGCAGACTCTAAGCAGAAACCTCATGGATCCCCACGAGAGGCACCTGGATCCACAAGTCTTCAGCATAACAAAGAAATGGGGATGCCTGGGCATAGATCTATTTGCCTCCGCTCAAAACAATCAACTAAAAAGATTCTGCACAAAAAGACAAGCCTGCAAAGTGGATGCCTTATCTTTCAACTGGACAAACCCATCAGTATATCCCTTTCCTCCACTGTCTCTCCTCCCCAAGGTACTCCTAAAGGTCAGGCTGGAGAAACCAAAAATGATTCTGATTGCCCCAGACTGGCCACGCCAGTACTGGTATCCAATCTTAAGGAACTTGTCCCAATGCCCAGCCTAGACCTTACCTCAAATACCTCATCTACTGTCCCAGCAAAACAGTCAGATTCTGCACAGCCAACTCAGGACCCTAAACCTGGCAGCATGGTGGATAATGTAGCCATACAAACCACACCTCTCAGTAAAGCTGTGATGGATGTCATTTTAGAAGCCAGAAGGCCTAGTACTAGAAAATCCTATGCTGGGAAATGGAAGAGATTTTGCGCTTGGAACCAAGCTCAAGGAACTGATACAGCTGTCCCAAACATTCCTCAGCTTTTGCACTACTTAACTGAGATGCTGGACAAAGGCCTTTCTTTTTCATCAATTAAAATCCATGCATCTGCCATTTCGGCTGATTACAATACAGAGCCACCACTCTTTTCTTATCCTTTATTAAGGCAGTACCTCAGAGGAGCCAAAAACTTAAGGCCTCCAAGGGGAACGCCAATACCTGCATGGGACCTCAATTATGTCTTGGAAAAACTCACCTTACCTCCTTTTGAACCAGCTGCTACTGCGGATATAAAGTTCTTATCTTGGAAAACAGCTCTGCTCCTAGCAATAACTTCTGCAAGATGAGTTTCAGAGCTACAGGCTCTCATGGCTGTGGAACCTTTTATCATTTTTTATCCAGACAGGGTCTCTCTGAGAACAAACCTTACATTTATGCCTAAGGTGGTATCCAGTGTAGCCCTTAACCAAACAGTTCATTTGCTAACTTTTTATCCAAATCCACAGAACAAGGGGGAGAACATTCTGCATTCTTTGGATGTACACAGACAACTTAGATTCTACTTGAACAAAACTAAAGTTTTCAGAAAGACAGAACAATTACTAGTGGCATATGCCACAGCATCACAAGGAAAGGCTATCTCCAAGCAGACTATTTCAAAGTGGATAGGACACTGCATTCGTTTCTGCTACTCACAGCATGGCAAACCAGTGCCTAAGGGCATTAGGCCACATTCAACCAGAGCTGCAGCCTTTCTCAGGAGAGTACCAACCAAAGACATTTTAGAGGCTGCTACTTGGAGTTCAGTGCATACCTTTAGAAAACATTACAATCTGCCTCTTTACTCTAAATCCAGGGCAGGATTTGCCACTGCAGTTCTGCAGGGCCTCATAGCCGCTCCTAATGCTGTCTAGCTCCAGCCACCCAATCATAGCTTTGGGACTCAACCCAAATGTAATGACTGCAACAGTGAAACACGAAGAACATAGTACAGTTGTGTACACTTACCATAAATGTAGATGTTCGAGTGTATTCACTGTTGCAGTCCAGGTTACCCTCCCGCCATCCCCCTTATTTTTGCTGGAACTTATCTTTACTTCTCTAATCTATACAACCTAGGTGGTGTATTTGCTTATAGATGAAGGTAAAGCTTATTTTGGTGCATGTATATTTTATTTACATAATTTTAGCCTACCCTTTTGGGGGTACCTGACATCTGGGTCAAGAAAAACTGAATAAAATGGTGTCGGCTGCATCTTTTTTACCCCTGACGAACTGACGTCAGGGAAGAGGCGACAGCAGCCGACGCAGGACCCAAGACTTTGGAATTCAGGCCGACTGAGGGCAACCTGCCAGCAGGATAACTCAAATGCAATGACTGCAACAGTGAATGCACTCGAACGTCTACATTTATGGTAAGTGTACACAACTGTACTGTCTTTGCAGTGCTCTTTGGCTTATCTACTGCGCTCAGAGTCTTTACAAAGTGCCTGGCTCCAGTAATTGCATTTTGCAGGCAAAGAAATATTCAGATATATCCATGCCTGGACGATTGTCTAATTCAGGCAGAAAACAAGGACACTCTTCTAAACCATCTGGCGTTTGTAAAAAGGGTTCTAACTTGTCTAGGGTACACTATAACCGAAAAGAAATCACAGCTGGTACCCTCTCAAAAAATTACATTCCTGGGTGCAAGCTTGAATACAACTGCCCAGATGGCTTACCTTACGCCAGAGAAGCAAATTCATTTAGTGACTTACTTTAAACAGGTGGCCACAAAAAAAACCTGCTTTCTGCAAGGCAAATTCTGCAAGCCTTGGGGTTCATGGCCTCCTGCATTCTTCTAATTCATATGGAAGACTGCTTATGAGGAAACTTCAGTGGTACTTAAAAAGTCTATGCAGTCAGCATTGTCAGAGCTTGGAAACAATGATTCCTATCATACCTTGCCTGCAACTGGAGTTCCTATGGTGGGCAGGGGCCTGCCACCAAAACAAAGGACTGCCATTCACACCACCCCCTGCCACCCAAACCCTAGCTACAGACGCAACAGGGAAGTGCATTTAGGGCAAATGGAGCCCAAATCAAATGCACCTTCATATCAATCAAAAAGAAATGCTAGCTGTACAGAATGCACTGACAGCCTTCAAGGACTACCTTCATCCAGGACAATTAATGATAAAGACAGACAACACCACGGTTATGTGGTACATAAACAAGCAGGAGGGTGCACACTCCTACCCCCTTTGCAGACTAGCCATGGCATTGTGGAACACAGCCTTGACCTATCAAGTACAACTACAAGCTCAATTCCTGCCAGGAAAGCTGAATACTTTGGCAGACGAACTAAGCAGAAATCTCATGGACCCACACAAATGGAAACTGGAACCATGGATTTTCAACATGTTGACTATCAAATGGGGGAGCCCAGACATAGATCTTTTTGCCTCACCCCAGAAATACCAGTGGACAAATTTTGCACAAGAACTCATCACAAAAAAGCCTTGAAAGTGGATGCTCTGTCCTTCAGCTGGAAAAAACCTATCAGTCTATGCCTTTCCCCCTCTGCCTTTGCTCTCCAAAGTTCTACTAAAAGTCAAACAGGACAAACCAAAAATGATTTTGATTGCTCCAGACTGGCCTCGCCAACACTGGTACCCACTCCTGCGCAATGTGTCACACCTTCCACCGTGGCACCTGCCTCAGACACCTTACTTACTGTCTCAGCAGAACAACCAAATTCTGCACACTCAGCTCCAAACTTTGAATCTTGCAGCGTGGCTAATCACTTAAATTCACCCTTAGCATCCCTCAGCAAACCTGTGATGGATGTCATTTTGGAGGTGAGAAGGCCTAGTACTAGAAAATCTTATGCTGACAAATGGAAAAGATTCTGTGCCTGGAATCAATCACAAGGGATAAGCACAGCAGTGCCCAACATTCCTCAGATATTACAATACTTAACTGAGATGCTTCACAAGGGCCTGTCCTTTTCTTCCATAAAAATCCATGCCTCAGCCATTTGACCTCATTACAACACAGAACCTCCCATCTTCTGTCATCCTCTGCTAAAGCAGTATCTCAGAGGGGCCAAAAACTTACGACCACCCAGGAGAGCTCCAACCCCTGCCCGGGACCTCAATTTTGTATTGGAAAAGCTCACTCTCCCTCCTTTTGAGCCAGCTGCTGCAGACTTAACATTTCTCTCCTGGAAAACAGCTTTCCTTTTAGCAGTCACTTCAGCTAGAAGGATTTCCAAATTACAGACTCTTATGGCAGTGGAGCCTTATCATTTTTCATGCGGACAGGGTATCTTTCAGGACTAGTTCCATCCTTCATGCCTAAGGTGGTATCCAGTGTGGCTCTTAATCAGACCATTCATTTGCCAACTTTCTTTCCCAATCCACAGAACAAGGGGGAGTAGATTCTGCATTCATTGGATGTACACAGACAACTTAGATTTTACTTAAACAGGACAAAATCTCAAAGAAAATCTGAACAACTGCTGGTAGCATTTGCTGTAGGGGCAGAGGGAAAGGCTATTTCAAACCAAACCATTTCCAAATGGATAAGCCATTGTATTCGTTTCTGCTATATGCACCATGGAAAAGCTATCCCCCAGGGGATCAGATCCCATTACACCAGGGCTGCATCTACTTCTACAGCCTTTCTCAGAGGTGTTCCAACCAGGGACATTCTAGAAGCTGCTACCTGGAGCTCAGTTCATACATTCACCAAACATTACCATTTACCACTTTTCTCTAAATCCAGAGCTGGCTTTGCCACTGCTGTCCTGCAGGGACTTATAGCTGGTCCTAATGCTGTATAATTCCTTCCACCCAACCATAGCTTTGGGAATCTACCCAAATGTAATGACTGCAACAGTGAAACACGAAGAACATAGTACAGTTGTGTACACTTACCATAAATGTAGATGTTCGAGTGTATTCACTGTTGCAGTCCTGGTTACCCTCCCTCCAGCCCCCTATTTTTCTCTGGCTATGCCTCTGCTTTCTTTCACTATGCTTAAAAGCCCTTTTGGTGTATTTGCTTTTGGGATTGGAGGTATATTTTTTGTGTTTTTAATTTTATTTGCTCCCCATTTGGGGTCACCTGACATCTGGGGCAAGAAAAACTGATGTAATGGCGTCGGCTGCATGTTTTATACCTCTGACGACCTGACGTCATGGAAGAAGGGACAGCAACCGACGCAAGACCCAAGACTTTGTTAATCAGGCCGACTGAGGGCAACCTGTCAGCAGATTACCCAAATGTAATGACTGCAACAGTGAATACACTCAAATATCTACATTTATGGTAAGTGTACACATCTGTACTTTATCAAAAATGTCTAAATCTTCTATGGTTCTGAAAGCATCCTCGGAACCGATAACCTATGTATCTCAACCCTTGGTGCTGTCAGTGCCAACTTCTGCATCGAGTTCCTTGACACCATCCACAACATCAATTCCTCCCATTATGACACCCAAAGCCCAGGAACTGAAGGAGATGCCGTTTAGCAATTTGCCACAGACCCAGTATTCTCCTTCGGTAAATCCCTTTGTGGATCACCCTCCAAGCCCCTTCTTAGAGAAGCATCCTCCCAGGTCTCCCTTCATATCCTCTGGATATTCTACCAGGTGTCTAATGGAATCGGATATAACGAGGATGGTGGACCAGCTCCTTGCAGTGAGGGGATTATCTTTGGCTTCAGTTCCTAACACCATTGCTGCTGGAACTGGTGTCCACATCCATCCCGCGTTTTCCTCTTCCTCCTCCTACTCCCACTGAGACTTTGGAGTCTGTGGTATCAACAGTTCCTGTATAAACTGCTTCAGTACCAGTTAGGATTCATTTTCCATCACCGATCGCTACCCTGAGTGTTTTGAGCATATCGGACCCAGAGACCTCCTGGGGCCGTAGTTTCATTGTGGGTTTCAGGGGGATGGTTTCATCTTCAGCTTTTTCAGAGCCATCCATGCCCCTTGGTGCCTCTGCACTCATAAGCTTGGCCCTTGCTTTGGCCTTGAGGAGGCTTCCTTGGTGCGGGGTGGAACCATGGTTCCAAAGGAGTCTTTTTCGGTTCCGTGCTTCCATCCCTGTATAGGGGAGCCTGCCTTCCAGGCCATGGAGAGGGCGTTGTCCATTGTGGGCAGTCAGTCTTTGCCTACCCCATAGACATCTGGTCTTTCCCCTTGACCGTAGCTTCCTGCACCCTCTTCCCTGGGACAGAGGGCACAGAAGGCTCAGGATCTAACCACTGTGGTTATGTCCTCTTCGAATACCTCTCTGGAGCACCACGTCGAAGAGGTTATTGTGAAGAGAAAGTTCAAGAGAAAGCAGTTGGACTCCCCTGAGAAGTCTTTCATGGAAGATACTGATTTCGATGAAGGGGAAGGTTCCCCCAAGTCTTCCCCAATGATGTTTCCTTCGGGGACATCATAGAGATCCTGAAACAGAGGGGTGGCTGGACTTCCATTTAACCTTCCTCAGAGAATTCAGTATATCTCATGGCTTTTCATGATGAACCCTCCACCTCTTGGATTTCACTGCCTGCTGATGACCTCAAACTGATCGCTTAGTGGGCATGGATGTTGCCTAATGCTATTGAGCTGATCCCTAAGGGACCAGATTGCATATTGTCAGCTCCTAAGGATCAACCACACTGGGCTAAGGGAATTTTGGTAGACACCATGGTGGTAGTGGCAGCCCCTAAGAAGGAACATGCCAATGAAAGTCCACTATCCATCCCCCTAATAATGAGTCTAGGGCTATGGATAGATTTGGAAAGCACATATACACTGTATCAACCTTTGCGCTTAGGTCCTTGAATTACATGGCACATTTTACTAGATTGCAGAGGGATGTGATAAAAGAACTTTCAGATACCCTGTCAGTAGCAGTAACTGAAGGAGTTTGAGACAAAGTGACTTCTCAGCTTGCAACCCTAGAATCAGTATCCAACTCATCCATGAGACTAATTGCACATGCTGCCGAAGGGATGGTGAGAGTGGCAGGCTCAGGCGTAGCCATCAGGAGACACACCTGGATGCACTGATGTGAGTTTGTGGTGCCTTTTAAGTCTTCTTTCATCAATGCTTCATTTGATGGAACATCCCTATTTGGTCCCAAAGTTATAGACTCTAGCCAGATGTGAGAAAGATGGAAAGACTCTTTCTGCTGTAGGCATATGCTTTTCCTGTCCCCAGTGGCCTTATTCTAGGAAACAATGGAGTGGGAGGATATGGTTTAAAAAGTCCAAAGGGCCTTTCCAGGACACGCGTCGCAATGACTTCTCCTGGGACAGAGAGATAGGTAATAATGGAAGATGCTGAGGAGAGGTAGAGGTGGTCCACAGAATCAGAGTTCCAAGGATTCTTTCTCTGGGAACTCCTGTCAGTGTTCCTGGAAGGAGGCCTGATTGTCATCTTCTGGAGGCAGTCGGGGGGGGGGGGTGATTATCCCTGCACCAGCATGCCTGGCTAAGGATAACGAAGGATCTTTAGGTACATAGGATTACAACCAAAGGTTACAATGTTCCCTTTCTAGTTCAACCAAAGGCTATGACCAAAACCCCGAACTTTCCACCCAGTGTCAGGGAAGCAGTAGTCTTAGAAATTCAAAAATTGCTCGACAAAAGAGTCATTCAAGGAGTCCCACCAGACCAAATAGGATCCGGAATTTACTCAACGTTCTTTTTAGTGCCGAAGAAGACAGGAAACTGGAGACCAATCTTGGACTGCAGCAGACCAAATTTTGGATTGTCACGGTTCAGTTTGTCCTTCCCTTTTTGGGAAAAGACAATTGATGTGCTCTATAGACCTTCAGGATGCGTATTACCACATAAAAATGGACAAACAGTCCAGAAGATATTTGTGCTTCTGGCTGGGAGCCAGTCCCTATCAATTCAGAGCACTGCCCTTTGGTCTCACTATAGATCCCAAGGTGTTCACCAAATGCATGGCAGTGGTTGCAGCTCATCTCAGACTACAAAGATTCGGGGTGTTTTCATATCCAGATGACTGGCTCCTTACCTCTCCCACCAGGCGTATCCTTGAGGAGGCTTGAGATTACACTCTCCAGCTCTGTTCCGGTCTAGGCATTACTGTAAACAACAAAAAGTCCAAGTTGGGGCCATGTCAACAGTTAGAGTTCATAGGAGCAAGGATAAATATGATCATGAGCATCCCACCCCTCTCCTTAGAAAGACTGCAAAGAATAAAATGTCGAGTCAATCAGCTTTGTTTGCAACAACAAAGTATCAGCAATGCTTCTACTACAAGCTCTAGGGTCTATGGCTGCTTCTATCACTCTAGTTCCATTAGCGAGATATCATATGCGAATCCTTCAGTGGCTTATAGAAACTCAATGGTTGATGTTAGACCAGCCAGTGTCTCGTTTGATCACATTTACCAACTGATACAAGCAGGATCATCATTGGTGGCTTCACTTCAACAAAATTTTGATGGGCCGCCCTTTGTCCCTTCTCAACCCCAAGTCATAGAAACCATGGAGGCGTCCAACATGGGGGGGGGCATTACCTGGGAAAGACAGTCCAAAGCACTTGGTCCCCTTTGGAGGCTAGTTTGCATATCAATGTTCTAGAGATGAGGGCAGTGCTGTTAGCATTGCAAGCATTCCACCTAGCCCTTCCCTCTGGGAAGATTGCAATCCATACAGACAACATGGCAGTAGTCTGCTACATCAACTAACAAGGGGAAACCAAGTCCCACCCCGTCTGTCAAGAAGCTCTCAGAGTTTGGCAATGGGCAATTTTGTCTGACCGCTTTTTCATCGCAATGCACATTCCGGGAAGCTCCAACGTGATTGTAGACAGATTAAGCAGAAGTATTCTAATGCCTCATGAGTGGTCTCTCAATCCATTTATGGCGGAAAGGATATTTTGCCAATGGGGCCAGCCTTGCTGTGACCTTTTTGCATCCCCTCTGAACAACAAGTGTAGCAGCTACTTTGCCCTGATCCCCCCTCTGGGGGAGTCACCGAGAGATGCTCTTCTCCATGATTGCCCCCCCGGTTTACTTTATGTATTCCCTCGATCCTTCTTGTATCACAATTTCTAAAGAAAGCTGTCAGGTCAAAGAACAAGATAATCCTCATTGCCTCATTCTGGCCTTGACAAATCTGGTTTCCCTTTCTTTGGCCTTATCTAGTTTGGAAACCTTTAAGCCTGGATCCAACTCCAGACCTGTTGTCCTACCCGGATGGATTGGTTCACCCGAATCTGCAGAACCTCAAGCTCACTGTATGGCTTCTCCAATTCCCATGATTGCCAGGCATTCCTCTTAGTTCATCAGCTCATTGAATCATTTTGGCTAGTCACAAACCCTCCACAAGAAAATTGTACCTCAGCAAATGGCACAAATTTTCTCTGTGGATGTCTAAATCTAACACTGATCCATATTTAGCTCCATTTGATAAGGTTCTAGACTTCTTGACAGTTTTTGAAGCAGGAGCCTCAGCTTCGGTCATTCAAGTGCATCTAGCTGCCATCTCCAAGTTTCATTTGGGTCTAAATGGCTCGTCTTTGATGTCCCATAAACTTTGCAAAGCTTTTTTGAAGGGATCCATGATGCTCAGACTCCCATATAAGGAACCATCTGCACCTTGCAACCTAAATTTAGTTTTCCAGTTCCTAGTTTATCCTCCCTTTGAACCTTCAGACAAATGCTATCTAAAAATCCTCTCTTGGAAAACATTGTTTTTGGTGATCGTCACCTCAGCCAGAAGAATTTCAGAGATTCAGGCTTTATCCTGTAAAACCCCCTTATATAATTTTTCATAAAGACAGGGTCTCCTTGAGAACAAATCCTTCTTTTTCTGCCTAAGGTAGTTTCTGAATCCAAATTAACCAGACTATTCAACTTCCAGTTTTCTTCCCCAATTATACTAACAAAGGTGAATATTATCTCGATTTTTAGATGTACATAGACAACTCCACTTCTATTTACACAGGACAAAAGAGTTCTAAAAAATCAAACCAATTGTTTGTTTCCTTTTCTTCAGTAGCAAAAGGGAAACCAGTGTCCAAAGTTACCCAAGCCAAGTGGATTAAAGACTGTATTATTTTTGTCTATAACAAAAGCAATTTACCCGGTCAGAGCACACTCCATCAGAGCAGTAGCTGCATCTGCAGTGTTTCATTCCAAAGTTTCCTTGGATGATATTTGTGCAGCGGCTAGTTGGGCTTCTCCACATACCTTTATTACTCATTACAAACTGGATTTGGTCTCTATGGTAAGGGCATCCTTTGGCTCGATGGTCCTCTGGAATATTCTTCCATGAGACCTCCCAAGATTCAGGTTGCTGGGGATTCTGTCCCACTGTCAAGGACTATGTGAAGATTGACAACATCAGATAAAGAAGTTTTGTCTTACCATAATGTTTCATTTGTGTTGTCAATCTTCACATATCCTTGACATACCCTCCCTCTTCTACCATCCTATGGTTTCTTAGGGTGTATCAGATTCCTCGGTGACAGATGTCCTCTTTTCTGCATTCAAATAAAGTCTCTCATTCCTTTCTATTTTATTGTAGTGCTCGTCTGTCACTGTGAGCTCCTGAGTTTTTGGTATGCGTGAGCTGGAATAATGTACAAGTCAGTTCTGAGGGTTCAGAACCGAACCCACTGTCAAGGACATGTGAAGATTGACAACACAGATGGAAAATTATGGTACGACATAACTTTCTTTTTTTATGTTCATTAATTTTATAAGCTGAAAAAATATAGAACTGTCTCAGAATTTTCCACAACACTGAGCTGTTCTTTCCTGCTTCTATCAAGGTGGGTTTGGCATAATGGTTAACATCATCACCTCATAGACACAAGGTACAGGCTTGGATTCTGACTTTAGGTTATTAGCTAAACTTAAAATGGTCTTTTAGGCAGTTAGTCTAGTATTCACATATGAGCAAAATAATATCTGCAAATAACTCCAACTTTTTTTGAATAACATACCAGTTGTATCCTTGAATTTTTGAGTCCCTTATTCAAAATGTAACACAAATAACAAAGGGAAAGAGGACACCCCTGCCTGGTTCCTGTTTTCAGACACTGCTTATCAGAGGAACCCTCCCGCTTTGATTTTGCCTGTGATCCTTCATATGTACTCCTAATTAACCTTATTGTTGCATCACGAAATGCAAACTCTTCCATTGCCCTTACTGTCAAATGCATTCTCTGCATCAATAGTCACCAAAAACAACAGCGGTATTTTCTTACATTCTGCTCTTTGGATCATCATTATTCTGTTAAAGTTGTCAAATGTTTGTTTCCCCTCCACAAAACCACATTGATCCATATTTATCAATTTTGGCTATTCTTTTAGCCATCATAGACATAAACACTTTATAATCATGGTTTAAAATTGAAATGGGCCTGTATGAAGCTGGATTTGATGGACATTTATTGTCTGTAGGTATTACAGCCAGCATAGTTTTTTTTCCTGGGTGTTGGTGCTTCTCCTCCTTTTAAAATACTGTTAAACAAAACCTTCCAGATCTTTGTCACTTTCTTCCTTCCTAGCTTCCAAACTTTCATAGTAATACCATCTGTTCCTGGAAACTTTCCTGCAGATTGGTTATACATCACCATTTTTATCTCATCTCCTCCTATCTTAATTGTTGAGCCTTGTTTACCACTAACCTTGGCATATTTAAGTCTGCTGTAAGTATTTCCATTTGTGCTTTTTCTTGATTTCCCCATTTCTCTGATTTATACAGATTTTCATAAAATTTCAGAAATGTCTCTAATACCTCTACAGAATCTCTGGTTATTTTTCTTGCTATACGCTCCCTAAGTTTGGCAACAACCTTTTCTACTTTGTGTTGCCTAAGTTGTTTTGCCAAAAAGCTTTTGTGCTCTGGAGCCTCTCAGATGTATTTTCACCCCCACCCCCCCAGACTGAAGTGGACTTTCAGCAACAGAACTATGTTACAACTGGACTGAAGGCCAATAGTACTTGGGTAGCATGGCACCTATAACATTTCCAAACCATCACACTCCTCCCCTTTTCCCACAATTTTCTTCATAGACGAATCCCTTCTCCAGATCTCCTTTGTTGTGTATAAGAATAGTTCACGTCTACTAGCTCTGTCAAACTGCTGTTTATTTTAGGAGGTCTTTTACTTTTTTATTTTGAAAAGATATTGCTGAAGTTCTGTGTTTTTTCAGTGCACTTTCCTTCCTGATTCCATCTGATTTCAAGGTTATTAATTCTGTGATCTGATGTCAGTTTTCATTCATTCCTCAGCTAATAGATTCAGATCCGATCCTCTGATCTGACTTGGCCGTTAGACTAGCTTGTGGCCAACAAAATACTCTCGAGCTCCTTCCCTACCCAGAATGCATCAAGCCCTAACATCTCTCAGATCTCATTTGCCGCTTAAACGTCTAGATGTGGTCAGCTTCAGATCTTTAGTATATAGTGGGAGGTAAGTCTTTCTTGCATATTTCTTATTTAGAACTACTTATTTACAACTACTTCTTTAATTTTTGCCTTTATTTTTAAGTTATTACTGCTACATTCCTTTACTTCATACACCTTTGAGTGTACTCTTTTTCCTACCATTGTTGGCAAGCCAAACCTTCCTTCCCTACTCCTTTTACACTTAGTGTATATCTCTTCCCTTACCACAATTAGGTAATTTTCCTCTTTACAAGAAAATTGTATTTCTTTGAAAAAAGTTTAGTTTAGTAATTTTATTTCTGTAGTTTTTCTATTTTCAGAATATCTGAAAAAATGTGATGTGTGGGCACAAGTTGCCTTATTCTGGTGATCATGATCTTTGTGTATATTGCTCGGTCCTGGATCATTTACAACAAGATTGCAATATTGTGTTGTGGGTTTAACCCCCAAGCACTAGCTGGCAGGAGAAATAAATTGATTTTGAAAGGCTTGCTGCCAACTTCATTCTCTGAAGCCATTACTGGGGCTCAGTCCTCCAAACACAAAGCTAGAGACCCTATAAAAAGGACTAAACCTTTTGAGTCTTCAGCCTCTTCTTCCTCAGAGCCTAAAAAGAAAAAAGAAATCGGATCCAAAATTACTCACGGTCTGACCTTCATCAGATCCGATCAAGCCTGTATTGGATCCTACATCCTCGGATCCAAAACCTTTACTAAGGACAACTTACTCTTCATCTGGAACTAGTCCCATCCAGAGTGCCTTCTCCCTTTTTAGAGAGACGCTCCAAATTGCCATCCCTAGCATCTTCTCATTCCTCCAGGAGTCATAGGGCAGCATATGTGGAGAGAATGATGAGGAAATTCTTCACGGTGCAAATTAAGATGGGAGTTCTTATGACTCCTACCCCTTCAGTTCAGGAAATCAGATCATCTACTACTTTACCCATTACAACTCCTTCTCTAATCCAACCTGTTGTTTGAGTCCTCAAATCTGAGCATTCCAGGTCTTTCTGGTTGGAATCTGAAGCAAACACTACCTTCGGATCCAAATACTGCTGAGTGCACCGGCTCCAGTATTCTCAGAGCCAGATGACTCTTGGAGCCAAAGCATCCCTGTTGGATCTAGGAGTTTGGAGTCAACTCCAAGGTTTTCAGAGCTGTCTCTTCCTCTCAGAGCCTTGGAGATGGCTAGCTCAACTCCAACTTCTGCCTGGGTGGGTTGTTCTCAAAACGGAGGGAGGTGATGTGCCAGAAACCTGTTTTCTCAACTCCGTTGTCTTCCTTCTCTCTGGAGCAATCTGCCTTTGAGGTTGTGAAGAGAGTGTTCTGTGCTGCAGCAGGACAGATGGGTTCTACCCCCTTATATCCACCCTCTAATTCTCAGATGACTTTGCACTGTGAGCTCAACATTCTACCACACAGGGACAGTCAGCTCAAAGCTTCCAGACTACCCACCAGGGTATCCTTATCTTTTCTGATACTTCACTGGCTCACCCACCAAGGAAGAATCTAGGAAGACAAAGTGCTAAAGGAGGCACTTTGACTCTCCTCAAGAGTCAGTCACTGAGCATGCCGATTTTGATGAAGGAGAGGGTTCCCCAAAATCACCACCAGCGTCTCATTTGGAGACGTTCTTGAGATCCTTAAATAGAAGGGTGGCTGGTCTTCACAAGACCCTTCTCCAGAGGAATCAGTATTTCTGGAGGCCTTTGGAGCTGGCCTGTCTAACTCCTGTTTTATTCCGCCCACTGATGAGCTCATTGATTTGGTCTCTAGGGGGCCGTGGAAGGAACCTGATTCGGTTGAGCCAGTACCCAGAAGTCCAGACAGGATTCTGACTCCACCAGTAGAAAGGGAACTTTGGGGTAAAGGGATGCCAGTAGATGCCATGGTCATGGCAGCAGCTACAAAAAAGGAACTTGCTGAACAGCGTTCCAGTTTCCATCCTCCTAACAGGGTCTAGGTCGAATGACAAATTTGGAAAGTGTGTTTATGCTTCAGCAACATTTGCACTCAGATTGCTGAACTACCTGGCACATTTTATGAGACTTCAAGCAGACTTTATTAAAGAACAATCAAAATCTCTTTCTGGAACCGAAACTGCTGAGGTTCAACATTCAGTAGTCTCTGAGTTATCTACCCTACAAGCTATATCTAATTTGTCCATGAGGATTATCTTGCATGCTGCAGAAGGTGCCTCAAGGGCCATGGGTTCAGGCATTTCCATCAGGAGGCATGCCTGGATGCACCTATTATTTTGTGGAGCCATTCAAGTCCTTGTTTGTCAATGCTCCTTTTGATGGAACTTCGTTGTTTGGCCCCACAGTGATGGACACACTGTCCAGATGTGAGAAAGATGGAAAGACCCTCTCTGTGGTGGGTGGGTATTTTTCGTCGCCTCAAAGGACCTTTTCCAGGAATCAATAGGGAGGTTGAAAAATGTGGTTCAGAAAGTCCCAGGGTCCTTTCCAGGACACACATGGAGATAGTTCCCCCAGAGACAGAGGGGGAGCTATAATGTAAGGCAACACCACCGTGGCAGAGTAGGCCTGCAAAACCAGAGGTATAGAGATTCCTTTTCTGACAGACCCTTTCAGCTCACCTGAAAGGTGGCCCAATTGCCCACCACTAGAGGCAGTTGGGGGTGCTTATCTCTGCACCAGAGAGCCTGGCTAGATATAACAAAAGACAATTGGGTGCAGAGAATTATTTCCAGAGGTTATATAGTTCCCTTTTCCTTACCTCCTCCATTGTTAGGAAAATTTCATGATGTTCCACCCAGTCAGAGGAAAGCAGAAGGAAATTCAAAAGCTGCTAAGCAAAAGAGTCATCCAAGAGGTCCCACCAGACCAAATAGAATCCAGAACTTACTTGAGATTCTTTTTAGTGCCAAAGAGAACAGGGGACTGGAGACCAGTTTTGGATTACAGCGTATTGAACAAATCAGTTCAACACACAAAGTTCCAGATGGTCACGGTTCAGTCCATTCTGCCCTTTCTGGGCAAAGACCATTGAATGTGCTTAAGAGACCTTCAGGATGTGTACTATCACATAAAGATGAACAGATGACCCAGAAGGTACTTACACTCCTGGCTGGAGCCAGTCACCATCAGTTCAGAGCACTGCCCTTTGGCCTCACCACACCCCCCAGGGTGTTCACCAAATGCATGGCAGTAGTAGCAGCTCACTTGAGACTGCAGGGAGTCCGAGTGTTTCCACATCTAGATAACTGGCTTATTACCACCCTGACCAGGCATCAACTGATAGAAGCATGCGATCAGGTGCTACAACCTGGTTCAAATCTCAGAATAACCATAAATTACAACAAGTCTCACTTACAACAGACCCAAATATTAGAGTTCATAGGGGTGTGTTCAACACTGTTTCTATGGTAGCTTCTCTTCTTCTTTCAAGAGTACAAAATGATAAGGATGCGGGTCAGAAAAATAATGTGCAGTACAGAATTTCAGCCTGATTGATTCTGCAAACCCTGGGGTCAATGTCAGTGGCAATAATTTTAGTTTCTTTACCGAGATTCCACATGAGAGTTCTACAATGGATGCTAGCAATACAGTGGTCGATACTTTCCCAACCTTTGTCAGCAAAGATAAGAATTACTCAAGTATGCAAAAGATACTTTTGCTGGTGAATGCAGTCACAACAGGTATTACAAGGCCATCCTTTCATTCTCCCTCAGCCCAAGGTTATAGTGACCATGGACGCTTCCCAGATTGGGGGAGGGGCGGGCATTTCCTGGGGACAATGGTCCATGACCCTCTGTCCCCCAAAGAGGCCAACTTGCATATCAGTGTTCTGGAGATGAGAGCAGTGCTTTTGGTATTGCAGGCATTCCAAGACACTCTCCCTATTGGAACAATTGCAATCCAGACAGACAACATATCAGTAGCTTGGTACATCATCAACAAACAAGGGGGAACCAGATCTTATCCCCTGTGTTGAAAAACTCTCAGAGTGTGGCAGTGGGTGATATCTTCCAACCACTTTCGAATAGCAATGATAAGGAGACAAACTGAGCAAGTCCATTCTATTACCTCATGAGTGGCTCCTCAACAACAAATTGACAGATATAACTTTCAGTCAGTGTGGTCAGCCTTGCTGCAATCTTTTTTTGCCTCTACCCTGAACAAGTACAGCACCGTTTTTGCCCTAATCCCTCCGCTGGGGGAATCACTGATGGGTGCTCAACTCCATGATTAGCCCCCCCTTCTTCTGTATGCTTACCCCCACCCCCCTAATTTACAAATTCTTACAGAAAGCAGCCAGGTTGAAGAGCAAAGTCATCCTCATTGCGCCTTACTGGCCTCGGCAGATTTGGTTTCCCTTCCTTTGCCCTCACCTACGGTATCCACCTTGGATACTGGATCCAGTTCCAGACCTACTGTCCCACCTGATAGGCATGGTTCACCCTGATATCTCAAACCTGAAACTAACAGTGTGGTTTCTCCAGTTCCTTTAATATCCAGATAACCAATGTTCTCTTCTCCTATCTGTTCCATACTTTTATCTTCACATAAACCTACTAGGAAACTTTACAGGAGTAAATGAAAAAGGTTTGTTTGTTGGGCAGAGCAAAATCAGATTGAACCCTTCTCAGCTCCAGTTTAATCTGTTCTAGAATTTTTGGGAAGTCTATTTAACAAAGGTGCTAGCTCATCAACTATTAAAGTCCAACTTGCAACAATCACTAATTTTCATGTGAGATTTCAAAATTCTTCAATGGCTTCCTCTAAGCTGTGCAAAGCCTTCTTGAGAGGCACTCTTCTGCTAAGACACCCTTATAAAGACTCCACTGCACCTTAGGATTTAAATTTGGTACTGCAAGCCTTAATTCACTCTCCCTTTGAACCGGCAGCTAAATGTGATCTTAAATTTCTGACCTGGAAAACTGTCTAATTGCAGTTATGTCTGCTAAAAGAATTTCAGAACTTCAAGCATTATCTTCTAAACCCCCATATTTGATTATTCATAAGGATAGAGTAATGCTAAATACCAATGCTTCCTTGCTTCCTAAGGTGGTGTCAGAATCCAACATCAATCAATCCATTAACTTGCCAGTATTCTTTCCAAAGTAACAAATAAAGGTGAATATGAGGGGTCTGCATGTCCTCCATGTGTTCACTAGAGTTTCCTCTGACTGCTCTAGTTTCCTCCCGCATTTCAAAAGCATGCAGTAGATGGATTGGACACTCTAAATTGTGTGTGTGTGTGTGTGTGTGTGTGTGTGTGTGTGTGTGTGTGTGTGTGTGTGTGTGTGTGTACTACTGTAACAGGGCTAGCCACCCGATATTGTAAACCTTGGCTGCAGATGATTGTCACTATTAGAGTGACACCCCAACCCGTTGTACAAAAATGAGAAAAAAGGGGTTGTGGGTGGGTGATTGGATATGCTGCACTTATTGAATGTCCATAGACAATTACATTTTTACTTGCAGAGAACAAAAGAAATTAGAAAGAGAGATTAGCTATTTATCTCCTTTGTACATACTAAATTGGGCAAATCAGTTGCAAATGTGACTTAGGCCAAATGTTTGACGGATTGTATTTCCTTTGTCTATCACAAGTTGAATCTCCCCTTACCAAAACCTTTAAAAGCTCATTCAACCAGATCCATGGTGACTTCTTTTGTGTTCCAGTCGAGAGCTTCCATGGACAATATATGTGTGGCTGCAACTTGGTCAAATCCTCTTACATTTATCACTCATTACAATGTAGATCTTGACTCGAGGGGAAGAACAGCCTTTGGCTCAAGCATACTCGGGGAATATCCTTCCCTAGAGTCCACCCAGGATTGTAGGTAGCTGGAGACTCTGTCCCATTAGTTGAGGAATCAATAAAAATTGACATCATCAGATAAAGAAGTTATGTACTCACCATAATGTTCCATCTGTGTTGTCCATTTTCATGCTTCCTCAACTCCCCACCCACCAACCCCCACCATTTTTAATGACTGACTTCTGGAGGAACGAGAGGCTTCAAGGCCACTAGTGTCCTTTATGTTGAGCTCCAGGCATGACATATCGTATTAGTTTTACTGTCAAGCAGCAAAGAAGATACTAGAGATGTTAGGGGGTGGTGCATTATGGGTAGGGAAGGAGTTTGAGAGTGTTTTGGTGGCCACAAAGTAGTGTGACGGCCGAGTCAGATCTGAGGATTGGATCCGAACCCATTATTTAAGAAAGAATGAAAATGGACAACACAGATAAACGTTGTAATGAGTACATAACTTGTTTTTTTTTTTTTTTTTTTGCAACTTCACATTTTCCTGCAGCTGTTTTATTTCTTTTGGATCATTCTGTTTAATCTTATGAACAGAATCATTTGCTTTCTCAGTATGATCCTACCAGCTTTTGCATTCTTAGCTGCATTACTATTCATTTTGGGCTTAAACTATATACTTCTAGGAGTTTCATTATGTATGTGTCTGAATGACTGTTCTGGTCAGAGATGCAGTTTTTCAGTCATTGGGACTGATTGTGTTCATGCCAGTATCTTCATGTAATTGTTAATTACTTAAACATGTAAGATCCCTTCTGGAATCCATTACTAGTTTCAGTCTTATATCAATCTGGTTTAAACTCTATTGGTAATGTCTAGAGCAGACCAAAGGTTTTTATATCTTGTTTTTTTTTTTTAACAGATACTTCTTTAACCTTATTAAATTTGTAGATCTTGATGTTTATCCATGCTTGACTTGCATTGGGCTGTCCTTTTTTTCTAAATGTAAGGAACTTGTTTTCTGTTACACCCGTCCAGCCAGTCCCATTCTGGGTTCAGTGTCAGTTGTAGTCATATCTGTCTACTGCTTGGACATGTGTAATCCTTAGTCTGCTTCTCAGACTCTACTGGTAATGTTTAGGAACAGACCAAAAGTTTATTTTTTTCCCTATATTGTTTTCTCTGTTAAGAAGTAGCTCCTTAATAATGCTAAATCTGTAGAAGTTGATGGCTATCTTGTGCACAACTTGCTTTGGGTTCCTTGTATTTAATTCTGGTACAAAACTAGTTCATTGTTTGACCCTATTATAAAAAGTGTAGCTAGGATGGGGCAAAGGGGGCACCTGCCCCAGGTGATGTCAGGAGGTGCAATCTTCTGTAACAGTCTTTAGTTTCTGAATGCCAGTACTGTTTCAACACACCATTTGTGGTCTAGTGCAATACACGCATTGAAAAATGAATATAGCTATGTCAAAAATCCCAATGGCAACACTCAGATCTGCTCTGAGTTACAGCACAATGACACTAAATATACAGAACCAACTGATATTGCCAACATCCTGGCAGATAGGTTCAGTGCTAACTTTACTCCCCTCTCACCCCCTAAAGGGCCCATCTTTATACCGGAAGAATGCAAAGTTCCTGTAATCACGGCTGCACAGGTAAAAACTTCACTCTCCAAAGCCAAGAACACAGCATCCATGGGACCTGACAGCATCCCAGGTTGCCTTCTACATGAACTACAGAATGAACTGGCACCCCACCTAAGTACCATGTTCAATCATAGCCTCACCTCAGGCTTTGTGCCCATTGAATGGCGCACCGTGACAGTTATCCCACTCCACAAAGGGGGGGCCACAACAGACCCTGGGAACTACTGCCCCATTAGCCTGACGAGCCTCGTCTGCAAGGCCATGGAACGTATCATCATGGAACTCATAAACAAAGACATTGGAGATCTCCAAACTCTGGACCCCACACAGTTTGGGTTTGTAAAAGGCAGATCATGTCACCTAAACCTGATAGACTTCTTTGAAGTAGTCACCAAAGCCATAGATGAGGGTAAGGTGGTTCACACAGCCTATCTAGATCTCGCCAAGGTGTTCAACACCATTCCCCACTCTGGAATTATAGATAAACTCACTAAACTAGGTATAAATCCCTATGTCACAAGATGTGTTGCCAACTGGCTTACTGACAGAACCCACACCGTGAAAGTAGCAGACTCCAAATCCGACTTCATACCAGTGACAAGTGGAGTACCACAGGGTTCAGTCCTGGGTCCTCTCCTGTTTGGTATCTACTTCTCTGAAGTACAGGCTAACACAGAAGGTCTTTGGCTAACTAAATTCGCAGATGACTGCAAACTAGGAGCCATAATTGAAACTCCTAACAATGTGGACATCCTACAAAAGGGCCTCACTGAGACAGATGCCTGGTGTCAAAGACATGGTCTCAAGCTCAATGTCAAAAAATGCATTGTCATCCCCTTTGGTAAAAACTCTGTACCCATGAACTACCACATAGGCGGTAGTCTACTTAACACCGAAAGTGTGATAAGAGACCTTGGGACACAGGTGGACAGTAGTCTCTCCTTTGATAATCACATCGCCACAGTGGTCAGGAAATCCTTCTATGTGGCACACGTCATCACAAAAGGTTTCTCATCCAGAAAAAAAGAGGTCATTGTTCCCCTCTACTCATCACTCATTAGACCCATTATAGAGTACAACGCCCCTTTTGGTATGTACCTCACAAGACATCTACAACAACTGGAAAGGCCGCACAAATGCCTCACAAAGAGGATTACTGGCCTCAAACAGATGCCTTACGCAGACCGTCTCAAACAACTCCAGCTTTACACCGTCACATATCGCCTACTCAGAGGCAATCTCTGCCTAACATACAAAGCTATGTCAAACCCAGAGCTGTTGGACATGCTCCACTTAAAGAAATCCCAATCCCTCCGAGCTACACGCTCTAGGGACCTAAACCTTGTCACCACAATAAACAGAACATGCTGGAGGGATAGATTCCTGTCCCAGAAGCTTCCCATACTCTGGAACAGACTACCTATCTTTGTCGAACAGAGCTCCTCATTAACACTATTCAAGAAAAATCTTGATGATTGGATGGGTAATAGGAAATTCACCCCGGGGATCACTTCTGTGGTTCTGCTTGACAGGGGCACAGGAAAATAATTTTCTTGGGTGGCATAAGCCAGGGTACCTTTTTGGCTAGGCTTGTATAGGCCCTAGGGCCAATAGCCTAGTACCTACCTATGAACCTATGAATGCTAATAATGCATTTTCTGTAGCACAACACTTGGTACCTTTGTAATAAGTGGTTTGCTACAGTGTAAGGAAGTGAAATGACCTTTTTTGCTTGTTATCTCACTCATGTCAAGGATAATGGACCCGGATTGCTTCATAGGTGAGAAAGGCCAGAATGAGAAAGAATGGACCTTTATTGGTCCTCATCATAGAGTTTAGGAGTACCAGATCAGGAAACGTAACCATGAGCTATTTGGCTTTGCTTCTTACCAGCCCAATTTTAGCTTCATTGTCAGTTGTGGTTATGACTTACTTTACTTCTCAAGCAGCCTAGGGGAAATGTGCAGATGTTGCCATTGACCTCTGCTTGTTTTTTACTAATCTAGCCCTTTGGGGACTGTCTTGTTCCAAGGTGAGTGGAGCATTTCTGTTTGAACCCTCTGAGCAGTTTGGTCTGACTCCAATGAAAGCTATGATCTTATGTCAGTTGGGACTGACTCAGGTTGATATCTTCCTCCTACCCTTCTTCAGCTTTGGTGCCAGGATCAAATGCAGGACTCTTCTTGTGACATCCTTTCCATAATATAGTTGATGTTAAGGTCCTTACTTAGACCTTGGCTCCAAAGTTAAATGTTTTTTTAACCTAAGTTCGATGCTTAGAATGTCAACGCCTATCTTTGGTGACAACTTGCCATTGAGTGGCATGTCACTGAGGAGAATTTTCTTTCCTGGTGCAACTTCAAAATCATGCACTTGGTACTGAGGAAACTTCAAGGCTGAGCAAGTAGATACTAGAACCAGTTCAGAATTGTGCTGGTCAGTGCGAGACACTCTTTAATCCTAAAGCAACCTTTCAGTGTTGAATCTTCAGCACTGACGGGAATTTTCATTTTGAGTTCATGTTCTTAAGTCTACGTCTCAAAGAGGTTTATTTGTCTCAGGCTTTCCTTTGGGGAGCCTGAGAACTTGTATTAAATTTCATTGGTCTCACCAGAACTATTCTAGGATGCAGTGTTGGGTTATATTTTTCTGCCCATGTTTTAGTGTACCATCCCATTCTCAGCTACTGAATCTTGAATCCTTGCTTCTTAGGGCAGTATGAAATTTAGTTTTGACCTGACTGTTTTTGTACAGAGTTGATGTTTTTCTCAAATCTCTTGTGTCTGAACAGTTAGTGAAACTGACTGGTGATTTGATTGCCTGTTTGTTATGAACCTTTTATGACCTAGCTTAATGCCAACCATTTAGTCTCTCTCTTTCTCTCATAGCTTGTCACCACATCATGTTCTGCAGGAAGTGCTACTTTATGTGTAACATGTGACTCTCCTTTGCTGAGCTGTGGGTAGTTGTCCCTCTATAGATTTTGTGAAAGTCTATATACTTTGTAGCTATCCAAAATTTCTCATCCTCTTCCCATTCCTGTACAAATGATGGATCTCTTCTGTAGGTAGGTTGATCCTGTTTGTAGCTGTTTCTTAGCCATAGCCTGATATATTCTACAGGGGGCGTTATTTTACATGTAATGTGACCAGCAATGTAGCTAGGATGGTGGAAAGGGATGGTTGCTCCAAGCACAAGCTATTAGGGGACACTCAATTGGCAGTGTAGAAATGAAGTACCAGCACTGCTGATTGTTGCAATTATTAATTGTCTGTTTAAGTGTATGCATATATGCATGGAGGAGCTTGTTTATTTATTTATTTTTCTCCTCAGCTTTGTTTGGGTGTCAGTGTAGGGAACTGCCCAGGATGCAGATTTCCCCTAGCTTCTGCTCTGCATGTGGCTCTCACTTGCTGACCTGTAGGCAGGGGACTCTGCTTAGGCTTTGCCCATGGCCTGTAGCCTGACACATTCTGCATTTTTGTAAAACCTCTACTTATTCTTGCCCGATATGGAGAATGGTTCCATTCTGTAGGTGAGTTGCTCCTGGATGTCCTTCATGTTTCACTGTTGCAGCCATCACACTTGGGTTATCTGCCTGCAGGTAGCCCTCAATTGGCCCAAATACCAGAGTCTTAGGATTTCTGCATTGGAAGCTGTCACCTCTTCCATGACATCAAGTTGTCAGGGGTATAAAACATGCAGCTGATGTCATTACATCAGTCTTTCTTGCCGTGGAGGAGCCCGAAGCAGAAGCAGTTCGCAAGTGCCGGTCGGCCGCTACCTGAAATTTTCATTTTTCGAGTTTCAAACCTGAAGTCTTCTAAAGCTAAGTACCCAGTTGGGGATCGTTTTTTCTTGCTCTAACCGATGTCACAAAAAGTTAACAATTCTCTTGCTTGTGGAAAGCAAATACCTCACAGAGATTTTCGTTCTTACTGCATCACCTGTTTAGGCCCAGACCACGATGTTCCTTGCTGTCGGTTTTGTGCCTTGTTTAATGCCCAAACCATTCGTCGTCGGGCTATCTTTGTCGCTAATTCTTTCGCTCTCGTTCTCCTTATTCTGAAATGATGACTTCGATAAGCCATCTGACTACTGATCTTCCGAAAAAACATAAGGATAAAGACAGAAACAGACTGCATAGGTTCAAAACTGCCGACGATGCTTCCGTTAAGCTAGTCGCCAGTCCACTGGTACACAGTGAGGTGCCTTTGCAGCCCCTGATACCCACTTCTACAGATTTGCAGGCCTCTGCTGAGACCCATTCGGAGTCCAGTATGCCATGTGATACTTCTTCGACTGTGGAACCTGCAGACGTCTCTACCTTGGATGGGTCCGGAACCGCTGTGCAGGCACCGGCTTCTGAGGGTGTATTCTGACCTACCAATGTTTGTATTAAACCGACAACTTTGTTTTTAACTAAAACTACCGAGTTTCTCAGGCCCAGAGTTCACACTATGCCTAGAAAACCAATGACCAAAGCACATGCTCAAGCTCCCATGCCACAAAAACAAATGCTTAGAATGGCTGAAGACCTTATTACTCTAATTGGGGGAAGCCAGACTTCCCCTGCTAAAAGACAAAGAATTGAATTTCCTTCTGATTCTACAGACCAGGAGTCAGATGACTCTGACCCTTCTGATTACCAGGACACATACCCTTATCAACCTATGAGGATTCAGATGCAGAGGAATCCATTCTCTCTGCCTCCCTCCAGAGGATTTTTCTTTTGGTGAAACCTTCATTTCCGCTGGGAATGCCAGGACTATCCTCAGTCCAAAAAGAGACAGAGAATTTTTAGATTTGCCTCAGCACAGGCCTCTAGCTATACCCCCTGTCCTGTTTACTGTAGATGATGTCTTCATGGAATCCAGTCTTACTACTGACACTCTACCACTGGTCCCCTAGAAAACCTCACAAATTTCTCTTTAAGAATCCTACTGCAGATCCAGAGACCATTTCCCAGGGACCTAAAGGCATTAAGGCTACTACAGCCAAAAACCCTACCCCTTCAGACAGGGATTCAAGAGCTTTAGACAGATGGGGTAAGAAGGTGTATACCTCTGACTCTTGCCATCAGGGCTTTGAATTGGCAGTTTCACATGTTGAAGTACCAGCAACCTATTATGGAACTAATTAAACAAAAAATGGTGTTACTTCCAGATTGTGTAGAAAATAAAGATTTACAAGAGTTAATGCAGTCTGCAAACCAAGTTAGTAAACATACTTTGTAGTGTGGTTTTGATGCCTTAGAAGCATCTTGCAGGGCTGCAGTCACTGGGTCTGTACTGAGAAGGCATGCTTGGCTGAAGGAACAAATCTTACCGGACCATGTCAAAGCAAAATTACTAGATGCTCCATTAAATCAGGACCATTTGTTTGGCACCAAAGCAGAAGAAGTTATTAAAAAGATGGAGAAAAAAGCTAAATCTATGCAAACTATCAAAGATTTCTTACAGGTGCGGCCAACTAGGTTCAGTAGGCATTGGCCTTCTAAAAACTGGTCCTTTCCAGTCCCTCCCAGGTCTTTTCAGTCCAAACCCAGGGGAAACAGACCACCAAGACTACAGTCTCAGGGTATGCAGAGATCTAAACAATGGAGTGCTCCCACCTCAAAAACAGGGAGTAGGGTTACCACCTGTCCCACTTTGTGAGTGACAGTCCCTCTTTGGGCAGTTGTGTCCTGCAAAAAAATTGTAAAAATGGCAAATGTCCTGAGATTTTTAGGACAAAAGTATTTCCTATATTTTATGTAATAGTTGCATAAAACAGTTATTCTGTATCTGAAACCCCTAAACGTTATAAGAAACAGAATAAACAACTAAATTTCTACAAGAATAAGCTTTTATTTAGGCAAAAAAGTGAAGTTCTGTCCTTTGTACTGGCCATGGGTATGTTTCGGCTGCAAAATCTGACGTTTGTACCAAAAATGTCCCACTTTGGGCATTTGAAAAGGTGGCAACCCTAACAGGGAGTGGTAAGCCACCCCCTTATGGAAAAAGTACACAATGACTTTTCATTTATCCTTCCCAGCCATGCCCAAGTACTTGCACCCCTAGGAGGAAAACTTGCCCTTCAAGCAAAAAACTGGATGTCCATTACTCAGGACAGATGGGTTTTAAACATTGTATCCCAGGAATACAGATTTTACTTCCATTCACTGCCAACCCCAAATGGGTTGCCAGACCTTCCTCCAAACCAGTGGACAGAGACTCAAAAGCAAGTACTTTCCCTTCTCAATATCAGGGCTATTCAACCTGTTCCAGTAGAACAAAGGGGACAGGGTTTCTACTCCAGGCTGCTCCTGGTGCCCAGAAAAGAGGGCTCTTGGCGCCCTATCCTGGATCTGTCAATTATCAACAGCTTTCTGGTGGTCCCAAAATGCAAAATGCTTACACTGCAACATCTTCTTCCTATGCTAGACAAGGAGGCCTGGTTAGTCACCCTAGACTTAAAAGAAGCTTATCTGCACATCCCCATAAGGGAGTCTTGCAGGAAATATCTATGTTTCAGGACAGGCTGTATGCACTATCAGTTCTCTGCACTTCCCTTTGGCTTATCTAATGCACGCAGAGTATTCAAACAATGCCGGGCTCCAGCCATTGCATACTGCAGGCAGAGAAATATTTAAATTTACCCATACTTGGACGATTGCCTGATTCAGGCGGACAGTCAGGAATTGCTACTACAGCACCTGGCATTTGTAAAAAGACTCCCAACTTCACTGGAGTACACCGTTAACGAAAAGAAATCACAATTGGTGCCCAGTCAAAAACTTGTATTCCTGGGAGCAAGCTTGAACACAACTTCCCAGATGGCATTCCTCACTCCAGAAAAGCAGATGTATTTGACAAACTACTTCAAACTAATGGCCACCAAAACCCAGCTATCTGCAAGGAAAATACTGCAAGCCCTAGGGTTCATGGTCTCATGCATTCTGGTACTTCCATATGCAAGACTGCAAATGAGGAAACTTCAGTGGTACTTAAAAAGTCTCTGGTGTCAACATTCTCAGGACCTGGAAACAGTAATTCCTATCATACCTTGTCCAAGGGCAGAGTTCTTTTGGTGGGCAGAGGCATGCAACCACAACAAGGGACTGCCTTTCACTCAACCCCTCGCCGCCCAAGCCCTGACAACAGATGCATCAGTATGCATAGGGGCCTCATATGGCAGGCAAATGGAGCCCAGGACAAATTCTCCTGCATATCTTTCAAAAAGAGATGCTAGCTGTAGAGAATGCTCTGACAGCCTTCAAATACCTTATCCTTCCAGGACAGCACCTGATAAAGACAGGCAACACCACAGTTATGTGGTACATAAACAAGCAGGGGGGAACTCATTCTTACCCACTCTGCAGGTCAGCCATGGCCCTGTGGAACACAGCCTTGAGCAGCCAAGTGCACCTACAAGCTCAATTTCTGCCAGGCAAACAAAATTCACTGACAGATGACTTAAGCAGAAATCTACTGGATCCACACGAGTGGAAACTGGAACCCAACTCTTTCAAACTTCTAATCCAGAGGTGGGGAACACCGGAGGTGGACCTCTTTGCCTCCCCCCAAAACCATCAATTGAGCAAATTTTGCACCAGGAACCCTCACAGCAGGGCCTGGAAGGTGGATGCTCTATCCTTCTCATGGGAAAACCTCTACATTTATGCCTTTCCTCGTCTGTCCCTCCTCTCCAAAGTACTACTCAAGATCAAACAGGACAGGCCAAGGGAAATCCTTATTGCCCCAGACTGGCCATGCCAGCACTGGTACCCACTCCTACGCAGTCTGACAGTGCCACCCTGGCACCTACATCAGACACCTTCCCTGCTGTCTCAGCAGGAGGGACAGATTTTTCATCCACAGCTGCAAACCCTAAACCTTGCAGCCTGGCTTATCTCCTGAATACACCCCCATCAACCCTCAGCAAACAGGTGCTGGATGTTATCCTTGAAGCCAGAAGGCCTAGTACTAGGAAATCCTATGCTGAAAAATGGAAAATATATTGTTCTTGGAGTCAATCTCAAAGAAAGGACACAGCTGTGCCCACCTTACCTCAAATCCTTGACTACCTAGCAGAGCTGCTCCACAGAGGCCTATCCTTCTCATCCATTATGATTCATGCCACTGCCATCTCAGCTCATTATAATACTGAGCCACCTCTCTTTTCTCACCCTGTCATCAAACAGTTCCTGAGAGGGGCTAACAATTTAAGGCCCCCTAGGAGAGCTCCCACCCCTGCCTGGGACCTTAACTTTGTACTGAAAAAGCTCATGCTTCCCCCTTTTGAACCTGCTGCTTCAGCAGAGATAACATTCCTTTCTGGGAAAACAGCCTTGCTTCTAGCCATTACTTCAGCAAGTAGAGTGTCTAAGTTACAGGCACTAATGGCTGTGGAATCCTTCATTATTTTCCATGCTGACAGGGTTTCCCTCAGGACTAATCCATCTTTTTACACCCAAGGTTGTATCCAGTGTGGCTCTAAACCAATCCATCCAATTGCCAACCTTCTTCCCTAATCCTCAGAATAAAGGGGAAAGGATCCTGCACTCCTTGGATGTACACAGACAGCTCAGGGTCTACCTTGACGGGACTAAACCTTTCAGAAAATCTGACCAGCTGCTTGTCAGCTTTGCTACAGGGGCAGAGGGCAAGGCCATTTCAAAGCAAACCATTTCAAAGCAAACCATTTCCAAATGGATAGCACACTACATCCATTTCTGCTACAAGCACCATGGAAAACCCATCCCACAGGGGATAAGAACACATTCCACTAGGGCTACTTCTACCTCTACAGCATTTCTCAGGGGAGTCCCTACCAGGGACATCCTGGAAGCTGCTACCTGGAGTTCTGTACACATCTTCACCAAGCATTACCACTTATCTATTTTTTCTAAATCCAGAGCTGGATTTGCTACAGCAGTCTTACAAGGCCTGCTAGCCAGCCCTAACACCTTCCTCAGCTTTGGGAATCAACCCAAGTGTGATGACTGCAACAGTGAAGCACGAAGAACATAGTACAGTTGTGAACACTTACCATAAATGTAGACGTTCAAGTGTATTCACTGTTGCAGTCCTGGTTTCCCTCCCTCCAGCCCCCTGGTTTTCTCTAGCCTTTCTACCTATCCTCTTTATGGCCAACTTTTATGGCAGGGGCATTTACTTTTGACTGGAGGTGTTCCACACCATGTAATAGCTTCCTATTTTGGGGGTTCCTGACATTTTGGGCAAGAAAAACTGATGTAATGGTGTCGACTGCATGTTTTATACCCCTGGCGACCTGACGTCACGGAAGAGGCTACAGCATCCGACGCAGAAATCCCAAGACTCTGGTATTCGGGCCGACTGCGGGCTACCTGCAGGCAGATAACCCAAGTGTGATATGAGGAGGGTAACCAGGACTGCAACAGTGAATACACTTGAACATCAACATTTATGGTAAGTGTACACAACTGTACTTTGCTCCTGCTCCTTATCAATCTTCTGATGTATTATTCAGTTCATCCAAGAATTCTCATGCTCTGTCCCACCTTGAGTGGGATGTGGTCCATCTGTAGAGTTCCACTTAGAATTCTTATTCCTGTAAGGTGGCAGAATACCTTGTATAATTCTCCTTCTTATATTCATGTTTTTCCACATTCCATGCTCCGAAATTTTTTATACCCAAGTCTCAGGATTATCATAGTTCATCAGGGTGGCATCCACTGTCAGTATCAGTTCCATTTAGTGCTATTGAATCTTTCTGCTTTTAATTCTCTCTCTAGTTGTGTACACCATTCCTCAGCAGTTTATTGAAATTAGACCATTACTGAAACCAGGTAATCCTTCTGACATTGTTGTGTGAACATGCAGTTAGGCATTCTTCAGAGTTTACATTTATTTCACTGCAGTTGGGCATAAAACTTTTTGCTCATCCTGTTATTATTTTGGCCTGTCAGAGATAGCTACTGATTCACTCATTTTGATCTCTCTGCTGTGGTGGTCTGAGATTGTTTACTAATCCTGTTATTACACTGATCCTTCAGGGATACCTACAGATGCAGATGCTATGGTCCTGGTGCTAAAGTGGTCAACTCTACATTCAAGGATTATGAGCTAATTTAGTGTATATAGCAGTTGCTGCTGTCCCTGCCATCACATTTCTTTCACTTTTAAGGAATGTGATTCTGACCTTTATGTGAGATATTCCACAAGATTTGCCTCCAATCTGCTGCAACAGGCCCTCATAATTTGACTTTTATTCATTTATTAAGAGGCCTCAGCTTCTAGGCCCCTTAAGTCTTGTGTCACTTACATATGATATTCTCTCTCTCTCCTCTCACTGTCTTTCTTTTTCTCAAGAATTTAACTTAATTCCATCTGAAGTATCTCCTATCACGGTAAAAGTCCTAGAGTGTGACCTCACACATACCCATGCTTAGATCTGAGGTATACTTTCCTTTCTTCAGAAGTTACATGAGGGAATGTAAGCTGTTGGTACCTAGCTTTTTGGTTTCTACTTTGGTCCCTCAGCCTAGTTAATCTCTACTTGGTCTCTAGACAGGGTCAGATGGTGTTATATTCCTAGCATTTTGTTATTTTTTTGATCACTTTCACTGTGTTCACCTTTCACAGTGCAGTCCTTGCAGCACTTATGCCATGCAATCCTTGAAAAATGTCCAGTGAATCCTTGTTTTTTTGACAGTGTAATTTAGATCATACCTAGCTGGTCCCTTCTCTTCCCTCCCCTCCCGTACTCTGCCTATCAGGGAACATGTCATTAAGACTCTGGGTCTAGAAGAAGACTCCTGCTGCCCCATTGTCTGGGCAGGTACAATTTCATCAGACATTTTTATCCTAGTCTGCTGTTGAGGACAATCACCAGCAGTGAATTTTTTACTTCCAGACTATGCCTTGTTTTATTGTTGAGTTTCTGTGCCCTGCAGTCTGTTTGGTACACTCAATTAGCGTGATGTACCTATAAGCATTTAATTTTTCTTGGATAGCAAAGTTTTGGCTGTGTTCAGTATTTGCCCTGTTTTCATCCTAACCAGTGTATGCTCTTGTGCTACTGCTGTTCCTTTGAAATTTTTGTCAGCTAATATTTTAAGGGGAGCAATCTGCTGTATGGCTTTCAGAATCTTTGTGTTGAACAGCTGTCTACTGTCACTGGATTTTTCATTGCACAGGTTCCTATTCTTGAATTTCCCCTACTTTTCTTTCTTTGTAGATAGTTCCATTTGTTTTCTCTTTTTTTCTGCCTTGGGTTTCTACTTTGTTCCATTTAAAAACTTTATACTTCTCTCTTCTACGCTTACCTTGTAGAACAATGCTTGCCTTGTAAAACAGGGAGCTGTATCCTTGCAGCAATCATTAGTTAACTCTTCTTTTATTCAATTTCTTCTGAAATTAAGATAATCTCTCCCAGGTTTACTGGTTCTGTCCTGTCACATGTAATGTTGTCAATTTTCATTCAGTCCTGAACTAATGGGTTCAGATCTGACTCAGCCATTATACTACCTCGTGGCCACAAAAAAAAAAAAAGAAACTCTCAAGCTCCTTCCCTAACCATAATGCACCAATCCCTAACAATCCTCAGATCTTGTTTGCTGCTTTTGTGTCTGGACATGGTCACCTTTAGCTCTTAAGTCATAGAGTGGGATATTAAGTTTTTTCTTACATATTTCCTTTTCAAAACAATATTGTTTGTTATATATATTTGCTTCCTTCGTCAGTGTATTACTAAACTCCTACTGTACACACTTTAGTGTCATTTTCTACCTACCATTGTTGGTAGGCCTAGTTTTCCTTCTCAACCCTTATATACTTTGTGTATTTCTAAGTATATCTTTGCTGGTATAATTTTATTTCCTTTCCATTACAACATGTAATTTATTCAGCACCATTGGTGGTACTTTACCTGCTCTGTCCTTTCCTAGTGTATATATATATATATATATATATATATATATATATATATATATATATATATATAAAAAAGTTGTTGTCGTTACATTTTTTGGTTTAATCTGTCTTTCACAGTTGTAAGGTCCTTTAGGATTCAAGAAATGTGATGTAGAGGGGCGTGGCCAAGGATGAACACAGGATAGCAGCAGATTTCTTCAGCTCCACCAATTTCATTACATTGACAGGAATTAATTACTTAAAAAATTAATTCTTGAAGTAATTTTCTTTCTAAATATGTTTGTTTTATATAGTTCTTGAACTATATCTAAAAAAGAAAGGAAATCTTAATAATATTCCTGTCTGAAATTACTTTGGAAATTTTCCTGTCAGATTATCAGTCTGAAATGAGTTCCAGTAAGACAAATTCTCAAGACTCCAGCATCAAGAAAGAACTTCAGTCTCTGATAATTATAATCCAGCAACTTACTGCTAAGATGGATAAAATGGATACTAAAATAGACAATTTCATAGAAAAAACTACAAAACAAATAGACTTGTTACATATGGACCTGCAACAACAGAAGATCCAGATGACAGGCATAGAAGAAGCTGTGAATGACATGGAAAATAAAATACAAGAACAGGAAATCAACATTGAGTTTCTGCTGAAACAAAATACACATTTACAAACAAAGCTGGATGACCTGGAAAATAGATCTAGGCGCAATGACATTAGGATTTTTGGACTGCCAGAAAATATTGAAGGTAACAATATTACTTCTTTTTTAACAACATGGCTCCCTAAAACTTTAGATTTACCAGAAGCATTCTCTTTTGGTATCGAAGAGCACATAGATCTATAGCTAATACTAACTCTAACAAAAACTATCCCAGATCAGTTATAGTTAGATTTCTATCATCTTTTGATAAAGAGATGGTTCTTAAATCTGCTTGGGCTAAAGCTCCTGTTAAGTTTAATGAGACAACTGTGCGTTTTGACAATGACTATTCTTCCATGGTAATTGCTAAAAGAAAAGTTTTTCTGCCACTAATAAGGGAGCTTAAAAAAGCACAGTTTAAAACATACCTTCTGTTTCCTGCCAAGCTTAAAATCTTCCTTCCGGATGGTCCTAAGGTCTTCGATGATTTAGACTCTGCTTTACTGTTTGTCAAAGAAAAAGGATTTTGGATAAAATAGAAGAAATGGAATGGGCTAGTTCTTCATTAAAGAGATTGGCAACTGAAGCTTCCTGGAAGACTTCAGAGAAGAAGAAGAGACTAAAAACAAATGATTTGTTATATGTTTTTTTCTCTCTCATCATTTTAGTTCATTATTAATCTTTTGAATATAGTTCCTGCATTTCCAGAAAGCCACAAATATTTTGGAAAAGATTTAATCAAAGTTATTCTCTATGTGCAAAGAAATGTTTTGTTTCATAACCAGTCAAAATGCCTGAGGATTTAATGGCAGGCTGTGACTTGATTTGTTTTTCTTTCTGAAAAAAGTAAGGTTAGTAATTTGATACATTTTTTTATCTTTACCTTTTTTTTTTCCTTCTTCTTTTATTATTTTCTTTGTTTAAACAATGACATTCTATTTAGATTATGTAGTGGGTAAGGGGTGGGGGACGGCAGGGAGAGAACAGTAATGAAAATATCATTAATAGAATAATAACATATTTATTTCTTGTAAAAGTTTATAAGTTCTTCAAATGCTATTTCTAATTATACTTTCTTGATTATACTGCTTATGCTTGTTTGTAAATAATCTGTCATGCTTTAACTAATAATAATCAGAACTAAATAAGAGTAAATAATATGTTTTATTTTTAACTCTATTAATATAAACAGTAAGTAACATTCCATTGTATATACTTCTTACAGCTTTCTCTTACATTTTTATTTCTGCCTCACTCCCTTTTATTTTCTACTCTCTTTTCTTTTCTTTATTAATATATAGAAATGCTTTAGACTGTGTGGGCACAGTGAATAATAGGATTTGTATGAAAATTGAGTTGGGAGAAGAATGCTGAGTTTTATTGCTTGTTGGTAATTTTGAGTTTAATTTCACATGCATAGAGGCTGTGATGATCTGTGGAATACATTGTGGAGGTTCTGTCATGTTTAGATGCATTTACACTGCTAAATGAATGTTTGTCACTAGTTTTTAATAAGTTTCCCACCAAAATGTTAAGAGAGACAATCTGGGATGTGGGCTGTCTTATGCACAATGTCCTTGAGTTACCTCAGAATCTTCAAATCACAGAATTCTCACAGAGAAACTGAAAGCAGTTAGTATAAACATTGACAAGGTTATCACACTGACACACCACAGATTCAGGAAAAATACTCTGTTCATAAAATATGCAGTTATAATGAGTTTAAATGATGTAGTTTCTTGTAGTAAGTAAATGTCTTATTTTAGAAGGCATAAAAAATGAAACATTTATTTAAATGTTTTGAAAATCTACTTAACAGCAGCATAATAATCTGTGTTAAAAATTGTGTTCCAAACATATACTTTACTATAACTCATTTAATTCATCTGATTGACAAACATAAATAATCTTATAACTCTATTCTGGAAGAAATGTCATGTGATATATTTTAAAGCAGTAGGTTAGCATGATTGTAAAATCTGGTTACCAATATGTGTTTGCTGTGCATTATTTTGTATAAAGCAGACAGATTTATTCTAGGGACAGCAAGTAGGATAGTGCTCTACTAACACACAACTCAGTGAGATCATATATATATATATATATATATATATGTGTGTGTGTGTGTGTGTGTGTGTGTGTGTGTGTGTGTGTGTGTGTGTGTGTGTGTATGTGTGTGTGTGTGTGTGTGAGTGTGATGGCTTTTTCTGAGAATCTGCATAACTATCCAATATGATTTATAATAATTTCTATGAATACAATATTTTACTCTATTGACAAAATGAATGTTTGCCACAAGTTTTAATAAGTTTCGCCAAAATGTTAAGGGAGACAATCTGGGATGTGGGCTGTCTCATGCATAGTGTCCATGAGTTTCCTCAGAAGCTTCACTCACAGAATTTTCACAGAGAAACTGAAAGCAGTTAGTATAAACATTGATAAGGTTATCACACTGACACACCACAGATTCAGGAAAAATACTCTATTCATAAAATATGTCAGTTATGATGAGTTTGGATGATGTAGTTTCTTGTAGCAAGTAAATATCTTATTTTAGAAGGCATAGAAAATGAAACATTTATTTAAATGTTTTTGAAAATCTACTTAACAGTAGCATAATAATCTGTGTTAAAAACTTGTGTCCCAAACATATACTTTACTATAACTCATTTAATTCATCTGATTGGCAAGCATAAATAATCTTATAACTCTATTCTGGAAGAAATGTCATGTGATATATTTTAAAGCAGTAGGTTAGCATGATTGTAAAATCTGGTTACTAATATGTGTTTGCTGTGCATTATTTTGTATAAAGCAGACAGATTTATTCTAGGGACAGCAAGTAGGATAGTGCTCTACTAACACACAACTCAGTGAGATCAGATATATATATATATATATATATATATGTGTGTGTGTGTGTGTATCTATGTATATATGTGTATGTGTATATGTGTGTGTGTGTGTGTGTGTGTGTGTGTGTGTGTGTGTGTGTGTGTGTATATGTGTGTGTGTATATGTATGTGTGTGTGTCTGTGTTTATGTGTGTGATGGCTTTTTTTTTTTTTTTTTTTTAGGTAATAACGCAGGTGTTTCTGAGAATCTGCATAACTATGCAATATGATTTATAATAATTTTTATGAATACAATATTTTACTCTATTGACAATAATGAGTTTAAGTAAATGCTCATATACAAACAAGATTTTTTTGGAAGCTGTTGATAGAATTCACATGACAGAAAATAGATGCATCTTAATGCATGTAATGTCTGAATCATATTAGCCAAAGTTTTTGATTTAAATGAATGTTAGAACATCATTTTCTCTCCTCTTGATTTCTAACATTAAGATTATTTGAATGCTATTAGAATTCAAGTGTTATATATTACATAGATCTATATAATAGTATGAACAGTTTAAAAAAAAAAAAAAAAAAAAAGTTTATTTTAGTTTATATGATGCTGTTTTACCAAATGTGTAGTTTTGTTTTGATAGATAATTGAATTGAAAACTGTTAACCTCAGTTAAATATAACTAGTATTAAATTGATAAGGTGGTAGCTGAGGTACTGCTGCTTAGGGTAGGGGGTTAACTTGAGTAGTAAATACTGCTCTAAGTAGGAGTTTTCAACTCCAGGCGGGATGCAAGGTTTAATCCTTACATTATTTTCACTTGTTCATTGTTATATGTATATAGTTTTGACATCCACAATATATTTTGTACACTCATTGTCACTACAAACAAAATTGAATCCTATACAAAATCCCATAAGAGATTTAATAAATACAGCTATATTTAAAGGTACACCTAAAAGAGGAGATGTAACATTATTTATCTTGTTATTTGTTATTTCGATCATAAGATTCTTGAGTTTTAAAAATGCCAAATGACATCTTTAAAAGGAATTTCTTTAAACATTAATGGATTGAATAATCCGTGTAAAAGGGCAAGCCTAATAAGATACATTAATCTACACAAGGCCAATCTAGTCTTCCTGCAAGAAACCCATCTCTTGAAAAAGATATTGATAAACTAGCCACTAATAAGTATGCAGTATTGGTTAGTTCAGAGCACACTCAGAAAAAAGAGGAGTGGCTATTTTATGGAATAAAAGTATGCCCATTCCTAAAACCATTAAGTCTTATCAGGATGACAAAGGAATGTTTTGTATGGTTACAATACAAATTAATGGGAAGACTTACACTTTAATTAATGTATACTGGATACCTGGAATTGGTATTAATACAGTGAAACATCATATTGATAAGATCATATCATTCTCTATAGGGATATTATTTTAGCTGGTGATTTTAATTGTATACTACATGAAAGTGATACTACCACTATAAAGAAAAGAAGAATTACATCTAATGCAAAACATTTAAATGATTTTGCTAATTCTTATCATTTGAATGATATTAATAATCAGATAGAGTCAAAATCATTACCATACACCTTTTTTCTAACAGATACAAAACTTATTCAAAAATAGATAGGGTCTTTATTTCTAACCAGATGGTAACAGATTTAATTAATTCCAAAATCATTTCATGTCCTATATCTGATCATAACTCAATTGTTTTGAATTCATGATAAAAATACTCATAATGTTCAAATCAAAAGGATACCAGCATACTTAACTCAGCTAAAAGACTATAAAGAATATATACTTTCAGAAGTACAACATTTTCTAGACATAAATAATACTCCTGAAGTCTCCATTGTCTATGTTTGGGATGCCTTAAAATCATATCTATATGGACAAAGTATCAGATGGTATAATAACAAAAGGAAATCTTGGGATAAGGAATTGTTAGATATTCAAAGTAAACTAGACTCTTATAAACATAATAATAAAGAAAATATTATGGACAAGAAAGTTATTGAAGAAATAAACAAACTAAATGAGAAATACAAAGAAATTTTAACTTATAAAGTTAAAATAACTTTAGAGAAATACAAGTTTTTGTCTTATTCAATAAGCCCCAAATACTTACATAGACTTAAAAATAAAACAAAAAGATTGAATAAACAAAACCATATCAAAGAAATCTTTTCTCTAAGGAAAAAGAAGAATGTTTCTAGTATACCAGAAATACTGGATGAATTTAGAAATCACTTTCACAAGATTAACCATAACAACATTAACATGGAACCTAAAGATAAAATAAAGGAGTTTATAACCACAAACATGAATAAAAAGCTTAATAAACAACAGATTAAACTATTGGACAAGAGTATTTCATATACAGAAGTTATTACACAAATAAATAAGCTTAAATCAAACAAAGCACCGGGTAATGATGGTATTATACCAGAGATATATAAAATCCTTTCTAAAACTACATATTCATTAATACATAAGGTTTTTATTCTGGCCCAAACTGAGTTAATAACCCCCCTATCTTGGCAATATACATTTATTTCACCAATTTTAAAACCTAATAAAGATCCAACTAGATGTTCTTCATATCGACCCATCTCATTACTTAATGTTGATTATAAAATGTTTATGAGTATTTTTGCTGATAGATTGAAGACAATTATCCCGGCATTATAGACATAGATCAGACGGGCTTCATTGTAAATAGAAATACTTTTGATAATATAAGAAGAACTTTAACATTAATTGATTTTGCAAATAGGAAAAGAAAGATTTAACACTTATTAGTCTTGATATAGGTTCAGCATTTGATTCAGTAAGTTGGGACTATCTGTTTACCTTACTGAAGTGCACAAATTTCTCTGATGCATTTGTAAATTTAATTGAGCATTTATACAAAGGAACGCTGGCTTATATTAAGGTAGGAACATATGTTTCACAAAAATACCCATTCTTAAAGGTACAAAGCAAGGATGTCCACTTTCTCCACTATTATTCACTTTAGTAATGGAGCCTTGGGCTAATTTGATTAGAAACAGTACTGACATAGAGGGTTTTGAAATAGAAGAAAATACAACATCAAAAATTCAACTTTTGCAGATGATGTTCTAATTACATCAGCAGGATCTAATTCTTCTATGCAGTCTTTATTTGATAAAATGATGAATTTTAAAAGTATTTCTGGTTTAATATTCAATGAAGAAAAACTAAAATACTACCTATATATACGAAAAAATACTCTCATTAGTGATTTTACTAAATATGTACCCAACTCAGGTCAGATAACTTATTTAGGTATAATACTATCTAAAGATATTAAATCTATTATATATAATAACTATAATACCTGTTTTCTTAATATACAAAATCTTTTTAATACCTGGAATAATATGTTTCTTACTGTGGAGGAGAGACTTACAATTATTAAAATGATAATATTCCCCAAGATTTTATACTTAATACAATCAATAATACTTTCACCTACAAAAATAACTATCAAGAAACTGAATACACTAATGTTAAATTTCTTATGGGCACCTAATAGACCTAGGATTGCATTAAAGAAACATACTAATAGCTGGTCTCAAGGGGTATTTCTTTTCCAGACTTTAATTTATATATTATCTCTTCTATTATAAAAGTTATTACTTTATTAATAGATCGGTCATATGTCACAAAATGGAAAGATTATTGGGAGCTAATTAGTATGCACTTCATGAAAATCTCCTTAACACATAAAAATATGATTATAAATAACTCCATGTTGTGGTTGCTAAAGGAATTTTGTACTTCACCTATTACACCTAAACATATGGTCTGTTACCCATTAAATATTATAATTAGTTATCGTAACTTTATATTCATGCACCCTAAGTATAGGGAATGGAATTTTATTGTATTCCCTATAATTTATACTCAGGGTATGCTTATGTCATCTACTTCTGAAGGAGCTCATTTAGCTATAGATAATAATCTAAAGTACTGGTATCAGCTGATATCTGATAATAAAGTTAAAAATCTAGATTTCTTAAAACAAGAATTTGATCTAAGAGAAACTTGCTGGTTAGAGGTTCAGATCTTTAGACAACATCTCATTGATAGAATAGATCTAATGTCTATAACAGTTAAAGAATCTATTCCAAAACTGATTGATTACTTGATAATAAATTTACAGCATAAAGTTTCTGATAAAGGTAAACTTTCATATATACATAAAATTATCAGACAAGAAACTTTTTACAATGTAGATTCATACTGGAATTATTTCACCTCTATTAATGGGGACCCACCAACTCAACAAGATAAACAATATATATTGGAATCTGCTTATAGAACTACATCTTCCATTGTCTGGAGACTTTATACATGGAAATTTTTACATAGATCTTTTATACACCTTTGATGATGAATAAAATTAATAATAAAGATAATCTATGTAAGAGATGTAATGTAGAAATTAATGCTGACTGGGCTCATATGTTTTATGACTGTATGAAGTTGAAAGAATACTGGAAGTCAATTAATGAATTTTTGCAGGCTCTTTTACAGATAATTTCATTATTTCTAAGTCTCTTATATTATTCAACACACCTGTACCTCAATGTGTTAAAAGATTAAGCTTCCCTTGTTATGGTCTATCCTAGCAGTGGCTAGGAAAATAATAACTAGAAATTGGATTTCAGATACACCTCCTTCGTTCAATGAATTTAAAAATGTTATGAATATAATGTGTCATATGGAAATAAGCACAATTAGAATGAGAACAACTAGAAAAACATCACATTTTATTATATGGGATAATTTACAAAATTTGTTAAAAAAATTCTAATTTCAATAGCACAGTATTTTAGTTTAATTAATTGATCTGATTGTAGTGGATGTCTTTGTAAATACTTTAGTTGTTTTGTTGAATATTATAATAATACCTATTTTTAATTATTTGTATAAAATTGTTATATTTCTCTTATATGTTAAAACAATAAATTTGTTTTAAAAAAAAAAAAAAGAGAGAAATGTGATGTGTAGGCACAAATTGCCTCTCTGTGATGCCCATTTTCTTTGAGTCTACTGCTTGGGCCCAGATCATTTAAAGATAGATTGCAGCATTTGCTATATGTTTAACCCTCTTTCTCTTGCTGACAGAAGAAATAAATTAATATTAAAGGGTTTGCTACCCACCTCTTTTTCTGAAGCCATCACTGGGGCTCAATCTCCCAAAAAGAAAGCTAAAGACCCATTTAAGAGGTCTAAAGCTTTTGAGTTTTCCACCTCTTCTTCATAGAAACCTCTAATAAAAGACAGAAATCAGATCCAAAAGTTGTTACAATCCAACCTTCTTCACCTCTGATGAAAATTACATCAAATCCTACTGTCTTGGATCCAAAGCCTTTACCTAGGACCATGTACTCCCCCCATTTGGACCCAGTTCCATCCAAAGTGTTTTCCCCGTTTTTGGAAAGGTGCTCCAAATCTCCACCCTTAGCATCTTCTCATTCTTCCAGGAGTCTTACTGAAGCAGATGTGGAGAAAATGATGAGGACATTCCTCATTGTGCGAATTCAAATGGGAGTTCTTACGGCTCCTACCCTTTCAGGCCAGGAAGCCCAATCATCCAGTACTCCACTTATTACAGCTCCTTCTCTAATCCAGCCTGTTGATTTAGACTCCTTGGATCTGAACCTTCCATATCCATCAGGTTAGGATCCAAAGAAAACACTTTCTTCAGATACAAATGTTGCTCTGAGTGCATCAGCTCTGACTTCTTTGGAGCCGAAGCATTCCTGTTGGATCTGGGAGGTTGGAGTTGACTCTGAGGTTTTCAGAGCCATCTGTTCCTCTCAGAGCCTAAGCACTGGACAGCTCAGCTCTGACTTCTGCCTCAGGTGGGTTATTTTCAGAGCAGAGGGAGGTGAAGGGCCAAAAACTTGCTTTCTCAGCTCCGTTGTCTTCCTTCTCTCCAGAACGATCTGCTTTTGAGGTTGTGAAGAGAGTGTTTTCTGCTTCAGCAGGACAGATGGGTCCTACCCCCCGGATCCACCCTCTGCTTCTCAGATGTCTTTGCGTCTTGAGCCTCAACATTCTACCCCACAGGGACAGCCAGCTCAAAGCTTCCAGATTACACAGCAGGGAATCCTAATCTCTTATTATACTTCACCAGACCATCCCACTGAGGAAGTCCCTAGGAAGAGAAACTGCAAAAGAAGGCACTTGAATTATCCTCAAGAATCAGTCACTGAGGATACTGATTTTGATGAAGGAGAGGGGTTCTCAAAATTACCACCCGATGTCTCATTTGGAGACATTCTTGAGATGCTTAAGCAGAAGGTGGCTGGTCTTCCCAGGATCCTTCTCCAGAGGAATCAGTATTTCTGGAGGCCTTTGGAGCTAGCCCATCTACCTCGTGGGTTACTCCACCCACTGATGAGCTCATTGATTTGGTCTCTAGGCAGGCGTGAAAGGAACCTGATTTGGTTGAGCCAATTCCCAAGAGACCAGACTGGATTCTGACTCCACCAGTAGAAAAGGAATTTTGGGATAAAGGGGTGCTAGTAGATGCCATGGTTATGGCGGCAATTACAAAAAAGGAACTTGATGAACAGAGTTCCACTGTCCATCCTCCTAACAGAGAGTCTTGGGCAACTGACAAATTTGGGAAGTGTGTTTATCCTTCAGTGACTTTTGCACTCAATCTTCAAAAGCATCTCAGTTGGCTACCCTACAAACTACATCTAATTCATCCATGAGGCTAATCCCAGGCACTGCAGAAGGTGCCTCATGGGCTGCGGGTTCAGGTATTTCCATCAAGAGACATGATTAGATGAGCTTGTGTGATTTTGGCAGAGCCCTTCAAGTCCTCATTCGGCAATTATCTCTTTGACGCCACTTATTTGTGTGGCCTCACAGTGAAGGACACTCTTCAGGTGTGAGAAAGACCCTCTCTGCAGTGGACATGCATTCTTTGAACCCTCAAAAGACCTTCTCCAGGAATCAATGGGAAGGTAGAAAAATGTGGTTCAAAAAGTCTCAGGGTCCTTTCCAGGGCACACATGGAGATAGAGCCCCCAGAGGCAGAGGGGGGGGGCTACAGTGGACGGCGATACCCCCATAGTAGAGGAGGCCAGCAAAACCAGGGGTCTAGAGATTCTTTTCAGCACTTCTGAAAGGAGGCTCGATTGCCTACCTCCAGAGGCAGTCGGGGGTCACTTATCCCTGCACCAGAGAGCCTGGCTACATAATAACAAAAGATGCTTCGGTGTAGAGGATTATTTCCAGAGGTTATATAATTCCTTTTTCCCTACCTCTTCCATTTGTAAGAAAATGTTCTGATGTTCCACCCAATCAGAAGAAAGCAACAGCACTAGAAATTCAAAAGCTGCTAAGAAAAAAAGTCATCCAAGGGGTCCCACCAGACCAAATAGAATCCAGAACTTACTTTTATAGTGCCAAAGAAAGCAGTGGAGTGGACACCAATTTTGGATCTTAGTGTATTGAACAAGTCAGTTCAACACACAAAGTTCCAGATGGTCACTGTTCAGACCATTCTGCCCTTTCTGGGCAAGGATGACTGGATGTGCTTGATAGACCTTCAAGATAAGTACTATCACATAAAAATGAACAGACAATCCAGAAGGTATTTCTGTTTCTGTCTGGGAGCCAGTCACTGTCAATTCAGAGCACTATCCTTTGGCCTCAACACAACCCCCAGGGTGTTCATTAAATGTATGGCAGTATTAGCAGCTCACTTGAGACTGCAGGGAGTCTGAGTGTTTCCATATCTAGACAACTGGCTCATTACCTCCCTGATCAGGCATCAACTGATAGAAGCACACGAGCAGGTGCTACAGACTTGTTTACATCTCGGAATAACTATAAATTACGACAAGTCTTACTTACAATGGACCCAGACATTAGGATTCATATGGGTTGTGTTCAACGTGGTATCTATGGTAGCTTCTCTTCCTCTTTCAAGAGTACAAACTACAAGGATGCTGGTCAGGAAAATAATTTACAATACCAGAATTTCACCCTGATTGATTCCACAAGCCCTGGGGTCAATGTCAGCAGCAGTAATTTTAGTTCCTTTAGCAAGAGTCCACATGAAAATTGTACAATGGATGCTAGCAATACAGTGGTCAGTGATTAACACGTCAGTGAAAATAAGAATAACTCAGGTATGCAAAAGATGCCTATGCTGGTGGATGGAGTCGCAACAGGTATTACAACACTGTCCTTTCATCTTCCTTTAGCCCAAGGCTGTAGTGGCCACGGATGCTTCCCAGATTAAGTGGGGGAATTTCCTGGGGGAAAACAGTCCAATGCACTTCTTCCCCTGAAGAGGCTAACTTGCATATCAATGTTTTGGAGATGAGAGCGGTGCTTTTGGCATTGCAGGAATTCCAAGACTCTTTCCATCTCAGAACAATTGCAGTCCAAACAGACAACATGTCAGTAGTTTGGTACATCAACAAACAAGAGGGAACCATATCTTATCCCCATGTCAAGAAGCTTCAGAGAGTGGCAATGGGTGATATTTACCAACTGTTTTCTAATAACAATGCATATTCTGGTAAAGTCCATTGTGATAGCAGAAAAAATGAGCAGGTCCATCTTACTACCTCACAAGTGGTCTCTCAACAAGTGATGGATGGTTTCAGTCAGTGGGGCCAGCCTTGCTGTGATCTTTTTGCCTCTCCCCTAAACAAGTTCAGCAGCTTTTTTGCCCTAATCCCCCCACTGGGGGAATCATCGAGGGATGCTTTACTCCAAAACTGGCCCCCTAGTCTTCTGTATGCTTACCCTCTGACCCCTCCCCCTCAATTCCTGCAGAAAGCACCCAGTTGAAGAGCAAAGTCATCCCCATTGTGCCTTACTGTCCTCGACGGATTTGGGTTTCCCTTCCTTTTGCCTCATCTGTAGTATCCAACTTGGATTCTGGATCCAACTCCAGATGTTCTGTCCCACCAGACAGACATGGTTTACCCGGATATCTCAAACCGCAAACTAGCAGCATGTTTTCTCCGATTCCTTTAATAGCTAGACAACCAATGCTCTCTTCCTCTGTCTATTTCATACTTTTATCTTCCCATAAACCTTCTACTAGGAAACTCTACAGGAGTAAATGGAAAATGCTCATTTGTTAGGCAGAGCAAAAATCAAACTGACCCCTTTTTAGCTCCAGTTAATCTGTCCTGGAATTTTTGGCAAGTATATTTAATGGAGGTGCTAGCTCATCAGCTATAAAAGTCCAGCTAGCAACAATCTCTGTAACATTTCATGTTGGATTTCAAAATTCTTCTTTAGCTTCCTCTAAGCTGTGCAAAGCCTTTTTGAGAGGCACTGTCCGGCTAAGACCCCCCCCCCCTTATAAAGGCCCCACTCCACCATGGGATTTAAATTTGTTACTGCAAGCGTTAATTCATTCTCCCTTTGAACTGGCAGCTAAATGTGATCTTAAATTCCTGACCTGGAAAACTATCTTTCCAGTTCCAATTACATCCGCTAGAACAATTTCTGAACTTCAAGCATTATCTTCTAAGCCTCCATATTTGATTTTTCATAAGGATAGAATCATATTACATACCATTGTTTCCTTCCTAAAGTGGTGTAAAAATTCAGCATCAACCAATCCATTAACTTGCCAAAATTTGCAAATAAAGAGAATATATGTTGCATTTATTGGATGATCATAGACAACTGCATTTTTACTTACACATCAAAAGAAATTAGAAAGACAAATCAGCTGTTTATGTCCTTTGCACATACTAAATTGGACAAATCAGTTACAAGGGTAACTCTTGCAAGATGGTTGATGGATTGCATTTCATTTGTCTGTAACAAGTTGAATCTTCCCGTATCAAACTCTTTAAAAGCTCATTCAGCCAGGTCTGTGACAACTTCTTCTGTTTTCCAGTCTAGAGCATCTATGGATAATATATGTGTGGCTGCAAAATGGCCAAGTAATCGTACTTTTATCACTCATTACAAAGTAGATCTGGTCTCAAGGGAAAGAGCAGACTTTGGCACAACCATAGTCAGGAATATCCTTCCTTAGAGTCCACCCAGGATTTTAGATAGCTGGGGACTTTGTCCTATTATTTGAGGAATGAATGAAAATTAAAAGCCTCAGATAAAGAAGTTATGTACTCACTATAGCGTTCCATCTGTGTTGTCCATTTTCATTCTTCAACTCCCCACCCACCAACCCCCACCATTTTTAACGACAGGCTTATGGAGGAATAAGATGCTTCAAGGCTATGACTGTCCTTTATGCTGAGCTTCAGATATGGCTTAGTAATACTCTTCCTGTCAAGTAGCAGACAAGCTCTGAGGGATGTTAGGGATTGGTGCATTATGGGTAGAGGATATCAAGCATTTTTGGTGGCCACGAGCTAGTATAACAGCTGAGTCGGATCCAAGAATTGGATCTGAACCCATTAGTTGAGGGAGAATGAAAATGGACAACACAGATGGAACATTATGGTGAGTACATAACTTCTCTTTTACATCTCAAAGACAAGTGCTTTTCACTCTTCCCTTGCCCTCCCCAGTTTTCTCCGTTTTTATTCCATTTCTTCTGAGCGTAAGATGATCACCCCCAGACCTGCTGATTCTGTTATCCATTGGATCACAAGTACATATTTTTCTTTTTTTGCTGCTGTTTATCAGATTTCTCTTCACTGATGAGTGTTTCTGACACTGGACTTGTACCTTAGATTGTCTTTAGGCCCAGACTGAATCCACTGCTGTCGCATTACTGTTTTTCATTTAGCCTAATACCTATTAGTCATTCTCTGGACATTATTTCACAATGGCAGTAGTAACTAGACATGTTAAGATGCTAGTTTTAGAGACCATCTCAGTTTATTATGCTTGTAAAACATTCTGTTAATATAAGCAGGGGGCAAAATTGTAGTGTGGAATTTGTGAAGGTAACATAGCAGTATTACGTAAAAGTTATTGGGTCAAAGAACAAATGGCCAAACCTCATGATGCCTATAAGATGACCAATGACAACTTTTAAAGTTTTTTTCCTACCTTCACTAAAGAAGGTGCAACTCTGGAGTTCATTTTATTATGTAGGGGTTGCAGGGGGCTCTGGTGATTAGTGTTGACCATTTTACTTGTAGCTATCTTTTTTTATTGTTAATACTATATGCAACATTTTGACAGTTTGCCCTTCAGATGACTAATGGAGTAACATAGATAACTGCATAAAGGGGATGTTTGATTTATTGCAGTGAACAAAAAACAGTCTTTATGTTGCAACATGTTTATTTTCTTTTTACAAAACTGATGTATTTTATTGTATTATCTTCTAATTTCAAGTTTTCTTACCTGATTTTCTTGTCATAAACACAGATTTCATATCTGCTGTTATAGTGTGAATGTGTGTGGGGGAAAGGAGGGTTGAACAGTATAATGTTCATTTGAGCTGCACAAGAACTAAATTCATAAGCATTTTAGAAAAGAGATAGTGTTTTTTATTGGGGGTTTCATCAAACTGGAGCTAATACTTATCTAGATGTAGCCAAATTAATATTTAAGATTTCTAATATTTTGTCATGATGTGACAATACAGATCAACAGTGAGCTTACAGCTTGGTGTAGAATACTAACCACCCATGTAAACTGTTATGTAAAACAGCATGCATACCTATTACAGTCAAGCCTTTGCACTGTATTGCCACATTGTTAATACACGTCCCATAAATGTAATAACGTATGTTGGCTGGGAGATTATAAGGTAGACATCTTCATTTTTAAGCTGTTAGGGGGCTTCCAAGATGGCTGCACATTGAGTAACCAGTTAATTCCAGCTTTCCCAGTGTGAAAACAGAAACTTAGCAGAGAAAGTGAGTGGACCTAGATTTCTGGGTAAATTTCAGTAACTGGCTAGTAAGTGCACTGCCTTGATTCCAGGAAAAAAAGAAATACAGAGGACGTGAAGGGAAATCAACTCAAAAGGTGACTAATAAACCCTGGCTTGGAAAAGTACTGTAGCTGTTCATCAAAACACAGTGCAAGCTCCAACATGACTTCCAGTAACCTAGAGGAAAGTTTGAGGCAATTGCACACACAGCTGACTAAAATAAATGAAACACTGATGGAGTATGTTAACTCAGACAATAAAAGGCTAGAAAAAAATAGAAGTTTTAAACAGATATTCAGATAAGGTGATAAAACTGCAAAACTCAGAGGTTGAAATGAAGAAAAGGCTGGCTGAATATGAGACTGCACAAGAAGAGATGTTTCACAAAATAATAAAATTAGAGGGAAGAGCAAGTAAGGAAAACCTAAGATTTTCTGCTGTAACTGAGAAGCTGGAAGGAGCAGACTATATTAATTTTATGAAAGCACAAATAAGCAACTGGACTGGTATTCCACAACAGGAATTGTTAATTGAAAGTACATATTGTGTTTATGCTCCAAAACTGGCTATGAGAAAACAACCTAGACCTTTAATAGTAAAGATGCAATCTTACCAGCAGAAGGAGGTGATTCTGACAAAACTGTGGCAGAAGGACAAAGGATTAAATATGGAGGCAGCATGGTGTTTGTAGAGAATAACTACTCGTACACCAGGCAGAAGAGGAGTACATTTATTCCATTATTCGGGGAGTGTCAAGATGCAGATGTGAGATTCAAACTGCTGTACCCAACTATCTTCAAAAGATTTTCCCTGGAGGAACAATGCTGTTTTTTGATGAAGTACATGCTAAGGAAGAAATACAAAGGTTTGTACAACAGAAAGTGAGCTGTGAAACAGTAGGAGATTCTGCTTCTTTTCCTTCTGGTAGTAAAGACCACAGAGAGACTGTGCCAGTGAAACCTTTTCCAGTGTTTTGACAGAGATTGCTTGAGAGAAGGAAAAAAGCAAAAGAGTTGACTAAAAGAATCAAGAGTATGTTGGAAATGAAGGAAAGGTGGGGTTTGGGAGATGGAGTTGAACAAGTATAGGACAAGAAAATCTGAAAATATTAGACTTTCTTGGACTTTGTTAAACTTGTAAAGGACTCTAAAGCATATTCCCTACTTCATGCCATTAATTTGTGGAAAACTACTCAGGAGAGGGAAGAGGAGGGAGGAAGTTTACTCTAATAGTACTATTGAAATAGTGCAAGATTTCCTTTGCATGTTATAAAGTTTTTTTTTAGTTATTTTTATGTGTGATGAGAATAGTAATGTAAGTGGGTGTTCATACTTTTTCTTTTTTTTTCTTTCTCCTTGTTTAGTTTTAAGACATATAGGCACTGCAGTGTGAAAAAAAGATCTGGTTAAAAAAAGTACGACAAAGTAAAAATTTGTGTGCTTTTTCTCATTCTTACATAGGGGAATAACTGGGTTAAGGCCATTAGCTTAATCTAGTAACAAGTTTTAAGATAAAGCAAGTAAATGAAAAAGAATATTATAAGACTTTTTTCTAGTAAACAGTTTTGTGTCTGGTTCACATGTCTCTAGCAGACAATCTGATAAAGAGAAATGGCTTGGAGAAGAATGTTTTCTGAAAGAATTCAAGTGTTTTCCCAGCTGAGAGAATTATAAAGATAAGACAAAACCAGACTGCACTTAATAGAACCACAGACTGTAGCATGCATCTTAGCATGGATAACCATTTATTTAAGTCAGCTCAAGTCTGTATGTGTGGCTGTCATTTTAGGACATTTAATGTCCTTACATTTCACTGTTGCAGTATTCATTACACTAGGAATCCCCTGCCAAGGGTGCCCTGGCATCCGGCCAGTATACCAAAGCCTTTAGATTGCTTTAAGGTACATCGTACATCACACATATGCTGCTTACATAGCATAGGGCATAAAGGTGACGTCCGGAAGTACTGTCCACAGAACTTCTTTACCACCAGTCCAAACGCCATTTCTTGATCATCGGTCTGAACACCCATTCCATTGCTGGTTCACCAAGCCATTGCAGATAAGTGCCCCATTGAGCTGGTTTTGCTAGGGCCATCCTTCATGGCTTCCTAGAGAGCTCTGCTGGTCCTTCCTCCTCCCTCTCTACTTCCACAACTTTGGCACCCTGCATAGTGTAATGAATACTACAACAGTGAAATGGAAGGACAGAGTACAATTGTGTTAAATCTTACCATAATTGTAGATGTCCTTCTCTTCACTGTTGCACTGTTCACTCCCTCCCTCCACCCCTGGTCCATTTCACTTCTGGATGTACTGATTACCTTTTCTTTACCTTGGGCTGGCATTCTTACTGTGGTACTCATTTCTGAGCATGTGTGTCTGGACATCATCTTTAGCCCTATGCATTATAGCCTATGCTATGCAAGAAGCATACTTGTGATGTACAGCATATCTTAAAGCAACCTAAAGGCTTTGGTATACTACGTGGATGCAGGGCCACCCTTGGCTAGGGATCCCTAGTGTAATGAACACTGTACTAGTGAAGAGATGGACATCTATCATTATGGTAAAATTTTACACAACTGTACTTTCCTGTTAGGAGGGTAAAACTTTAATAGTTGAAGATGGACATAGTTTTGTGTGTTATTATTAAGTTAATAGGTTTTAGGGGGTATTGTGTGTGTGTGTGTGTGTGTGTGTGTGTGTGTGTGTGTGTGTGTGTGTGTGTGTGTGTGTGTATTTTTGTTTGAGGGTTTTTAATAAAACAAAAATGTTCTGTAAGGTGTGACATAGGCTCAAATGGAGATGATAACAAGCAACTGTATAAAAGATTAGCCTGGCAAACAGTATATACACGTAACACAAAAGCTGGAACTGGACATTTAACAAAAAAACTATTATACATAAAAGGTGGGAGTAATGATCACTCAAGAATATTATGTTTTCTTTAACGTCTTTAAACGTTGATGGTCACACAGATAAATACAAAAAATAAAGAATAGTTAACTTATTAAAAAATGAAGAATGCGAATAGCCATACAATAGGAGACAAAACTTGGAAAGAAACAAACATGTGAATTTGATTAAGAAAGGTTTCCAGGATGGTTATTCAGCAGAATACCTGGGGCAGAACATAACAGGAGTACTTACATTAATTGCAAGAGGGTCTCCAGAAATTAATAGAAGAGGATAAAAAAGACAGTAATGATAGATTTGTAGTACTAAGGGGCTACTGGCTAGGGAGGAGGATTACACTGGCATGTATTTATATTCCACTGAAAACTGCTATAATGGAGCTTAAGAAATTTTGGGGAGAAATAATCAGCTTTCAGCAAGGAATATTATTTATAGGTGGAGACTAGAATTTGATTTGCAACAGTGAAGATGTGTCTGAGGGGCCCAGAAGGGAAAATATAACAAAGGAGGGCAGATTTTTAAAGAAATTTATGAAAATATTTGGCATGGAAGATGTGACTTCAGCACTAGGAGTTTGAAGCGAATTTACGTATTGTTCCACAAGATACAAAAATTGGGCTAGGCTAAACAGAATTTAAATTTCACGGAAACATGTGCATTTAATTGAAGGTCTTGATGCGTACGCAATAACTATTTCAGATCGTTTTCCAATAATAACTAAAATAAAAACACGGGGTAATATTTGGCATAGAAAATGTGACTTCAGTACTAGGAGTCTGAAGTGAATTTACGTATCGTTCCATAAGCTACAAAAATTGGGCTAGGCTAAGCATAATTTACATTTCACAAGAATGTGTGCATTTAATTGAAGGTCTTGATATGTACGCAGTAGTTATTTCAGATCATGCTCCAATGTTGTTGTTGTGTCTTTTGGCTTTTCCCGGTTAGGAGTCGCCACAGCAGAACTCCGGTCCACTAATGATTGGCAGTAGATTTTTACGTGCCGAGTTGCCAGCTCTGACGCACAACCTTCAACGAAGGTACACCCATTCACGCATGTCTCCACACAGAAGACGCTCTAGCTGAGAATCGAACAGGACAACATCTTAGAGTAAGGCGACAACGCTACCGCAGATATGAATTTAAGGAATGGGTAGTAGAAATTATTTAGAAGCTATTGCAGAAAATAGAAATTTCTTCTGAAAATATAGCTAAGAAGTGGGATCAAATTAAAGTGGAATTTAAAAACAGGGTGGAAATAAAAGAAATGCAGACATTTTTAAGTAGTAACGACTTATTTAGAGGAACTGACAAATGTTAAAGTATTGCAAAATAGGGGGAATCTCACAGAACAAGAAGAGGAGCAACTGCAGAATGCTAAACAGAAAGTGATTACCTTAATAATATACATGAGTTTAGAAAGATTGTTATTAAGCAACTATTTTTTGATAATTCTTTAGCACAAAAACTTGTAGCACAATGACTCAGGCAACAGAAAGTAGAACGGGCTGTCACCAAGCTTAGGAAGCTGATAACAAGGGATCCTGTAGAAGTATTAGAAAAAGTTCAGAAATTCTATGAAAGTCTGTTTAGAGCAGAGAAATATGGAAATTAAGAAAAGGTACAAATGGAAATGTTTATGGAAGAATTAAATATGCCAAGGGTAGAGGTACAGGAGGCTCAATTGCTAACAGGATAGGAGGAGATGAGATAAAAATGGTGATTTATAACAAATCTACAGGAAGGTCCCCAGGAATGTATGGTATTCCTGTGGAAGTTTGAAAGCTAGAAGGGAAATAAACTGATGAAGGTTTGAAAGGTTTTGTTTAACAGTATTTTAAGAAGAGAAGTACCAACATTCTGGAAGAAAACGGTGGTAGTTGTAATACCTAAAGAGGCTGAAGATCCATCAGATCTACCTTCATACATACCCATTTCAATACTAAACCATGATTATAAGGTGTTTGTGTCTATAATGGCTAAACAAATGGCAAAAATGTTGCCAAAATTGACAGATATGGATTGGTGTGGTTTTTGTGGAGGAGAGGCAAACATTTGGCAACATTAACAGAACACTGATGATCCAGAGGGAAGCAGAATATAAGAAAATACTAATGTTGTTGGTGGGTCTTGATGCACAGAAAGCATTTGACACAATAAGCTGGGACTTTATGAGCAGAGCAGTGGAAACATTTGAATTCCCTGTAAGGTTGATTAGGAGGATATATGAGGGTTCGGAGGCAAAAATTACAGTGGATGGGGTCCTCTCTGATATTCTCTGCTTGAGCAGAGGAATCAGGCAGGGGTGTCCTGTCTCTCCTTTGTTATTTGCATTATATTTAGAACCATTGCCAATGAAAATAAGGGACTCAAAAATTCAAGGATATATTTGGTATGGTAGTCAAGAAAAGCTGGCTGTATTTGCAGATGTCATTATTTTATACCAGACAAAACCAGAAAGGGACACTACAGTGTTGTGGAACATATTGAGACAGTCTCAAATCTTTTCAGGATACAAAATCAAAAAAGCTAAAACAAAGGCCACAATGATAAATTATGTACCCACACACTTCTTTGGTTCAGCAAGATCCATACTTATGGGGACATGATAAAATGAAGTATTTAGGAGTATGGATTAAAAATTATTCCGGTGTGGCAGCTAAAGAAATGTGGGAAAAGATTAAACAAAAGATAATGCAAAAACTGTGAAAATGGAAGTTTTGTTATATGGATATCAATAGTAAGATGCAAGCAGTTAAAATGTTTTTAGTCGCTTTAGTCTTATACACAGGTCAGGCATATTTTTATCAATCAGAGAAGGTGTTTATAGCAATTAATAAAGAGCTGAAGGATTTTATCTGGGAGGGGAAGACAGCAACAGTCAAGTGGGATAAGCTTATTCTTCCAATAGAACAGGGTGGATTGGGATTACCCGATTTGAAGGGGTATTTCAGAGCAATACAGTTAAGGCTCCTATGCATAGCAGAAGCAGAAAACTATAATTCAAAGAGATGATGAGGAACCAGGGGTGTAGCTCAGGAAACATGGAGAGACTGGGATTTTGGATGCAGACCTTTAAGGAAAACAACAGTAATCATACAGAGGATTATATTCATAAAGTAGCAGAAAATATTCTAAGAACTAAGCCAACATGGGAATGGAGAAAAGAGATTCTGCTGATAGGGATGACTGCAATTAGGGATACAGACAATATACAAGATGGGGCTAGGATTTCTTGGAGAAGACTGGCAAAGGAACCAAGGTAAGTGGAGCAAATAACTAGAGAAGAAGGGTAAATGAATGGGAAGATGCCAAGAACTTATTTAGACCACAGGTTAGAGATTACCTTCCCTATCAAGGATTGATATCCTAGTATAGGCAAAGAGAAAGAAATAGGGGGCTCCTAAACAAAAGACCAGCACTGGTAGAGTTTTTAGTAGAATCTAGAACATATGTTGCTGTTAAGAAAGGAATAATTAGTACAGCATGTAAAATATTGCATGGTAACTATGAGAATCAATCAGAGGAGGTAAGAAAGGATTGGGAAGAGAGATTAGATAAGCAATTCACAAAGAAACAATGGGGGATTATGTATTGTCTCCCAAATGTGCAACAGAGTTTAGAAGATTTAGGATCTTTGCTTGAAAGTGTTTACATAAGTATTTTTATACCCAAGTAGACTCCAAAGAATTTTTCCTCAGGTAGACAGCAAATGTTGGAGGTGTGATGGGGAAGAAAAAGGTAACTAGGAACATATTTCTGGGAGTGTAATGAGCTGGCAGACTTTAAAGATTCCTTGCAGACTGCTCTATCATTGATGCTGGGTGAGCAAATTGGTGTAACAAAGGAAATTATGTTTTTGAGTTACGATACAGAATTGAAATTGTCTAGACATAGTAAGGCCTTGTTGAGTCTAATTATGATGGCTGCCAAAAAAGCAATTACTAGAAAATAGAAATCAAAGTCTGAACCAACTTTACTAGAAGTAGCAGAGGGGACTTTCCTGTAGATTAGTTGTACATCACCATTTTTATCTTATCTCCTCCTGTCCTGTTAGTAATTGAGCTTCCTCTACCTCTAACCTTGGCATATTTAATTCTTCACTAAACATTTCCATTTGTACCTTTTCTTGATTTCCACATTTCTGTGCTCTAAACAGATAGAATTGGGATCTTTAGAAAAGGGTAGGAGTAAATAACCTAGGAAAAATGTGAATTGTGGGATCAATACATGCAGAGGAATGAAGTTTAAAAGAAAGCAGGATATGAATGAGCTATGTAATGGATGACTGACAATGACTGGGTATATTATAAGTGATGTATAATATTTGCAGCTACAGTTGTGTTGGCCTGGTTTGTAATGTCTGATGTTTGCAATTGAGATTGTGTCAGTATGGTTTATTTTCATTCATGTAAGACTGCTTATGTCATACGTGATAATTTAATAAAGAAGTTTCTTGTTTAAAAATAATAATTTTAAGCTGCTAGGATGAAAACTTTAAAACTGAGCTAGATGGTCCTAATTGTAAAATTAAATTCAACAAAGTAAAACTATTTTACTAATATATATGTCTATTGGCTTTGAATATCGTGGTGACTTTTTTGTTTCTTTCCTTATAGAAAATTCGGGAGATGGAAGAGATTGATAAGAAGAAAACTGCTGAATTAAAAAACATGATCGAGTCACATTGTCAACAAAAACAAAGCAACTCATTTATATAAGTTGCACAGGATAACAAGTATGACAGTGAACAGCTATGTATCAGGATATCAAGTGTGATATGAAAAGGTTTCTTAACTGGTGTAGATGTCATTATTCTGAGCAAGCCAGCTTCATTAAAACAAGTTCCAAAGTAATTCATCTTTTCAAGAATCTGTCAGCCTAGTTAAAGTGTAAAGTGTGCATCTCTGCGTCCTGCTTCCTTCTTCATCTACCCACAAAGTAGATACATATTGTATTCTCATCGTAATTTAGAACTTTTCATTTTTTTTTTAATAAATCCACTAAGTCTTAGTCTACAACCTTGCATGTTTACTGTTTACATTATGGCCTAAGCTCTTTCCCTTACTATGTGTTCTGGTTATTGTCTGGCCTAGATTTGTAAGTACTGGTGAAATGAAGCTGTACATCAGTGGCTAGAAAATTAGTTTCCCTATAAAGAGTGCCAGTTTTACCATGTGCTTATATTCCTCCAGTATATATAAATGGGTCAGCTTTTGACTCCGTTTGCCTGCTTCTAAGATAATTTAGGTAATGCTGCATAGGATATATGTCTGACATCTGTTACGACTCATCCTGCATTAGACTGCACTTCAAATACAATGAGTCATCAGTAAATATCCCTGTGCCCCTCACAAAGCACACAAATGTTTTTGCTCTTTTACATGCCTCTATTTTGAAAAGGAGCTATGTTATTGAGTGCACTGACATTCCCATCTTGACTGGTTGTTTGGAAACCTGACTTTATTTCCAAATGCAAGATCTCAGCATTACTGATACTGAAGGAGCAGTCAAATCCTGAAAGTAACATAGCTGCAGGATTCTTCCTTGCATTGATATATATTTTCTGGGAGAGGTGTAATTCAGTCCATAGTGGTTAGTGGTTGACTGCATCCCTTCCCCATCCCTCCATTTTTTTACTTGCTCATGACTGCTAGAAGTCACATTCTGAAGGTAACTTAGGTGCAGGATTTTTCCTTGCACTGAAGTAATTTTCCAGGAGGGTATATTCAGTCTCTGATAGTTAGTGGCTGACTGCTTCCCTTTCTTATACCTGTGCTTTCCTTTAAATTGCTCGTAATTTTCAACATTGACCAGGGTTTACATGGGGAGGGATAGTCCATACACTAGTAGAACATCAGAGTATAAAGATAATGTATTTTATGAAACGTGAAGAGAATTTATATTTTCTCTTTCAAGAGCTGATGAGATATTATTTATTTTCTGGCTACAAGATTAAGGCCACTAAAATGAAGATAAAGATAAACTCTACCCCCTATCCTCAAAATAGTTTCCCTTCCTTCTTAGAGATGACAAAATAACTTATATGGGATTAAAGTTAAGGACTACCTTATACGCATCATTATATGTATGTATTTTAACATTTTGAATAAAGTAAAATTTTACTGTCAAAGGTGGAAGCACCTCTGTCTTGACATGATGCAATAAATGCAAGCAATATCCTGGTATCCCCATTGAGCCATTCTACCCAATTCTTAGTGAGACTGATGTCCTGTCTGAGGGACTTTTTATAGTCAGTGGAAAAAACAAGAATAAAAAGTCAACATTTATCCCTTCCCTTCCTAGAAGAAGGGCTAGGAATGCTGGATTTAGAGCTGTATACTATGGCCGCCATGTTCAAGATATTTGGGGAACTTATAAGACAATGTAAGTCTACCACTTGGTATGAAGTATTATTATCCCAAGTAGGAGGTTTATGTGGTCTGTTTGAATGTTGATCTGCAAAAGGGAGACAAAGTTGAGGCCTTTCCCTATACTTTTAGTTGCTTCATGAAATATTATCCCAAACAGGAGGTTCATGTGGCCTGTTGGAAATGTTGATCTGCAAAAGGGAGACAAAGTTGAGACATTTCCCTGTAATTCTACTTACTTTAATTAGCACAGTTCAAGGGTTAATGTCTGCATCCTCTTCTAAGTGGTTATCACACATTCTCCAAATTGGTAGTCCCTGGTACTGGGAACTGTGGTCTTTAAACATGGTTCAGCAGATAACAACATTTTAAAATTACTCTAATGGGAGCAATTGTTTGTGAATGGATGGGTGTTGCCCTGGGAGGACTTTCATGTGACATTTTATCTCACCTGGAGAGATTTTGAGTTTTATACAAAATTGTGTGATAAACTGGGGACTTAGAGAATATTTAAAATTAAAAATAAGCTTGGCCCAGATTAAATGCAATGTTGATGGAGGCTATGGCACCTTAATTTTACTACAGTGGAATTATCAGTTTGCTATAATCTATTCTTATGGATCAAAGGGAAACTTTGTTAAATAAATATAGGCTCTTATGTGAACAGGAATTAAATATTTTATCAGGTCATATTGGTCCAGGATAACAGCAGATCTGAAACTCATAACCATGTCCAGTAAAATTAGTTTTTCTCAGCTGGAAATGCCAAGTTATATATATTTTTAGTTACACTACAGATAAGCCATCAGAAATGTACACAGGGATAGACATGTTGCTGAAGATGTCAGTTGAGACCTCTTGGAGATCAGACACATGCAATCTTTTGGATATGCCCACAACTGTTAGATTTTATTGAACTGTTTCAGCATATCAGTGATTTAATCTGGCCTGGAACAGTCACATTTTCAGAGATGGAGTTTGTATTAGGATGAAGCCAACATTCCTTTATAGAAGCAGCCTTCACCAAATTGCTATTTTTGCTAGTTCTGTTTGCAGAGAAATGTATTATTAAAAAGGGAAATCCACATATGTCCTTCTATTCCTATGTTGCAGTATTCTTGGTGGGGGATTTTCCACCTCAGGTGACCTGTACATCGGGTCCTATACAAAGCCTTCAGCTTGGCTGTTGTAGTTGTGTGGGATATCACACATAGGGCCATAAACCAGGGACCTTAAATGTGACGTCTGCACGCACAGACCCCAGAACTTTTCAGCCGCAGACGACCATTACATCATGTGCTTCGCTCCTTCACTGCAAGACATTTTTAAGCTAAGTACTCCGTTGGGGTTTTCTTCTTTAACCTCCAGTTACAGCTTGGTTTGTTGTAGTAATCTTTAGCTGATCTCAGCAAAAAAGGGAAAATGCCAATGCGGGCACCAGATACCCCATAAAGACACACACGACCGATGTGTTTTTTGCTTAGGCCAGGAGCATGATCATAATGCTTGCTCTATCTGCCAGTCTTTCATTTCTAAGACCACACACAGCTGTCTGGCTGCACTTAATCTCTACGTAAAAAAACAATTACTTAAAAAATTATCACTCAGGATGGATCCTGTCTCGAGGCCCTGATGGAACCTCCGCGAAAGAAGGCCAAGATTCCTAGGCCGTCTTCCACTGCCTCTCTGCTTTTGGATCGATTTAGGAGTTGAGGGACGTCCAACAGATCTGTCAACTTTTACGGTGACCTTTGAGGAAGCCGCTTCGCAGTTGATGACAAGCACATCCCCGGAGCTAATCCAGACATTGGCTACTGCCGAGGTCGAGGGGGAACCAGACACAGCCGGGCCTCCAACCTGGATTCTTCCTCCCGACACAGCTATCCTTAGCCAGGCATCCAATTCCAGGCCTACGCCTAAATCTACCCCAGTTTAAAAGAAACAAAAAACCAAACATCTCCAAACAGTCAAACAATGTATGGCAAGTGCTTTCGTCCACATCAATAGTGGACTTTATCAAACCAAAGTGCTTCCCATTATGGTAGTTTAAATAGCACTATCAATTAAGGTAAAATCAGTTAACACATCATAATATCAATCAGTAACAATGTAATTGTTTTAAAAACTTTAACAAGTAGTAAAACAGTTATGAGTTTAATGAAAAAAATGAAAGAATAAAACATTTAAAAATTATGTATAAACTGTTTCTTATAAACCTGAAACAAAAATTCATTGTTTTATAAATCAAGTGCTCTGTCTTTTAAAACAGGATATGTTTGTTGATACCTGGTGGATTATTAGCTCCTAGTTTCAGTTGCCATCTAAGTTCACTTTTACAAATACTGTTGCTCTAATCCTTTCCCCTTGGGTCCTTGTTAATAATTTTTAAAATCCCAAATCTAAACCTAGCTTCTCCAGTACATACCAGTGTGAGCTTGTATAGGGCATTGCTAATGTTTTTGTTCTCTGTAGCATATAAATGTTCTTATATACACTTGCGTAGTGTCCTCTCCATTTTACCAACATAAAATCCATTGCAACCCTGGCATACACTTAAGTAAATTAGTCCACTACTATTACAATTGCCACTGACCAGATGTACCTTTAACTGAAATTCTCCAACTAAAATAAATGGCTCTTCCAATATGTGAATACAACAATTACATATTCTACATTTCCTGGTCCCTTGATTCTTTGCCTTCAAGTACAGTGGATGTTCAAAATAATATTTTATACTAGGTCCTACTTTGTAAACAAATGATGGTGATTTTTCTAGACTGTTGTATACTTCACTGTTACCTTTCAAGATAACCCAATTTTTAGACACTATTTTCCACACTTTTCATCCTAAAGAACCAAAGTATGTAACCATAGGATGAAAAAGGTTACATTCTTGTTTCTGAACTGAGTCCATGGGTGACGTGTCCCTACCTAGTAGTGGTATAAATTTAACTCCCCCCCATCCTTGTAAAACTTCCAAAGCCAGGTGCTGAACCCAGTCCTTCGGGTAACCCCTATCTGTAAATATTTGTGTGAGGTTACCAAGTTCACATTTAAAATCTTCCAAAGTGGAACACATCCTTGCTCCTCGAATCATTTGGCCCCTTACTATGTTTTTTTAGAGTAGAATGGATGTTTACTATTGAATGCCAAAAAACTATTTGAGTATGTCGATTTATGAAAAACTTTGGATGTAAATTGGCCATTTACCTGGTCTCTAAAAAAATAGTGACATATAGGTAGTCAGTACTGGACTGTAGAGAAACAGTATGTGAACTTAAGGTAAGGACAAACTTGATTAATGTAGTGAAAGAAGTTGTTAACAACTGTTTCTTCCCCCTTCCAAAGGACAAAAATATCCAAATAATGGAGGTAAAGACTCCATTCATTTTTGAATCCTGAATTAAAAATTAACCTTTTCTCCCAAGTAACCATCACGAGATTTGCATACATGGGGGCACTACTAGACCCCATCGCCACCCCCTTCAACTGTCTAAAGTGTTCTCCCTCAAACGTGATGTAGTTGCTATACAAAATCAACTCCATCACTTCCACCACAAAATTAATAAGCTCTCCTTCCAAGGTTGAATGGTCCAAAAGGGCTTCCAGAAAAAATTCTAAACCTACCTGTGGGGTATAGAGTTGAACAAACCAACTGCATCTATTGTTAAAAACCCTGTCATGCTATCAAAATAATCTCGTTTAATCCTTGTTAAAAAGTCCCATGAATCGGTAAGAACATGGGAAATAGGGCATAGTGTGCCCCCAAAGAATAAGTAGAACTGTTGTGAGCTGCCACAATCAGTCTGTAAGGTGGATGGTCAACATTTTTATGCACTTTGGGGATACCAAATACTGTAGGAATATATGGATGTTCATTGAATAGAAAGTTATACAATTCTTCATTGATAGCCCCTTGTAGGAGATTGTCCTCTAAGAACAGTTGTATCCTTCTATGTGCAATGTTAATCTAGTTTAAAGAACCAGTTTCATATTTGTTAATGTCATATAACATGTTGGCTACGTCATTAACGTAGTTGTTCCTGTCTGCCAACACAATACCACCTCCTTTGTCAGGCTTCATGATTCTCAAGTGGTCAGATGTCCTTAATAAACTTTCCTCTTCCCTACTTAAGTTGACATACCTATCTTTGTGAGAATAATAAGCCTCATAAATTTCCCTAGTGCATACCTTCTCAAAACTAGCCAGGGTCGGATGTAAGGGAGGGTTTAAGACACTTTTCTTTTTAAACATTGTTTTGTCTAACGTCCGTGCCGTTGTTCTTAAAGAAAAGCTGAAAATTCAGTTTTCTCATGTAGAGTTTAAGTTCAGTAAGGACCTTAGAAATGTCAACATTTCTCCCAGGGACAAATTTGAGGCCTCTTTTAAAAAGAGAAAAATGGCTCTTTGTAATTACCTGATCGGTGTAATTAAAAATATTGAAACCCTGGTGACTCAACATTTCCCCCTCAAAAGTAGTAGTAATGAGTGTGTCCTTTTCCTCACTTCTCAATATTTGTTGCCCCTGTTGTTCTTCCAGTAGTTTCTCTGACCTCCCTGTCTCTGTCCCCTCGAGATACCTGGCTGACCTAAAAAAATTAGGGCCATTTTTATTCCTATTGAAAATCCTTTCGGACCTTCGCAAGGGAGGGAGGTTCTGCTCAAAAACTTCATCCTCCTCATTAAATTAGTGTGTAGAACCGTCACCCCCCCCCCTCATAACTTATTGAAACAGTTCCTAATTCATATACACCATTCCGGTTAACATTCCTGGAGGGTTCTAAATAACTCTTAGGAAGGGGGTAGGCATTTTTTTTGTTTGTACTCTTGCTCATCCCTTCTTCATTTCTTGTTTTCTAGCTATGTTCTCCTTAACCTGCTGTTCTGTTTTTTTTCAAAAAACATGGTTGTATTTCAATTTGAAATTAGAAAAATTTACATCAGCAATAATGTCATCATTCATAACATTAATTTCATCCAAAAGATTGTTAATTCTGTTGGTATTAATTTTAATAATAAAATGTAATAGTTCCATGCCATGTCGATCAAACATGGCTAACAGTTCTTCAAGTTCTGGTTGTCCCACCGACAACCCATTAGGAAATTTGCTCATTCTCAACCCCATAGGTACCCTTTGCAGTCTTATACATTCAGCAAGGTACACATTATCAGTTTGTAAGTTATGTGCCTTGCTCATTTTTAGTTCGAACTCTTGCAGTTTTTGATGTAAATCCTTTGGTTTGGTTAGTCTTTCTTCTTTGCTGAAGGTTAAGTCCTTGTTTAACCACTCTTGAAACCGTGAACAATGGTTTATGGTCTCATTAGATCTCCCCGTTCCTTGACCACAGGGAATACTGTTCAGAACTAACATAAGTGGAAACTCTGAACTGTCCGATGTTCCCATTCTGCCAATTGCAGAAGTTGAAGGTGGAAACTGTTGTATGTTCATTGCAAGGGTTGTTGGACCTTGGAGTCTTTCCAGTGTACTCTGGATGTGTTGATACTGAAGCGTCATCATTTTAATTAACTGAGTCAAGTTCCCTTCATCACCGTTCAGTGCAATGTCTCTAGGGTTAACTGACTCGAGTGAAGAACGTGGGTTCTGTGTTCTTAAAAGTGCTCACCTTCAGAATGTTGTCCCTACCAAATTTACTCCCTGTCATACCAGCCCAGGCTTTCATGGCCACACTTGACCTGAAAGAAGTCTATCTGCACATATCCATTCTACCCTCTCACAGAAACTTCTTACATTTTTCTGGATCCTCCTCTGACTTCCAATTTACTGCATTGTCCTTTGATTTGTCCTCTGCCCCCAGAGTGTTCAAAAATGCCTGGCACCTGCCATAGACTATTGCATAACACAGGAAATCCAGATTTACCCTTACCTGGATGAAATTCTGATCCTAGCAGACTGCAAGGAAACCATATTAATCCATCTAGAGTTCACCATGTGCCTACTACAAAGACTGGGGTTTACTCTCATCCTCCCAAAATCCTCCTTGACCCCAGAACAAGACAAAATATTTCTGGGTTGCAGAATCAAAACAGACATAATGAAAGCCTTTTTTCCCCAGGACAAAGTCAGCTCCCTGACCTACCACTTCAAACCCCTGATGCAGACCCAGAAAATAACTGCAAGGCAATTCGTATGGACCCTGGGCTTAATGGCAGCCACCATCCCCATGCTACCACTAGCCAGAATGCACATGCGAAAGCTACAGTGGTATCTAAAAAATGTATGGTCACAGAACAAACATCCTGTAGAGCAAGAACTCTCCTGCCCTGCCTACAGTCAGAAGTCAAATGGTGGGTTCAGCAAGTTCAGCTGAATCCAGACCTTCTCCTGTAGCTACCTCTCCCAAATCAGTTGCGCATACAGATGCTTCAGACTTAGATGTGGAGCCACAATGGCAAGCAACAGGGTTCAAGCAAAGTGGCACCCTTCCTTAAAGAACAAACACATCAACGTGAGGGAAATGACAGCAGTCCTTCTGGCACTGAAAGCCTTCCTTCCACTCCTACAACCAGGTGTTCTCCAAATAATAACAGACAGCACTACAGTTATGTGGTACCTCAACAAGCAGGGAGGGACAAAAACGTACCAGCTTTGCAGACTAACCTAACTAATCTGGGACCAAGCATCACAACACAACTTGTTTGTGCAGGTATTCTACATCCCCTTGCAGGACAACAAACAAGCAGACCTTCTCAGCAGGACATCCTCTCCACATCACGAATGGATGCTGAACAGGAATGTCTTTCTAGATATTGTCCACCGGTAGGGCACACCTCAGGTAAATTTGTTTGCCTCCCCCAGAACAGACAACTGCAGACCTTCTGCTCCAAGACCTACTCCCCACTAGCTTGGAGAGTGGAAGTATTCAGCATTTCATGGAAGGGAAGGTTTCTATATGCCTTTCCTCCCTTCCCATTAATTCAAAAAGTCCTCCTGAAAATCAGGAGAGACAAACCAAAAATATTGTTGGTGACCCCCCCCAACTGGCCAAGGTAGCACTTGCTCCCCCTACTTCTCAATCTAGCCAAGGGCAGTCACCAAAAGTTACCCCACAAGGTGGATCTTCTGACACAACAAAAGTGAACCTTCATCCACCCACACTTGCAAATGTTGTCACTGACATTATGGGTGATAAACTTCTAATTCCCTTTAGGCACCACTACTCAGAGGACGTGCTTTCAGTCCTGTGGGAGGCCAGGAAACCTACTACAAGAAGATCTTACTTAGCTAAATGGAAGAGATTTTCAAAATGGTGTCTGGGCAAGGGCAGGGATCCATGCATCGCAGATCACCCCTTCTTGCTTATGTGTGTCATCTAGTAAAGGGGGGACTCTCTTACTCTTCAGTGAAAGTTCACCCTTCAGCAGTCTCAGCCTTCCTGCCACTAGACCCTCCCCTACTAGCCAGGCTTGATGTGAAGCTATTCTTAAAAGGGGTCTTACACATCAGACCACCAAGAAAACCCATCCCACCACCATGGGACCTGAACTTCACCCTGGAAAAGCTAACCCAGTCTCCATTTCATCCTGCTAGTACGGCTACTCTGCAAATGTGCACATGGAAGACATTCCTGCTAGTGACCATAACTTCAGCCAGAAGGGTGTTTAAATTACAGGCCCTAATGGCTTGCCCTGCATACACTACCTTCCACAAGGACAAGGTAACACTAAGAACTAACCCTTCCTTTATGCCGAAGGTTGTCAATGATCTGTCCTTAAACCAGTCAATTCAACTACCCACCTTCTACCCCTCTCCTACCAATGAAAGTGAGAGAAAACTCCACTCACTGGATGTACACAGACAGCTAAGATTTTACCTAGACAAAACAATATCCATAAGAAAATCCATTCAGCTCTTTGTTTCTTTCTATCCCAGGGCCTTGTGCAAGTCAGTCTCCTAACAAACTATTGCATGTTGGATTAGAAAAGCCATTTGCCTATATTATTCACACCATGGCAAAAAAACTCCCACAGGGAGTTAAAGCTTACACCACTAGGGCAGTGGCAGCCTCCAAAGCCTTCTTAAAAGGCCTGGACACTGCTTCCATACTAGAAGCCACCACATAGTTCACCATTCACACTTTTGCCAAACACTACAAGTTAGACTGTCTCCAGAGCATGTGCAGGATTTGCCAGAGCAATCCTGCAGGCCTTTGCAGAATCAACCTCTTCTACCTCCTCCCTTCCTTCCAACTAAGCTGTGGTACTCTTCCCACACCAAGAATACTGCAGCATAGGAATAGAAGGACATAGAATAGTTGTGTAAAATCTTACCATAACCATAGATGTCCTTCTCTTCCATGTTGCAGTATTCCTTCTCACCCACCTAACCCCCTTATCCTTTCTCTCACTCATTACTGATCTGTCTTATGTCTCTTAGGGGTTATACCCTACCCTGTGACCAATTTAACCACATAATGGCTCCTTGACCCTATGACTGAAATTACTGGCTACTGTACTCCAGCTGGGCTTTCAAGTTTGAGTCTGTGCGTGCAGACATCACATTTAAGGTCCCTGGTTTATGGCCCTACATGTAATGTCCCACACAACTACAACAGCCAAGCTGAAGCTTTTGTATAGGAGCCGACATATGGGTCGCCTGAGGTGGAAAATCCCCCACCAAGAATACTGCAACATGGAGGAGAAGGACATCTATGATTATGGTAAGATTTTACACAACTGTTCTTTCCGTCATCTTTCACTCATTTGGTTTAATGAGTTAGCACTTCAACCAGGCTCAGAAGACCTGGAAATGTGGACTGCAGCTTTGATGATTTTATTTACTGAGCAGTTCCTTATATTTAAGAACAGGTAGTTGAATACTTAATTCTCAACCCTTTCTTAGCTTTGGTTTAAACTCTTTTAGCTGGATGCAATAAACTCCATGTAAGTTCCATGCAGAACCTACACTGAGTGTATCCGTGTACATGATACTGTGCATTGTGTGGCATCATGCAGTCTCATGCCATGAATATTAATAAAGCATGGTGCACGTAGGGAAGGTTTTGCAGCTTGCCCCGGTGTTACTGGCTGTGAAACCTGTAGAGTGAATGTAGATCATTTGAGGGCAAAAGGCAAGCAAACATTTTCTGAAAGATATGAAGTACAGAACACAAATGTATATGTCATGTAATATTGACTGCAGTTCAGTTATTTCACAATAAACCACCCATTTTACAAGGAAAAGGCCAAATGTATGATGCAGATATCTGCACAGTCTGCAAAACTGTTGACAGTCTGCCTTCGATGTTTTAATTCATTTTTGTTGTCCCTTTTTTTAAATGTATTTATTTATTTTTTCAAGTTGTCAGTCTTTGCACTATGCGCTGCTTGGCATAAACATGTTTAGCTATGCTCAGCTGGTTTGTGTGAAGTGCGGCAGCACACAAACTGGAAGAATGGACGAACGAGGTTGTAGGCAGGACCCAGACAGCCAGACATATGAACTGGATACATTCAGTGAATAATACTGTGTATTGCGCAGTGGTGTTGAGCTGTGGCTAATAGCAAGAACTTTACAATAACTACTAAAATAGCAGATATTTTATTTGTCTTTTGTTAACCGGGTTAGTTCAACTGGGCCAGTGGCCCATTTTCAGTGGAAACCCAAGGAGAAAAGCTCCACACACAAAAATAACAATGACAATAACAAAGATACATTCAGGCAATATGAATACATGACTACATACATTCATGCCATAATGGAAGTTAACAAATGATCAAAGTCAGCAAAAAGTACAGTTGAAAAAATGTGGATAAGCAATAAAAAAAAAGTAAGCTCCCAATACATCTTAATTGTTAAGCCTAGCTCGTAGAGAGGAAGAAGAGTTGATTAAATAGAAGGAGTAAATAGAGGGGTGGGGAGGCATGCATAGGAGAATCAAGAGAGTGACAATAAGTTATAAGAAGAGAGAGGAGAGGTGGCATGCTAAGGAGAAGAATATGAGATTTAATATAGTGTTGCTCAGAGGCATAACTAAATAATACAGTACTAGTTATAAAGATTATTTAACAGAAGAAAGGGAGAAATTCTTATAGACTGACTTGGGGGGAGTATGTATTAGGTAGGGTGATGACAAGAATAGGAGGGAGAGTTAGCAAGGTAGTGTTTCAGTTCTCTTTTGAAATGGGTCAAAGACTGAATAGAAAGTAGATTAGTTGGGAGGTTGTTCCACATTTGAGATAAGGAGCATTTATAGAGTAATCTATCTATAGTTTTATTAGGCCTGTAGGTGTCAAGTAGCATTTGGTCAGCACTATGGAGAAACTGAGAAGATTTGGACAGGGATAGGAGAGTGGACAGAGAGGAACAGTTTTCAGGTTTGTGAAGAAGAGTGTGTGTCATCTGTAGCTGAGAGAGTTGAAGTAGTTGAGGGGATTTAAGCCACTGTAGTTGTTTAAGGGCAAGGCAGTGATGAGATTTATAAGGGGAGTTGTAGGCAAATCAACTGGTTTAAGTTTGTTCAAATTTGGTTAAAATATTTGCTTGTAGGTGGGTAAATATAGGGGAAGCATAGAGTAGGCAGGGGAGGATGTAGATTTGAGCAAAAGATGTCCCAGAGGTGATGGATAAACAGTTTTTGTTTCTGTAGAATAAGCCAAGTTTTTGATTGGTCTTTTTGATGGTGTGTTGCATATGGAGGTCAAATTTCAGCTGATCATCAATTGTGATTCCTAGAAGTTTGGTATGGGAGTCTGCATGAATTATGGTGCTGTCTAAGGAAGAGAGATTGAAGAAAGTTTTAAGGCCAGACATAGATTTTTGAAGGAAAAGAAGAGGCTTGTTTTTTTGGGTTAAGAATGAGTTGGTTATTGATTAACCAGTGTTCAATGGTGTTAAAAGAAGTCTGTGTGAGGAGTGAAGTTCTGTAGGGTTGTCGGAGAGGGTCATTAGAGTATAATCAGCATTCTGGATCTGTGATGAGGTGCAGCAGGCTGAGCATAGACTGTTAGTAAAAATATTAAAGAGAAGGGGGCCTAGAATGGATCCTTGGGGAACACTGGTTTGGATAGCTAAGAAAGGCAAGCAGGAAGACTGCCATCTAACAGATTGCAGTCTGTTGTTAAGATACCTAGAGAACCAGAGAGTAGTAGATGTGGCAAGGTTAAGTTCAGTTAGTTTAGTTAGGAGCTTAGGGTGGGAGATGGTGCTGGATGCTTTGGAGAGGTCAAAGAATAGACATGATACCAGTTTATTGTTATCTATTGCCTCTGCTATAGTCTGGGTGAAGGATAGAAGGGTTGTAGACATGCTGTGATGGAGCCAAATCCTTGCTGAGAGGGGCTAAGGAGGTTTTCCTGAAGTAGATAGTTAAGAAGTTGTCTATAAATGCATTTCTCTAGAATATTAGAGAGAGGGGAGATAATGGCTATAGTGTGGAAACTGGAAGGATCTGTGGAGTTTAACATAAAAGGATTTCCAAATTTCAGGGACTGTAGATTCTTTGATAGAACTGTTGATAAGGACTGAAATGGGATATGCTATAGAACTGGCTGCAAGTCTGAGAAATTGGGGGGGGCAAGTTGTCAAAGGAAGGAGAACATGGTTTTAGTTCTACAAAAGGGAGTTTATATAGGTAGTGGAAACATGTTTCAGGGAGAAGGCTGTGTGGAGGGGGTGGGGGTTGTGATTGGTTATTATTGGGGTTGTTAGTTTGTGGATAGATTCAATGAAGTAATTGTGTAGAAGAGTGCTGGTTTCAAGAGGTGTTTTATTGGGTAAGGGGTTGGGTGTAGAACGTTTACCTGGATGGAGAATATTGTTTATGGTGCACCAAATTTTTTTTGGTTTGAGGTGTGGGTAGATTGAACTTCTTGAGAGATTTTTTTCTTATCGTGGATAATGAGTTTTTAGTAAGGTTTCTTAGTTCTTTGAATTTAAGGAAGAGAGAAGATTTTGACTTTTTCTGTTGTTTCCGGGTACTGTCTCTAAGTTTCATACTGGAAAGGGTATCTTTAGAGAGCCAGGGTGCAGGATTACATTTGACCCTCATTTTCCTTGGTTGGTGCTAGAGTGTTTAGTATGTTTAGGAAAGTATTGTTGGATGCAAGAATAGCGTAATTTAGAGGAAGGTTATATAGGTGATTCCAATTTACAAGGGAGAGTTGGTGGTTGAAAGTTTCTGCATTGAAGTTGGAAAGATAATGGCCGTTTCTATAAAGGTGGCTTTTTGGGGTTTGTGAAGGTAGTCTTAGTATTGAGATTGGGAGGTGTTCGCTTAAGGAGTCTAGTAAAGTAGGTAGTTTATGGTAATGATTAGGATTGGAAGTTAAGATCCAATCGAGTGGAGCTGGAGTTTTTATTGATGCGGGTGGGAGCAGAAATAAGTTGACTAAAACCAAAGAGGTTAATACAATAGGTAGGGGAATTGGGGTAGAGTTTATTCCAGTCACTGTTAATGTCACCTAGTATGATTGTCTCATATGATAAATAGGTTCATAGGTTCATACTAGGCTATCTGCCCTAGGGCATTTATAAGCCTAGCCAGAGTGTGTTTGGCTTTCGCCACCCATTTTAAATGAATTTTGCTATGCCCTTTTTTGAGGTTAGTATACTGTGCCTCTGTCTAACAGTGACACAGAAGTGATACCCAGGGTAAACCTACGATCTCCCATCCACTCATCAAGATTGCTCTTGAAGAGAGTCAATGAGGGACTCTGCCTAACCTGGACTGGGATTTTATTCCAGAGCGAAGGGTGACTCTGGGTTATGAATCTGTCCCTCCAGCATGCCCTATTTATTTCAGTGCTGAGGGTCAAGTCTCTCGAGTGAGTAGCTCGATAGGATTTGGATTGTCTGAGGTGCAGCATGTCCATTAATTCCAGGTTGGACATGGCTTTATACGTCAGGCACAGATCGCCTCTGAGCAGGCGGTATGCCACTGAGTAGAGCTGGAGTTTCTTTAACCGGGCAGCATATGGCATCTGTTTGAGCCCTTTGATCCTCTTGGTGAGGTACTTTTGGGGTCTTTCCAGTTGCTGCAGGTGTCTGGTAAGGTACATCCCAAAAGGGGCATTGTACTCAATTATAGGCCTGATGAGGGATGAGTAAAGAGGCACGATGACCTCCCCTGATCTAGATGTGAATCCCTTCATGATTAGGTGGGCTATATAAAATGTTTTTCTAACCACTTTGGCCACATGGTTTTAAAATGAGAGATTGCTATCAACTTGGGTCCCCAGGTCCCTAATTACTTCTTCCATACTTAATGGATTACCACCTATGTGGTAATTTGTGGGCACTTTGTTTTTGCCAAAGGGGATGACTATACACTTTTTGGTGTTTAGCTTGAGGCCATGGCTCTGGCACCAGTTGTCTGTTTCTATGAGGCCCTTTTGTAGGATGCTTGTGTCAGCTGGAGAGTCGATTATGGCGCCTAGTTTGCAGTCATCTGTGAACTTGGTCAGCCACAGTCCTTCCGTGTTGGCCTGTACCTCCGAGAAATATATACCTAACAAGAGAGGTCCCAGGACTGAGCCTTGTGGGATGCCACTTGTAACTGGTTTGGAGTCTGACATGGCTCCAGCAATTCTAACCATGTGGGTTCTGTCCTTGAGCCAGTTTGCAACCCATCTAGTGACATAGGGGTTTATATTTAAGCTGGTGAGCTTATCTATAATGCCCGAGTGGGCTATTGTATCGAAGGCTTTTGTGAGGTCCAGGTAGGCTGTGTGGACCACCTTCCCCTCATCAATGGCCTTGGTGACTGTTTCAAAGAAATTGACCAGGTTTAAGAGGCAGGATCTGCCCTTAACAAAGCCGAACTGGGTAGGATCCAGTGTCTGTAGGTCCCCAATATCTTTATTTATGAGGTCCATGATGATCCTTTCCATAGCTTTGCAGACCAAGCTAGTCAGGCTTATGGGGCGATAGTTTCAAGGATCCGTTGAGGCACCACCTTTGTGGAGAGGGACCACTGTTGCTGTACGCCACTCTTTGGGTACACATCATGTAGTAAGGCAGAGATTGAACAGTAGTTTTATGTTTGGGTTTAGCTCTTCTTGGAGTTCATGTAGGATGCAGCCCGGGACACCGGGACACCATCTGGATCCATTGATGCTGTGTTTTTTGCTTTGGAGAGGGCGGCTCTTACCTGAGCATCTGAGATGTCAGGGGAGCAGCACTCTGCTGGGATAGATATTTGCCCTTTTGGTGGAGGGGGGGGAGAGAAGTTTGCGGTGAACCTGTCAGCTAGGATGTTGGCAGTGTCTGTGGGTTCGGTGTATTTTTTGTCATTTTGGACTAATTCTGAGCATATCTGGGAATTCCCACCCAGGTTCCTAACATAACTAAAGAAAGCCTTGTGATTATCCTTAGTGTCCTGTGCAATTTTTCTCTCGAAGCTGGCCTTAGATGATTTTATGAGTGCCTGTAGTTTTTTGCCAGTACTGATCAGAGATGCCTTCCCTTTTTGGGATTTTGCTCTATCATGTAGTACCTTCCTCCTTCAATTGTATAGTTTGTTTATGGCTGGGGTCCACCAGACAGGACGTCTGCCTTTGGAGGATTGGGTCTTGGTTTTATTTGGGATTGCATGATCCATGCATTCCTGAAGGTGTTCATAGAATGCGTTTATAAAAGATTCTGCGGTCTGGGCTGTATTTTCCACAGGCCCGGGGGCTTTGAAGGATTCCACCTCAGTTTTGAGGAGTGTGAAATTTGCTTTAGAGAAGTTTTTCACTGTGGTTTTCTGGGCAGGGGGTGGGGTCGGGATGTGAATATCCAGTGAGATTAGTTTATGGTCTGATCTTACCAGTGAGGGATACACTTCTGGTCTGGAGCATAGAGCCCCATGTTGGTGATGATCAGGTCCAGTATGTTTTCCCCTCTTGTGGGAGTGGTAACAAGTTGTTCCATAGCATTTCAGTTTATAAATTCTAGGAACCGTTGGGCTAGGGTGTTGGAGCTAGAGTAATGCTCCCAGTCTATGTTTGGGTAGCTGAAGTCGCCCAATATAATGGTGTTTGGAGAGACCTTCATATTTTCCAGTGTTCTCAGGAAGGCCGAGTGGGTTCCTGGGTTTGGGAGGGTGGTCTGTAGCAGGCTATAAACTGGAAGGCAGTTTTACCCACTGTTAGTCTCTGATGCTTCGTGCTGTGCCACCAACCTGGAGGTGTGGGTATCTTTGACGAATATTGATACTCCCCCTCCTTTTGTGGTTCGGTCCAAGTTTTGGGGCCGAAAATCATGGTATGAGGTATAACCTGGTAGTCCTGGGGTGCTCTCAGGAGCCTTGAACCAGGTTTCTGTTACTGCACAGATATCGATGTTCTCCATGCTGAGAAGAGTTTCGAGTGCGTGCATCTTGAGGTTTAGACTTCTGGCATTGAGTAGCATTTCTCTTAGTTTCTTATCCCTTATGATACCTATGGAGGTGGGTTTGTCTTTTGAGCCTTGCCTAAAAAAGGCACTATGGGGGTGGCAAGAGCCTTTGCCAATATCCGAAAGCCCAGGGGTGACAGGTGCAAGCCGTCCCTAGCGAAGCATTGTGGCTTGTCGAGCATGTCATCCCAGGCTGACAGGCATTGGATCCCCTTTGAATGACACCAATACTTAAGCCAATTGTTGAAATTGATCATCTTGTCTTCACATTGCGGCATCATTCTTGGTGAGGGTAAGATTCTACTCAAGATCAGGGTCATACCAGCCTGGGCTAAATGCTCAGAGAGCTCCTCTATGTCTCTTTTCATGTAGTCCAGGGAGGTATGTCTCAGGTCATTCACACCAGCATGAACAATGACTGAGTCATATTTGTACTTGCCTTGGAGTGACCTGAGTGCTTGTGTTATGTGGTGGATCCTAGCGGATGTGAGATCCGGGATAAAATAGAGTCAAGAATTGGGATATTGTTACCAGGACATATATAAATAGATGCTATGGCAAATTTTTGTGTGGGTTAAGGTGACAGTTGGGAAAGTTAAGTTCTGCTGGGGAGAAGTCAGGAAGGGATATGGAGAGGGGGGAGAGGTTGTGCTGTTCAGAGTACATAACAGCAACACCTCCCCCTTTTTTGGAAAGCCTGACATGCCATAAAATGAAAAACCTGAGGGGGTAGAATTTCTGATTTTGTTATATGAAGTTTGAGCGATGCTTCTGAACATGTTAAGGTGTGCGTAGAGTGGTGGGCAACCCAAACATGTAGTTCTTTTATCTTGTTTGGGAGACTTTGTAGGTTTTTGGCGTAAATAGACATGTTTAGTTAGAGAGGTGGGGAGTTGGTGCCCAGTAGTTGTAGTGGAGGTGGTGAAGTTGGGGGAAGGGGATGGACCAGGGTTGGGGTGGATATCCTCCTCAAGTAGTAGTGTTACAGGAAGATAGGTTTAGAGAAATAAAAGTAGAAAGTAGTAGATTTGAACTTGTTTCAGGGAAGAGAGAGAGAGAGAGAAGGATTGAAAGGTTTTCATTTCTGAAACTGTATATAGGAGGTATTGAAAGAGGGGGAGATAGGAAGTGCAGGGTTATATTGCAGGAGGATGTAACTTGGGTATGAGTAGGTGATAGTGGAGGGTAGAGTAGTTTAGTGTGATAAGATGATAACCCAGAGAGGAGGAACAGAAAGGGAGATAAGAAGAACTACACTAGCATGCTGTTTGTTTATGTGGGTATATAATAGAGAAGAGGAGACAGGAGTTATTGATTATAGAGGAGTGTTTGTAAGAAAGTTCGGAAGGTTTAAGGAGGAGCAATGATTTAGTAGAGGAGAAAGAAAAAAGTAGTGTAGGTGATAAAAAATAGGTTTGGGCATAGGTAGAGAGGGGGAAATTGATTTGTGCTATAGAGGATAAAGGAAGTGGGTGAAGTGTGAGAAATAGGGAATGGAGAGTAAGGTAGGGGAGAGGATAGTGAACAGAGACAGGGATGTACAATTATTGGCTAATTGGTGTGAAGGGGATGGACCTTACAGGGAGGTTAGAGTATATATGTAGAGTATTCAGGAGTGGATGGGAAACTGGTAGGGTAGGGGAGCGGAGTGAGTCTGAGAGTAGTGAGGTGGAGTGGGCTGGGCCAGGTCAAGTAAAGTTAGCTAAGAAAAACAGTCAAATAGGTAAATTGGTTAGATAGATTAGCTGCAGGAAGTCAGTCAGACAGGAAAATTTGTTAGAGTGCTTTGTTACAGGAAGCGCATTAGGGAAGAGAGACACAGAGTCAGAGAGCAGTGGTTCTGTAGAAAACTTGAGAGAAAGGTAGCACTTGGTTAGAGGATAGTGGGATAGGTGGGAGATAGTGTGAAGTAAAACGTATGTATAGCAGGACGGTGAAATGCTAGGAATGCTTAGAGAGTTATGGTAATGTTTAGCACTGAGAAAGAGGGAAATGAATTATTTTTAGATGTTACAGTACAAAAAATGATTCAGGGAGGGAAGATTGGGGTATGGAGTTAAGAAACTAGAGAACTGAGAGGTAAGGGGTGCTAGCGCTTCATCTAACTAATCCTGTGGCAGCAGGTGTTAAGTGTAGGGATGGAGTGCAGATGGAACAGGGTTCTAGTACAGGGTGTGTAAGTTTTGTTTTACTGTTGTGAGATTGCAGATTATAGAAATAAAGTGCAAGATACATAACTGTTTTTCAATCTTCTTGTAATAGCTGCAGGTGTAGGAGAACCGTATATATGATAAAATTGACTAGCCCATTTACACAACTGCTTATATACCTAATCAGCTAGAAATCACTTTGGTTGCCACTGTTGCGCATCATTTACTATTGAGCAAACATGGCGCCTGGCAGTGCATGCAATGGTAAATGATGTGCAACATTTTCAAATGTTGTAAATTCAAAATGAGTGCACTCAGTGAGTGCAAGATGTGGAATAGGCAGGAAACAGCAGCATATAAACTGCAGTTGGTGGGAAAACTCACTAGACATTGAGCGTGAACTATGGCAGGCATGTTTGAAGTTGCTGAAGAAGGGTATGTACTGTTGGGTGTCCAGGATTTTTGTTTGACTTTTAGTTAGAGAGCATGAGACCAGATTGCTGCAGTGGGACCATTCCAGCTCAGAATATAAATCTGAAGCCTGGAATAGTATTGCCATGGCCTTAACAAGTGCAACAGGTATCTCCTGCATAGGCGAACAATGCAGACATCGTTTTGATGACCACCAGAGGAGGAAGCGGGATACCCTCCAGCTTTGGATCAGGGAATTGTTGGGCAGGAGGCACCCCACAGATGTGCAAGTATCAATTTCAATGAGTAATTGCAAGAGTTAAAAGTTGAATATAGTCAAGACTGGTTTTCATAATGGTGTTCTGTTTTTTTTCCACAGCTGCTAAGGACAGGGTCTCAAATATCCAGTCCCATGCTGCACATCTAACAAGGATGAGAGAAACATGTATGAGTAAACAGGGGGAAGAACAAAGTGAAAACAAGGCAGGAATGTGCAGGAAGGATGTAGGAAAGAACCATAGCTATCCATTTTTTCCAGAATACAAATTATAAATTTGGTTGAATTTGAACTATCACCCCCAGAGAAAGAGGGGTGACTACAACACAATCTGTTGTATAGATAACTGTATAGAGAATTTGAAATAATTGTGTGTCATGAACATATGTGTGCAAAAAGGAGAGCTGACTATAGGACAATTTATTTTTTGTGGGACAGGTGCCCGATTGTTTTGCGAGAGAGAGAGGAATGTTGGGAATGGGATGTAGGAATGTCTGGATGAGGTAATATGGACAGGTGAGGAACCAGTTGCAGACAGAGAAGACAAGACAAGAGACAGGGATGGTGAAGGAGACATGAGGTGGGTGAACACCATGGATGGGGTGAGAGTGGGGATGTCATGAACCCATGGACATCAAGTTGGATGACAGTGAGTGAATCAGTCCTCACCCAGTGGACTGTCATCACTGTCACCTCACTGCACTGATGGTTGCAGTGTCTGATGTCTGCATCTCCTTGTGTTCTTTAATACAGCAATGGAAGGCAGTGTCTGCAGCTGGTGTAGGAGTGTAGCAACAGTGCAGTGCACAATTCTACGCACCATCCTTGGCAGTTTGTCACAGGTGATAAACTCACCCCCCTCTGCCACTGCGCCTGGAGGAAGCCACAGGCCTGTCCTCCAGAGCAGATCTACCTGAAGGGTTTGGTAGCGCAGGGTTGGAAAAAGGGGTGTTATCAGGTACTGCACCAGACATGCTGGGCAGTGATGCTGTAGCCAGTGGATTGGGGGTAGGTGGATCCTGTGGGACAGTCCTACCAAACTGTACTCTGGGAAAAACAAAAAAAAAAGGCAAACACAAAAAAGAAAATACCCCCCCCCCCAAAAAAAAAAGAGAGAAGGGTTGGGTGAGAGAAAAAATGCCCAATGTACTACAGATTGCAGTAAGCAATCCTTGATGTGTGCATACATTGCACATATGTGTGGTCCAAATATACAGATTACAGTTTACAGCAAGCCAGTGGTGACACTGCTTTACAGCTCTGATGTTACATTGAAATACTGATGAAACTTAACATATTTAATGTATTATATATATTTAATATATTTGGGAATTGTGGATTTTGAAGGCACAACTCATGACTACTTTTTAATAATGAACTGTTGTTTTGCCAGCTAGAGTAATTCATGCATACTACCCTATTACAGATACGAAATTAATGCTCAATTTAATACAACTGTATAAGTAAATAAATAGTCATAACTTTTTAATGCTAAAATAACCCCACTATTGGGATGCATACATACCACATGCATCTCTCATATGTGCCAGTCTAGCATCATGGGTCCTCACATTCAATGCCCAAGCTGTGATGGCTGTGGAAAAAATGGAACATAACAGAATTCCATTCAGTACACCAAGCCTGTCTATAACAAGCTTTTAACTCTGTCTCTGTAAGTGACACTTACACATCTCTGGGGTGCCCCCAATCCTACATTCCTCAACCCAGTGTTCAAGAGTATCTCTCTTCCTCATCCTGTGGTCTCTGTAATGGTTCCTGCATTGCCCATCAGTGTGGGGGTTACTGGTAGCACTGATCAGTGCCTGGGCCAGACTGTCCCATGCCTCTGCCATGTACTCCAAACCACAATAGTCCCTCTGCAACAGCCTTGGCCGATGTTCATTGATTACGAGTACAACAAAAACTTGGACTCCTGGACACCCCATCTTTCAGCACAGAATCTCAAAAACTCTCCAGGAATGCCAGCCATGCCTATCACAGATTGAGACCAATGTAGAATAATGTTTTCCCACCAATTGCAGGTATCGCTCTTACTGGGAGTGTGCACTTTCTGGATTTGCAACATTGGAAAATGTTGTGCATCTTTTACCATTGCGCAAACACAATGCGTGACAGTGCACGTTGGCGAGAAATGTGTTTGCACAATGGCCAATAGTATTAATTGAATACATCTGGTGAATGTCTGTAGCTGTCTGGGTTCTGCCTGCTATGTGGGTGGCCCATTTGTGCAGTTTGTGCACTGATGTTGTATGCACAAACAAAATGCGCATAGGTTTCTCTGTTTGCACTATGTGGAGCATTATGCAAATAGGAAATAAAAAATAAAATAAAAATATCCAACAACCACTGACCGTTATTAAACTGCAAACAAGGGAAAAATATGTGTCATACTGTCACACAAGCCTAACATCAGATTATCATGGCGTGACCCTTGAGGTGCATTATAGGTATTGGCTGAAGCATCCTGTAAGACATATGGTATGAAATGGGGGATATGGCACAGTTCACATCACTTGCACGGGATGTGTCTTGATCGTTACAGACAGGAGTCACAAACTGGTATACCCCGCAGTTTCTCAATTCCCAAGCCTTACAATAGCATTCAGTGCAAAGTATTGACAATTGTATGTGTCAACTATTTACATATCTAATCACAGTATATGTCATAGGTAAAATGAGCATTTCTACAATGGAAATGCAAACATAGTAAGCAATAACCTAGCTATGCACCCTCAGCATCAGACATGGATTTTGTATCCTTGAATCAAAAGGTGGAACACAGGAATCTGACACAGTAAGCATCACTTAAAGAGGGTGATGTGGGTGGGCAGGAAGCCTAAGCTGACCCAAAAGGTTGGTGAGTGTGTGTGAAAAAGGCAGCACACATTTGGGCCAAAATAAGAAAGGGAAACTAGAGAAATTGAATACCTCTTGTTTGTGTGTTCATGTGTGGGTATCCTCCATATGAAATTGGTGTGTGTGTGTGTGTGTGGATGGACACAGCCAAGCAGAATGCTAGCTCTACATCTTCTTCTGTTAGACAGATGTGAGATGTGCACGGTAGAGGTTGCAGTTCATCCTTTTTCCCAACTGTGAGACCTTGCTCTGCCAGGAGTTACACTGGCATGTTGCCGTCCAGAACCATGCTCAGATGCACTGCTGCTACATGACAGCTATCTTCTGGATGAACTCCCTTCCTGAGAATGCTCAGGGCTACAATCCCATGGCCTGCCACATCTGCGTGTGGACAGCACACTCACTAAGGAAACAGTGGAAGTACTGCCACTATGGGAGCACGATCTGGAACTGCCACATTGGCTGGCAACAGGTGATGTTGCTGTGCTATGCCCATGGGGATTCTGTTCCTCTCCCTGCTGACATTCCATCACAGGCACTGCTCATTCCAATGTGCCATGTATGTGCTCCATGACATCAACAACTCGGTGTAGGTATTCATGGATGTCAAACTGTGCCACATCCATCCTACTGGGCATTTGTCTGGATAAAAGATGGGAACATGCCTCTGCCTCCATGATGGCCCTAAACATTTGCTGAGTGGCATGGGAAGTGAGACCTTCACCAGGTGGTGGAAGTACAGCAGGCCTCCATCAAGCACCACTACCACCCCATGTGGCACCTCGCTCACACTTTGGCTATGATCAGGCTCAACAGGCACTGAAGCCACACAGTAGCCATACTCCCCTGATGAATGTATTTGCCCTGAATCTGTCCAAAATTTGAGGACTGGGTAGGCATAGACCTACTGGCTCTGTCAAAGGTCAGTGTAAGGGATGGCTGAATGACAACCTCTGTGTCAGATTCAACTTCTGCCCACCCGGACTGTGCCTCACTTTGTCCACCATCATTGTCAGATGACATATTGACATCAGGTGGCACCGTGCCCACAGTTCCACTGTCAGAAACACCTGCGAGAAAACTATAGAAACAAAGGAATAGCTTAGTAATAGAAATACTACACTGCAATATATCCTAGCAAAGTAGCAACGCTGACAGTATTACTGAAAGCTGAACAAAATGCAAAACATGACTTAAATACAAATTACACTTTACAGTATTGCTTTATATTGATCAGCACTACTAAAATTACCATATTTCATGTACCAGCTGCAGATAGCAAGTGTGCTTGTAGGCTGGATGGACCTGGAAGAAGTGATGCAAGAAGTAAGACCAACAACACCACAGTCAACAGTAACACAGGGTTTACTACATTGTCCCCTGAATGGCAGAAATCAACAGTTACCCAAGAACACAGTTTACTATCACAAGCTAACCACATACCTGTAGCAATCTTCTAACCACCAAACAAAAAACAGATGTGCCACAAATAACTACTTCAATTAAAAACCTTGACCTGCACAACACTATTCAACTGTTCAGATAACTAGGCTTACCTGGAAGATCCTCCTGTGATATGGATGGTGGAGGCAGGTCCTGCTGCACTGATGGTGGACCTGGAAGAAGTTAAGAAAGAGGTAAGGCCAATAAAACCACATTGAACACTAAGAGAGGTAGTAATACATTTGCACAGTTAAAGTTTCAAACAACACAAATGCAGACAATGTGGCTGACAACTACAGCGCTAAGCTTATAACAGTAGCAATCTGCAATCCCCACAAACACCTACATGTGACACACACTTAACTTATTTATTTCTCTTCTAGCATTATACACCGCTATTCAACAGTACACATAGCAAGGTCTAACTGTAAGTTCCTCCTGGGATGCTGACACACTGTCACCTACATTAAGGACATACTACACATCAGTGTCTTGGGAGCTCTGGCTGCTCCTGAGGTAAGCGAGGAACTGCTCATTGGGGGTCAGTGGTTGTTGCATAGCAGGGCCTCTACCTGTACCTATGAAATCACAGCCTACAGCAGCAGCTTTTCATCTGGTAGCTTTTATCATGTCAGTGGCTCTAGGGTTCATCTAGTCATACATTCATCTGTGGATGCCCATGGCATTTACATTGGCAACCACTTCTTGCCATAATGTCATTCGATGGACACTATCCTGCCTGCCACTTTGGAGTAGAAACAGACCATGGATGCATAGGCCATCTGCTGTGGCCTGGCTTTCTCCACTGGTAAATGGTGGGTGTTAGGGATTCACACCTCTGGATGCCATAGCTGTACTTGGCCTGAAAGAATACAGCTGTAGAGTATACATAAATATTACATAACTGTTTATAGATGCAACATAGAAGGTAGACAGTATTATTTAATGGAGAAACATACAGCAGTCAACATCTGGGAACTGGTAATAGACAGGATGCAAAACAAGGCAATTGACTAGTGAAACATATTCTTCTCAGTGCCTTAACACTACCTCACATTAACTGTTATCCCCACAAAGGTACAGGCAGTTGCCACTGTCATGTAACATTGTATCTTAGAATTGCTACAACTGCTATCAGTGTGCTTGTCCATGAAACATTTTTACACAGCAAACTCAAATAAAACCACGACTCCTAACACAAAATAAACCAAACTTAAAAAAAGAAAACGTAATGTTAGGACAAATAAATCACTGCAGCACCAAAAAAAAATAAATAGTTTAGTGCTTTCATTCCATTTAATACAACAAACTTCTTCAGAACAGTTCTGAAAAAGTTTGTTGTATTAAATTGAATGAAAGCGCTAAACTAGTTTTTGGTGCCGGCAGTGATTTATTTGTCCTAACATCACATTTTTACACAGCAGTCTAACCCATGTATTTACTTGTCTTGACAGTCATGATTAACTGTACAATGGCTTGACAAACAGCCATGATATCATTAGACTTTAAAGTCATACATAAAAAGATAACATTGGAGAACACTCTGCTTCACAGAATTTTGAAATACAATCAAGCAAATGCTATATGTAGGTGACAAAAATTAAACATACCTTGTGAGAATGTTGACTCCTCTGTAGACAAAGCTTGGAAATACTGGTTGGAAATACTGCTGGTTCACAGTGTTCGAAACATATAGAACGAACAAGAACTTGACTAATTACAGGATTGCCTTTTTAGCCTGTAGATTAGTAATGGATTGCAGCTGTGAGTGATTACTGTTTTGGAGAGGAAAAATCACAACTGCACTGCAGTCTGCTTTACATCCACTGGGTGTCATCTTCAGTCTACGCAGTTGTTACATCTAAGCTTGGAAATGTAAGTCAGCAGCAGATTACTCTCAGAGGGATAAGGACATCATTTTAGGTTGTATATGTCATAGCATCCTTTTCAACCTTTCAAAAATATGCCTGTGCAGATGTTCTTCATGTTTCACTGTTGCAGTCATTACATTTGGGTAATCTGCTGGCAGGTTGCCCTTAATCGGCCTGATTAACAAAGTCTTGGGTCCTGCATTGGATGCTGTCCCTTCTTCCATGACGTCAGTTCATCAGGGGTATAAAACATGCAGCTGATGTCATTACATCAGTCTTTCTTGCCGTGCGGTGCCCGAAGCAGAAGCAGTTCACAAGTGCCAGTCGGCGAACCACTGAAATTTTCGTTTTCGAGTTTCAGAACTGAAGCCTTCAACTTAAAGCTAAGTACCCCGTTGGGAAAACATTTTCTTGCTCCTTACCAATGTTAGTAAAAGTTAATAATTGAATTACTTGTGGAAAGCAAATACCTCATAAAGATTTTCATTCATAATGTATTCCTTGCCTAGGCCCTGACCACGATGTACCTTGCTGTCGGTTTTGTGCTTTATTTAATCGACACACTATCCATCGTTGGTACATTTTTGCCTCTAATTATTTTTGTTCTCAGTTTAATTATCCAGAAATGTCATCAGTTAGCCTTCTGACTACTGGAATTCCAAAAAAATGCAAAGATAAAGACAGAGACAGGCCGTCGAGGTCCATAACTGCCGACAACGCTTCTCCTAAGCCAGTCACCAGTTCGCCGGTACTCAGTGAGGCATTTTCGCAGCCCCTTTTACCCTCTACTTCTGATTCGCAGGCTTCTACTGAGAGCCATTCGGAGTCCGGTATGCCGCGAGATGCTTCATCTATTGAACCCGCAGATGTCTCTACCCTGGATGGGTCCAGAGCCACTGTGCAGGTACCGGCTTTTGAGGGTGTATTCAGGCCTACAGATTTGCATATTAAATCGACACCGCCTTCATTACTAAGGCCTAAATCTTGATCCATGTCTAAAAAACTGACGCCCAGGCCACATGTTCAGGCCCCTATGCCTAACAAAGAAATGATAAAAATGGCTGAAGATCTAATTTCTCTAATCAGGGGTAGTCAACCACCCCTCTCTAAGAGGTCTAGGGCTGAACTTGATTATGAATCTTCTAATCAGGATTCTGTTTCTTCTGACTCTTCTTATGACCTGGATTTGTCCATACCTGCTTATGAGGATTCTGATGCAGAGGACTCCATTCTCTCTGCTTCTCCTCCTGTGGACTTTTCTTTTGGGGAAACTTTACATGCTTTTGAGGGAGCATTTCCACTGGGAAAGCCAGGAATTTTTTAATTCAAAAAAGAGGCTTAGGGATTTCCTGCTTCTACCTCAGCATAAGCCTTTGGCTATACCTCCTGTACTAGACATTGTTGATGATGTGTTCTCGGAATCCGGTTTGGCCCCTGATTCCCTGCCTCCAGCTCCTAGTAAACCTGACAGATAGTTCAGGATTCCTGAGTCCCACAAGTTCCTTTTCAAAAATCCCGTTGCAGATCCAGAAACCATTTCTCAGGGGCACAAGGGCATTAAGGCTTCTACTACTAAAAATCCTACCCCTTTGGATAGAGATTCCAGGGTGCTGGATAGATGGGGTAAAAAGGTTTATACTTCTGCGACCTTGACAATCAGAGCATTCAACTGCCAATTTTATATGTTAAAATATCAACAGCATATTATTGGATTGCTTAAACAGAAAATGATATTGATTCCTGACTGTGTGGAAAACAAAGATTTACAGGATTTAATGTATTCTGCTGAACAAGTTGGAAAACATACTTTGCAATGTGGTTTTGATTCTTTAGAGGCCTCCTGCACGGCTGCTTTTACTGGGTCTGTGCTTAGAAGGCATTCTTGGCTTAAGAAGCAATCTTTCCCTGATCATGTTAAAGGTAAATTGTTGGATGCTCCTTTAAATCAGGAACGCCTGTTTGGCAATAAGGCTGAAGAAGTTCTAAAAAAGATGCAAGATAAAGCTAAATCTATGCAAACTGTTAAAGATTTCTTACAAGTGCAATCTCCAAGATTTAGTAGGCATTGGCCTGCTAAGAATTGGTCCTTTCCAGACCCTTCCAGATCCTCTCAAGCCAAACCCAGACACAGCAAAAACCCCAGGTTTCAGTCCCAGGGTGCTCTCAGAGCTAAGCAGTGGGGGGCCTCCACTTCCAAATCTGGAAATAACAAGACACCCCCCTACAGTAAACAGTCTCAATGATTTCCTTTTAAAATTACCAAGCACTTATCTTTCAACCACCCCTTTGGGGGGAAAGATTGCTTTTCATCCAAAGAACTGGGAACTCATAACCCAGGACAAATGGGTTTTAAATATAGTGTCACAGGGATACAGATTTCATTTCCACACATTGCCAACACCAAACAGGTGGCCAGACCTGCCCCCGAATCAGTGGGCAGAGGCTCAAAAGCAAGTATTTTCTCTCTTAAGCATGGGGGCTATTCAACTGGTGCCAGAAGAGGAAAAGGGACAAGGTTTCTATTCAAGGCTTTTCCTGGTACTCAGAAAAGGCAAATCATGGTGTCCAATCCTGGACCTGTCTACTCTAAACACCTTTCTTAAGATTCCAAAATTCAAGATGCTGACTCTTCACCAGTTACTTCCTATGCTAGGCAAAGACGCCTGGTTGGCAACTCTAGATTTAAAAGAAGCATACCTGCACATCCCAATCAGGGAATCTTTCAGAAGATACCTACACTTCAAATCAGGCTACTTACATTATTAGTTCTCTGCACTGCCCTTTGGCTTGTATGCTGTGCCCAGGGTATTCACAAATTGCCTGGCTCCAGTTATTGCATTTTGCAGGCAAAGAAATATTCAAATATATCCATACCTGGACGATTGTCTAATTCAGGCAGAAAACCAGGGCATACATTTAAATCATCTGGAGTTTGTAAAAAAGGTTCTAACTTGTCTAGGGTACACCATAAATGAAAATAAATCACAACTGGTACCCTGTCAACAGATTACATTCTTGTGTGCAAGCTTGAATACAACTGCCCAGATGGCTTTCCTCACGCCAAAGAAGCAAATTCATTTGGTAACGTACTTCAAACAAGTCGCCCAAAAAACCTGCTATCTGCAAGACAAATACAGCAATCCTTGGGGTTCATGGCCTCCTGCATTCTTCTAATTCCATATGCAAGACTGCATATGAGGAAACTACAGTGGTATCTAAAAAGTCTATGGAGTCAACATTGTCACAACCTGGAAACGATGATTCCTATCATACCTTGCCTATGCCTGGAATTCCTATGGTGGGCAGAAGCCTGCCACCAAAACAATAGATTACCATTCACACTACCCCCTGCCACCCAAACCCTAACTACAGATGCATCAGACTATGCATGGGGGGGCTCACCTGGCAGGGAAGTGCTTTTAGGGTAAATGGAACCCAAATCAAATGCACATACATATCAATCAAAAAGAAATGTTAGCTGTACAGAATGCTCTGACAGCCTTCAAGGACTACATTCTTCCAGGACAACTAATGGTAAAGACGGACAACACCACGGTTATGTGGTACATAAACAAGCAGGGGGGTACACATTCCTACCCCCTCTGCAGACTAGCCATGGCATTGTGGAACACAGCCCTGAGCTACCAAGTGCATCTACAAGCTCAATTCCTGCCAGGAAAGCTGAATAAACTGGCAGATGGACTAAGCAGAAACTTCATGGACACACACGAGTGGAAACTGGAACCATGGATTTTCAACATGTTGACAAACAAATGGGGGAACCCAGGCATAGATCTATTTTCCTCCCTCCAGAACTACCAGTTGGACAAGTTTTGCACAAGGACTTCCCACAAACAAGCCTGGAAAGTGGATGCTCTATCCTTCAGCTGGAAAAACCTATCAGTCTACGTTTTTCCCCCTCTGCCTCTGCTCTCCAAATTTCTACTAAAAGTCAAACAGGACAAACCAAGGATGATTTTGATTGCTCCAGACTGGCCGCGCTAACACTGATACCCCCTCCTGCACAGTGTGTCACAAATATCTCCATGGCACTTGCCTCAGACCCCTTCCCTGCTGTCTCAGCAGGAGAACCAAATTCTGCACTCTCAGCGTCCAACATTAAACCTTGCAGCCTGGCTAATCACTTAAATTCACCCTTATCATCCCTCAGCAAACCTGTGATGGATGTCATCTTGGAGGTGAGGAGACCTAGTACTAGAAAATCTTATGCTGACAAATGGAAAAGATTCTTTGCCTGGAACCAATCTTTAGGGATGAGCACAGCAGATCCCAATTTACCTCAGATTTTGCAATACTTAACTGAGATGCTTCACAAGGGCCTGCCTTTTTCCTCCATTAAAATCCATGCCTCAGCTATTTCAGCTGACTATAACACAGAAACACCCCTCTTCTCTCATCCTCTGCTCAAGCAGTATCTCAGAGAGGCAAAAAACTTGAGACCACCCAGGAGAGCTCCTACCCTTGCCTTTTGGAGAAACTCACTCTACCTCCGTTCGAGCCAGCTACTAATGCAGACTTAAAATTTCTTTCTTGGAAAACAGCCTTCCTTTTAGCAATCACTTCAGCTAGAAGGATATCTGAATTACAGGCCCTTATGGCAGTGGAGCCTTTCATCATCTTTCATGCAGACAGGATATCTCTCAGGACCAATCCATCCTTCATGCCCAAGGTGGTTTCCAGTGTGGCTCTTAATCAGTCCATTCATTTGCCAACCTTCTTTCCCAATCCACAGAACAAAGGGGAATGGATTCTGCATTCCTTGGATGTGCACAGACAACTAAGATTCTACTTGGACAGGACTAAATCTGGAAGAAAATCTTAACAATTGCTGGTAGCATTTGCTGCAGGGGCAGAGGGGAAGGCTATTTCAAAACAAACCATTTCTAAATGGATAAGACATTGCATTCATTTCTGCTATAAGCACCTGGAAAACCTATCCCCCAGGGGATTAGATCTCACTCCACCAGGGCTGCATCTACTTCTGCAGCCTTTCTCAGAGGTGTCCCTACCAGGGATATCCTAGAAACTGCCTGGAGTTCTGTGCATACTTTCACCAAGCATTATCATTTACCTATTTTCTCTAAATCCAGAGCTGGCTTTGCCACTGCTGTCTTGCAGGGCCTTATAGCTGGCCCTAATGCTGTATAAACTCCTCCTCCCAACCATAGCTTTGGGAATCTACCAAAATGTAATGACTGCAACAGTGAAACACGAAGAACATAGTACAGTTGTGTACACTTACCATACATGTAGATGTTTGAGTGTATTTACTGTTGCAGTCCTGGTTACCCTCCCTCCAGCCCCCTAGAATTTCTGACTATACCTCTACTTTCCTTTACTATGCTTAAAAGCCTTTGTGGTGTATTTGCTTTTGGTTGGAGGTATACTTTTGTGTTTATTTGCTCCCCATTAGGGGGGCACATGACATCTGGGGCAAGAAAAACTGATGTAATGACGTCGGCTGCATGTTTTATACCCCTGATGACCTGATGTCATGGAAGAAGGGACAGCATCTGACACAGGATCCAAGACTTTGTTAATCAGGCCTACTGAGGGAAACCTGCCAGCAGATTACCCAAATGTAATGACTGCAACAGTGAATACATTCGAACATCTACATTTATGGTACTTTTCTATTAAGTGATGTTTTGCCCGAGTGCAGCAGTGTGAAAATGGGAGAACTGCAACCTTCCTTTTGTTCCACTTCACATCATAGGCCCTGTCGCTTACAGTAGTTGACATGGGGGAGCAGTTATTGATTTTATGTCTGTATGAGGTATGATACGGTAATATGTTGGAGCTATGTTAGGTATATGTGTATGCATGAAACAGTTTGTCACATGTCTGAGTCCTATAGTCCTGTAACTATTCTACTATCTGCACTGCCATTGTCCCACATTTTGATAACAGACATACGTAAAGGCCTACATATATAGTGACCTAGATATTGACACTGGAGTTGTGATTACAAACTGAAATATTATTCCTATATGTTTACTTTACATTCTAAAAGCCATGGATAGGTATGTTGGTTGACTATGGTTCCCCTGCACATTCATGGCCTAGTGTAAAGCATGACACCCAATAGTAGGTGCAAGAGTGTAACAATCCAAATTTGTATATTCCCATATCGACTATGCATACAGCTATATCTTACAGCACTGTAGGGAAAGATGAGCAAAACACCAATACAAGTGTAAAGCTAACATTTGCATTTACCTCACCAGACACATGCAGTAACTCTAAGTAACACAGTCCTTTCTCATCTACATAACTTAGAGATTAGAAAACATACCATGAGGTACATGGATAGATTAAAACCAGGTCACTGTAATATTTGTGGTACAGGATGAGGTCATGGATGGATGGTTTCCAGCACATTGTCTGAACATGCACTTGTGTGACTTTAATACATATGCAAAAGTATTATAGAGCTGATGACATCAGCAGGCTATATATAGGGCTAAATACGTGTCCCACATGCAGTAGTTAAATGCTCTATGTATTATGACACAGCAGTCTTAAACACACACACAGTTGACTGTAAAGGGAGTAGAACTATCTAAGTGCAGAGACTACAGAACATAGCTAAGTATGCAAGTGCCATAGCTCAAGTGCGGCTTGGAGTGTGTCCGGCAACACTTTATAGGCGATTACATCAGCAGTGTCTCTTAAAGAGAGGACAAGGGTAAATCATGCTGTTGTAAAATGCTCTAGGTAACAGCTCACTCTCATACATACAGTTGACTTCAGGGGGATTAGAACTCCTCCCTATCTAAGCACAGAGACTATAGAACTCAGCAAAGTATGCAAGCACCACCGCTCATGTCCAGCTTGGAGTGTGTCTGACAGCACTTTATAAACGATGACATCATCTTAAAGAGAGGTCAGGGGTAAACCATGCTACTGTAAGAAAGAACACAGTACTTAATGCAGCTGCAATAGCACAAGTTGGATTTCTACAGTAGTGCAGGTGAACTTATAGTAGGTGATATCATCAGGCCATGTGGGGGACAATGGTTTTGGAGGTATTTTTGAAGTGGATATGCCGTCTTGTGCAAGTATCAAAATAGTGGGAAACCATGGCCTTGCTGAAGTAACTGTAATATACCAGATATACTCTGCTGACTAGACACACACAGTTGACCACAGTGGGAAAGAACTTCTACCTACCTAAGTGCACAGACTAGAGAACACAGTACTTAATGCAAGTGCCATGGCACAAGTATGATTTATACCAGACTGCAGGTCTACTTATAGTAGATGACATCAGCGGCCCATGTATTGAACAACAGATTATGGTTTCTGCATTGGTACATGGCCTCATAGTATTGTATGAGGCTATTAACCTAATAGCACTATTCTGTTAATAACCCTATTAGTATAGCAACAGGAGTCCCCTTCTTGACTATACTTGGATGTTTAATGTTAGCAGAGGATGGTTGTGAGCACCAACAAGTAGACCTGTCCATGTGGAAGCACAATACAGCAGATATTACAGTTGGTAGCATAACTGATGCATGTTTGGAAAAAGGAATGATTCCCCAGTGTTGTACTGATTTATGTTTGGGGGAGGTGGGCAACATACCAGTGTATTGCAAAAATATGAGACATGCTTACATCTGGACCTAATTGTGTAATGTTTCCAATGTAATATCCAATATAGATCAACAATGAAGCATTTTATATATATATCTATACACAGTCCCATAGCGCAGTAGGTTTGCGCAATGATGAGCAAAGTATACACGCATGCGAATTACCCAGTTTTAGTGATGCAGCGCTCCGAGCAAAACAGATGAGCAGAACCAAACATGACACCTTTTGATTTCTGCTACAAACAAGGAAATGGCCTTGTTCATATCAGAAAACAATATGTGTCATGTTTGACTATGCTCAATTTACCCCAGGACTGATATGTATTAGTAATGGATGTCTCCTACATTCCTTATCCTATAAGGAAAGGAAAGTGATACAGAAAAAAAAGTGAAATGTGCAAAAGCTAGATATGTTAACCACAGTAGCAAATGAAAATACACATTACAAATGTCTACATAGTGTAGGATTTGAACCCACACACCAATGGATCTTCAGAACACAGGATGGATGCCTTATTCTTCATTATCACTGGAGCAGCTATGCAGCACACTAGTACAAGCATTATTCACACAATGAAGTGCAACACAATGTACACTGCTATCACAGATGAGTTACTGGTATGGGTCAAACAAGGGAACCCCACTGTTTTCTGTAGGGGGAGGCAACCCTCAGTTGCTGTTATGTGTCAAAGAAGCTTAGCCTGTTGTTAGTTTGGTGATCACAGCTGATGTCCTGGCATAGCATAATGAAATATTTGTTATTCCCTCTGTGTTACTTCTTGCTGTCCTTGTTCTGCATCCTGCCAGTAGTTTGATCTTGAGACTGTTTTTGAAGTCAGAGACTGCAATGTGTATCATTACTTTACAACAACTGTTGTGTGTAATGCTTTACCATTGCAAATGTATGGTGCTACACTAGGGGCATGTAGTGTTCCTCATTACCTTTGAGAGGGCTGAATGTGTGAATCTGTAATTGATGAGGCATACTGCTGAGTAATGGGAACATGTAAGTGAACGCATTTTCTCAGATGTGACATGTTGCAGTTATTTCTGTGGACATTCAACAGTATTTAGCTGATTATTGTAGCAAGTTAAACTAATCAATAATATGCCATATCATTAAACAATCAGCCCAGGTTCAGGAGCATACCTCTCAACCTCTTAAAGAATGAAATGTGGACAGAGCCATAAATAAAAGTGGGACAAAAACGAGCCATAAATAAAAGTGGGACAAAAACACTAAAATAGAGACACTTGTTAAATATTGCTCTTAGAAATTAAGAAAGTTGATAGAATAACAGGTTCTGCATTATCATGAAATTTCTGAAGGATATGAAGTCTGAAACTAATATGTCTGTCATTATTATCTGACTTCAATCTGTAATGGCTTGCCAGTAATCTTCCATAACACCACACATCTTTATGAAAAATGGAACAAAAATATAAGGCCAGATCTGAAGTAGTTACTTCATTTGATCTGCAACCTGTGGGTGTCGGATCCGACAGCTTTCCAAGCTCCAAGATCCAAGCTCCTAGCTCCTCCCCTACCCATAATCCCCTGCTACTAACCACATTACCTCAGATCGTTTTTTGCCGCGGCTGAAGAAGCTTCCCTGTGAAGAGCTCCTGGCTGGGTGAGATCATTGCTGGTTTTAAACCACCTTTTTTTTCACAAAGTTGTCGTTGTGTGTGTGCTAGCCCCTTTTTCTACTCCTAGTGCTAGTTTTGGTCCCTTTTGTTAATTTTATTCGATAGCTTACCTTCACTCCCCCTCCCCGTCCTAGTGTTTGGGTGTGTGTGTGTGAATATGCCTGAAGGGCCTAAGGCCATTTTTTCTAAATGTACTGAGTGTGGCCACAAGCTTTCTCCAGCTGATGGCCACACTCAGTGTGTTTTGTGCCTGGGGGCAACCCATTTGTCAGAGGCTTGCCAGATCTGCGCGGCCTTTAACCCCCAGGCACTTCGGGATAGGAAGAACAAGCTGATCCTGGCGAGAAAGCTCCTCCAGGAGTCGGCTTCTTCTTCCTCTCCCGTTCAGGCTCCAGTTGCTTCGGTAGCTTCAGCGCCATCAGTCCCCTTAGCTCTACCCGGGACTCAACCTCCCACTTTGGATTTGAGCTCTGGGGAAACTAGTGCCTCTTCCCTTAAAGAGAAAAGGCACAAGGATAAAGAAGGACATAAGTCCCACAAAAGGCGGGCCGAACCTCATGCTTTGGCTCCGCCAGTGAAAGTGCTTAGATCTCCCTCGAGGGTCTCCGGATCCCCCTCCTCTCAGCGCCGTTCACCCTGTTTCTCACTGAAGCCGGAGGAGGAGGATAGGTCTCCCTTGAGATCTTCGAGGTGGCCCTCCCAGCCCGCCTCTACTACTTCATCCAGGTCGACCCGAAGCATCTCTGAAGCGGCTATGGATCGGATGATGCATCGGTTCTTGCGGACCCAAATGCAGATGGGGATGCTCCTGCCTCCCCCCCCTCTGGTGGGGGAGTGCAGCCCCCATATTTGCCCCGATCACTCCTTCTCCGACTTGTTTTCGGGTCTCGGAGTCATCGGATCCAGGCCCATTCGGACCCGGGGAATTGTCGGCGCCGATAGCGGTGGTCTCTTCGATGCTGACTATACCTTCGAGCTTATCGGACCCGAGCTCTCGGGGCCGAGGGCTGAGCGTCGGATCCGAGGGAGTTGCTGTGTCTTCAGCGCTGTTGGCATCGGAGCACACGTCTGCCTCGGCGCCAACCCCGATCCCTTCCTCGGATCCGAGGAGATTGATCTCAGAGGCTGGCGAGAGTGGCTCTCCTTCGGCTTTTGAGGTAGTGGAGAGGGTACTGTTGAGATCCTCCAGATCCCCGACCCTGGCTTCGGATCCACCCGTACCCCAACTGTATGAGGGTCTGTCTTCCATCATCTGTCCATCGGGACAGCCTGCCCAAGCCCTCCAGCTAGTTCCTGCGGAGGAACAACAACCCGTTGACGAGCCCTCTTCGGACAGCCCCACCGAGGAGGTCCCTCAGAAACATCGGTGCAAAAGGAGGTACCTGGACTCCCCTGAGTCCATTACCACTGACACAGACTTAGATGATATGGAGGGTTCCCCAAGGTCACCCCCTGAAGATGTCTCCTTTGGAGACATCATGGAAATGTTGCGTATCAGAGGGGGATGGTCAGCCCAAAAGCCCTCCCTTGATGAGTCCGTGTTCCTGGAGGCCTTTGAGGCAGGCCCATCTACCTCCTGGGTGTCCCCTCCGGCCCACCCCCTGGTGGGCTTAATTATTACCAGGGCGTGGAAGGAGCCTGACACCGTGGAGCCAATCCCTAGGCACCCCGATAAAGTCCTCAGTCCCCCTACAGATAGACCATCTTGGGCCAAAGGAACCCCGGTTAATGCCATGTTGGTGGCAGCGGCCACCAAGAAAGAACTTGCGCAGGAGAGTTCTTCGGTTCACCCGCCAGATAAAGAATCTTGAGCGCTTGACCGGATTGGGAAGCGGATGTTTGCTTCAGCGACCTTCTCCATAAGGGCGCTGAACTATATGGCACATACCATTAGGCTACAGCGAGACTTGATTAAGGAATATGCTGCAGCCCCCCCGAGTCCATGTCGGTCCCAGACAAGAAGGTTTTTGAGACTCGGATGGCCACTCTAAAATCCATCTCCAATACATCTATGCGGCTTCTCTCCCACGCAACGGAGGGAGCCGCTAGAGCTAGCGGAGCCGGGGTCGTCTTGCAACGTCTCTCCTGGCTCCGTCTTTGCGACTTCATGGATCCCTTCAAGGCATCCTTCGCGAACGCCCCTTTTGACGGTTCTGCCTTGTTTGGCAAAACTGTTCGCGACACGCTGGTCCAAAGTGAAAAGGACGGGAAGACACTGTCTGCCGTCGGAGTCCGCTTCTCTAGTCCCCAAAGATCCTTCTCCAGGAATCAGAGGGGACGAAAGAAGCTGTGGTTCCGTAAGTCTCAGCAATCCCATCCTGCTGCGGACCACTCGTCCTCTAGAGGCAGAGGAGGACACGGTGGACGCCGGCCCAGAGGCAGAGGGGGGCCGCGTAACTTCGGGTCTGGAGAACCTTTCTCAGACAGACCCACGCAACAGCCCTGAGGGCTTGCCCGACTGTCCCTCTCTGGAGGCAGTCGGGGGGCGGTTGTCAGAGCACCTGTCAAATTGGGAGTCCCTTACAACAGATCGATGGGTGCTCCGGATCATATCCAGAGGATACTCCATTCCATTCATGAACCTACCCCCCAAACCCAGATGTCTCCCCGATGTCCCACCTGATCAGAGGGAGGCAGCGGCTTTGGAGATTTCAAAGCTGCTAAGAAAAAGAGCCATCCAGCCCGTCCCCCCAGATCAGTCTGGATTGGGTTATTACTCCAGGTTCTTTTTGGTGCCAAAGAAAACGGGGGACCTCAGACCCATTTTAGACCTTTCCGCTCTGAACCTGTTCATACCCAAGGAAAAGTTCCGGATGGTCACTCTCCAATTAATTCTCCCCCTTCTGCGGGAGAAAGACTGGATGTGCTTGTTAGACCTCAAGGATGCGTATTACCATATCTTGATGGACAGACAATCCAGGAGGTTTCTCCGCTTCCAGCTCGGAGCCAGTCATTATCAATTCAGGGTTCTTCCATTTGGCCTCACCTCAGCCCCCAGAGTGTTCAACAAGGTCATGGCAGTGGTTGCAGCCCACCTGAGACTTTAGGGCATTCAGGTCTTCCCCTACCTAGATGACTGGCTCCTCACCGCGACCAACAGGCATCAGCTCTGTGTGGCGAGAAATTATGCTCTGTCTCTGGCCCACAACCTAGGCATCTCAGTGAACGAGCAGAAATCCTGCCTGTGCCCCACTCAAGCCCTAGAATTCATAGGGGCCAGGTTAGATACACGAATCTCCCGAGTTTTTCTAACATCAGCCAGGCTGAACAACTTGTCGTATCATGTGTTAGCTCTTCCTCAGAGCCCTGCTCCTCCGGCGGAGTTAGTCCTGAGGGCACTGGGGTCTATGTCAGCAGCGCTCAGTCTCACTCTTCTTGCCCGTCTGCGAATGCGCATATTACAATGGACCCTTCTAGTCCAATGGTCCCTGTCAATTCACCCATTAAGCACGCCAATACCCCTGAGCAGGGTTTGCAGGGGCTCCCTTCTGTGGTGGTTACATGCGCAGGAACTCAGAGAAGGGAGGCCTTTTGTGATCCCCCCGGTCGAAGCCACGTTGACCACGGATGCTTCTCGCCTCGGGTGGGGGGGGCATTGTTCAGGCAGATCCGTTCAAGGCACGTGGACTTCCCTAGAGACCGCATTGCATATCAATGTCCTAGAGATGAGGGCGGTGCTTCTGGCGTTGCAAGCTCTCCATGACCTTCTTCCCCTGGAGACTATTGCAATCCAGATGGACAACATGGCAGTAGTCTGGTATATAAACAAACAAGGATGGACCAGATCTTATCCCCTGTGTCGAGAAGCCATGAGAGTGTGGGAATGGGCGATGTCCACCAACCGCTTTCTGATAGCAACGCACATTCCGGGACGGTCCAACATATTAGCGGACAAACTAAGTCGGGTGCTTCTCACTCCATATGAGTGGTCTCTGAATCCGTCTGTTGCGAAGCAGATCTTCCACAAATGGGGTCTGCCTCGCTGCAATCTTTTTGCTTCTCCCTTAAACACAAAATGCAGCGAGTACTTCGCGATAGTTCCCCCCAGAGGGGAGACCCCCAGAGATGCTCTAGTCCATGCTTGGCCCCCCGGACTCCTTTATGCTTATCCCCCTTCCCACTCATGATGAAATTCATCCAGAAAGCCTGTCTGTTGGGGAGCAGAGTTATCATCATAGCCCCATTCTGGCCTCGACAGAACTGGCCTCGACAGATCTGGTTCCCCTTTCTGCGGTCTCACAGTATGACTCCCCCATGGATTCTGGATCCCAGTCCAGACCTAATCTCGCATCCAGCGGGATGCCCTACCCCGAACCTGGTCAATCTCAAACTTGCTGCTTGGTTGATCCAGTTCCATTAATGGCTAGGACTCCCGGTATCTCTTCCCTCATTAAAGCCATTCTGGTGGTGGCCCATAAACCATCTACCAGAAAACTTTATAACAGCAAATAGAAATGTTTCACCATCTGGGCCAAAGACAAAGACTTGGACCCATTTACTGTCCCTATTCCGACTATTCTGGACTTCCTTTCCCTGCTTTTTAGGCAGGGAGCAAGTGCCTCCACGGTTAAGGTGCAGCTGGCGGCCATCTCACATTTTCATGTGGGGGACGGCATAGGCTCTTTAGCATCTACTAAGTTGTGCAAAACCTTCTTAAGAGACGTTTTTCTTTTGAAACCACCTGTAAAGACTGTGGTCCCCCCGTGGGATCTCACTCTGATCTTACAAACATTGACGAGACCACCTTTCGAGCCTGCGGCCTCGGTTCCGTTAAAGTTCTTATCTTGGAAAACGGCTATCTTGGTGGCTATTACTTCAGCCAAGAGGGTTTCAGAATTGCAAGCTTTGTGTATCAAGCCTCCGTACCTTATCTTTCACAAGGATAGAGTGTCCTTCAGGACTAATCCATCTTTCTTGCCTAAGGTAGCTACAGAATCAAATATTAATCAGTCAATAAATCTTCCTGTATTTTTCCCAAATTTTCACAACAAAGGTGAATACACGTTGCACAAATTGGATGTACACAGACAACTGCGTTTTTACTTGCACAGGACTAGAGAGTTTCACAAGTCAGACCAGTTGTTTGTTTCTTATGCAGTCAGCCATGGGCAAGGCAATTACTAAAGTGACTGTAGCAAATTGGATTTGCCAGTGCATTATGCAGGGATACACTTCATCTGGCAAGCCAGCTCCGGTTGGCATCCGTGCTCATTCCACAAGATCTGTAGCTACCTCAACAGCCTTTTGGTCTAGGGTTCCAGTAGATGATATATGTTCAGCAGCTACCTGGTCCTCTTCTCATACATTCATTTCTCATTACAAACTGGATATGATTTCCAGGAGTAGGGCTTCTTTTGGCTCTGCGGTGCTTCGGAATATCCTTCCGTAAGGACCACCCAGGTTCTTGTAGATTAGCTGGGGACTCTGTCCCACAGGTTGCAGATCAAATGAAGTAACTACTTCAGATAAAGAAGTTATTTACTCACCATAACATTCCATCTGAATAGATACTTAATTTGTCTGCAACCGACCCCCCCCCCCTGCCATCTCCCAAACCTGTCGGGAATTTTCTGATCACTCGGAGTTGGTTCTGTCTCAAGTTGGTGAGGCAAAAAAAAACGATCTGAGGTAATGTGGTTAGTAGCAGGGGATTATGGGTAGGGGGAGGAGCTAGGAGCTCAGATCTTGGAGCTTGGAAAGCTGCCGGATCAGATCCGAGGTCAGATCCGACACCCACAGGTTGCAGACAAATGAAGTTTCTACTCAGATGGAACGTTATGGTGAGTACATAACTTCTTTATTCTGGACATTGTGCGACAGTCAAAAAGTTGAGAGGAATGTTTGTGAGTACCTTGCAATTGCAGTAGTTGACAGCTTTGTTTCAGGGCTGACTGTATGTCATGCAGGCAGTACACAGGCAATACACGTGCAGGCAAAGGTTGTATGAGTTGTCTGGCATAAATATGACTACACATGTATGTGAGTAGGAGAAAGAGATTAGGCCCCTAGGTGTTCAGTGACATTGCTCTAAATTGTCTCTTTATCAAATCTAGGCCATAGTGGGCACGGCTAGCTCTTTTACATGCAAGTAAAGTAATTGCTGTCACATGTTATACTTTCTGGACAAATACAACTACATTTACTTTATTACTGTACCAAGTTAAGAAAGTCATATATATGATGTATTATTACAGAATACAGTGTAGGGTCAGCACTTCACTTGCAATTGCAGCAGCTGACACAGTTTTAGTTCAGGGTTGACTCTGCCAGATGCAAGTAGCATGCAGCCATTACATGGGGAGGTAAAGGTTGTGTGATTCACCTGGCATCAATTTGTAATCTATGTATATGAGTCAGGGAAAGGTATTAGCCACATAGGTAGTCAGTGAATGTGCTGTGCATTGTCTCTCAGAGAAAGTAAGGGCATACTGTGCACCCCTATTTCTGCCTGTGTTCACATCAGCTGGTGGTTCCCCCTCCAAGTCCTCCTCTGACACTGTAGCTGTGGAGACCTAGGCATTAGTGAGGGGATGTGTGTCCCTTTCCTTTGCTGATCCTGCTGCAGCTGTTTCCGCAGGATCAGATTGTATAGCACAGTACATAATTTGAAGATTTTTGTACATGTATGTAGATCATACTACAAGGCTCCACCAGATGTATTTGGGCACCTGAACTGTGACTTCATCCCAAACACACACTCTATGATGTTTCTAGTTTGAGCATGTGCCTCATTGTAGGGTTTTTTCTGTGGGTGTGTGAGCACTTCTGATGGGTGTCATCAGCCACGGTTCCAGTGCATAGCCAGCATCCCCCAGTAAATGTCCCTATGGGATGTCCCCAATAGCAAACATCTGGTACAACTGTGATGTGTACCAGATATGGGAGTCATGATAACTGCCTGTGTTTCCAGCACACCTATTCAAGATAATTCCCTGGGCATTGCACATGACCTGGCAGTTGATGGAGGGGAACCCTTTGTGCTTATAGTAGATTCTACTTCGCTCACCAGGTGGTGCCTTGGTGTGTTGATGAGTGTAGTCTATAGCACCCAGTACTTCAGGGTAGTGTGCTACCCAGTAGAAATGGACCATATTGCAGGCCCTGTTCTCATACCTATGAGGAAAACATGTGTGCTCACTGGCATGCATGAGCATGGCATTCAGGAATTTGTGTAGGATCCTGGATGCCAATTCCTGTGACACACCCATCATGTCCCCAGTTGGTCTTTGAAAGGTACATGTAGCTAATATCCTAAGGGCTACACATACCTTAGTTTCCACTGGGGTGGGTTCCCATGGTTGGCTCTGGGTCTGAGCTGAGGTTGACAGAGCTCACAGAGTTCTTGTAATGTGTCCCTTTTAGGGTTGCCAACTTTTCATGTAAAAAATTCTGGACATGTACATGAAAGCAAAATACATGTAATTTTGGTAACCCCCCACCCCCCACACACACAGCCATTCCACTGTCCCATTACTTGGCTATTTCTCCATTTCTCTCTACTTGCCATAAACACTATTCAAAACTGTGGGCATACTGTATTCTGCTTTATTTCTACAATGATTACAGATACTTGGATTTAATGTAAAACTTTTATTTCAAATTTTATAGCACAAACACTGATAAACATTTGCTAAACAAAGCAATACAGTCTCACAATGACAACATACTTGGTATTAAAACTTCCCTGCATTTGAAACTCATATTCACTTAAACAGCATTGAAACCCACATTCAAAGAAAATTCATCTGGCCAGTGGTGGATTAAATTTACCTTTGGGCTGTTTTAAAATCATACACCCCTTGCACACATTTTTAGGACCATGCAAAAGTTATTTGGTTTACCTTCTTGATTGTATTAAATTATAATATATAATAATTAAAATAATATCCCTTGTATAATACATGGCCTTGTTTACCAATAAGGTGTTCTAACACATCAGTCAGATAAATTCTCAGTTTTCACACAAGTATTCGTGAAACCAAATAATAGTAATAAAAATTAATCAGCTGTGGTACTCCATAAAGACATAACAGCGATACTACACATTTTTTAATAAAGTATATTTATTTCATGGTGCAGTTGAGTTGTTCATAGGTTGGTACTAGGCTATCAACCCTAGGGCCTATACAAGCCTAGCCATAACAATTCCCTGGCTATTTCTTTCCACACTATTTACTTCCCTGGACCCCTGTCTAGAGGGCGACTGACATGATCCCTGGGGTGAATTTCCTTTCTCCCATCCAATTGTCAAGGTTCCTTTTGAAGAGGGCCAAAGAGGTGCTCTGCTTGACATGTATGGGCAGTCTATTCAATAAGTTGTCTTATTATTATTAAATTTTCTGAGACTGTTTCATAATTAGTGAGCAAAAAAGGAGAGAAATACTTTATGAATAAGGTAGGATGGGTGATGTCAGCCCAAGATGAATAAAATAATCAGATCACTGAGAAACCTGTTTAATGATTGATTTTGCCACTACCCCAACTGACATCACTGTAAAGTAATATTTGACACACACACAATTAAGAGGAAACTGTATTTGAAGCCATCATCAACAACTTATACGTTAGAATGTCTGGCACAGGATGGCATATAGTGGAAACAAATATGTTGGTGGAATCTGCAATAAAGATACCCACTACCTTCTCCACTGGAGAAGAAAAAACTACCCATTAAAGCACACTACTATTGCACTGTTTGCCAGTCTTGCACATATGTGCACTCACTTAAACGTAATCTAGAACTGACTACGATCTCCTGGAGACAAGAAAAGCTACATACTTTCCTGAAGTCATCATCAGGCCCATCCCTTCTTATACAACAGACAGTATGATTTCAAACATCTGTCCAACAAGACCATAATAATTGGCTGTCAAAACAAGACCCACATTCCAGCACTTGCCGTATGTAAATTATGCCTCTAATACTTTGACATGTAAAGTGCAGCCATTCGATTAGCTCAGTGAGCAGGACTTAAGAGTGAAATAGCTTGTAACCTTATGCATGTATCTCTCCTAAGTCACAACCACAGTAATGTCTACATTGACTACTATCCAGCTTGTTCCTACATTTACTTCAGATTTTTAAGTCATCTTTACACTTATAATTTTGCCATCTCCTCTAAGGGATGCCTTGGTTATCGGCACAGTGGTGCAGCAGTAGCATTGTCACCTCACAGAAAGAGGTTATCTGGTTCAATTCTCAGCTGGAGTGCCTTCTGGGTGGAGTTTGCATGTCCTCCCTGAATTCATGTGGGTTTGCTGCAGCCTCTTCCCAAGTTACAAAGACATACATCTGGAGTGCTTCCCCCAGGCCTCTGCTGAAAATTGGCTTTGTTCCAAGTTGGACTTTCCTAATAAACAAATGTTAAATAAAAAAAAAATCCCATTCCTCAGAAAACAAATACTTCTTGACTTCAGTAGCCTTTATCAGTTTTGTCCCATCACTAACTCGTCTTTCTTAGATAAAGTTATGGAGAGCGTGGCATTTGCACAGCTAGACTGTCATATAATTGTGTGTGTGTGTGTGTGTGTGTGTGTGTGTGTGTGTGTGTGTGTGTGTGTGTGTGTGTGTGTGTGTGTGTGTGTGCGCGCGCGCTCATGGGCCTTTTCTAGTCAGGTTTCTACACAAAGTAACCTACTCCCATCATTAGAGTAGCTAATAATTTACTCCTTATGACTACACATACTTGTACTGTATGCTAGCCATATTTGATCTCAGCTGCATTTGACAAGGTAGATAACTGGATCTTCACTAAGTGCTTACATTCATGCTGTTGTCTCTCATATACTGTTCTTGGCTGGTTTGCATTTGCAATTTGAAAATACACAGGGTTTATCTACATGCCATAGAAGCAAGGTTTTTCAATTCACAGATTACTGAAAACAAAATACCAAAAAAGGCAACATGAAAAGCTGAAAAATCTAAATGTGATGTAGCATAATGTCAAGGAACCAATTTAGGATTATCAAGGTTGATACCTGTGATATCCCCTAATGTGACAACCATAGGGCATTGGAAAATCCCTGTAGATGAGATGGGTAAAGCCATACACATCTTTGTTTCCATGGTAATGGCTACACTATACAGTTACACACGCACACACACAAACACACACACACACACACACACACACACACACACACACACACACACTGCAGAGTCAGTTATTTGCTTTATTTATAACTTTATCCCTCGAAGTTTGCACATAAATGTTCCAGTACATTGAATTTGAAAGCAGTATAGCTTTGTCAACTCCTGAAGTAGCTTGGCCTATACTTTCTTGAATACGGGATTATACATAAATCTTTACAGTTTGTTTAATGCAGCTTTAAATGCATATAAACCTGATGTTATTGTACCAGCAGCAAGTAAGGGTTCTATATAAAGGATGGGAATGAGACCTCCTGCTGTAATAGTAGACCCTCATTCTTTAAAGAGCTGAATATTTTATAGCGTGATTTTTAGTACAGACTTGTTTTTAGTTAATATTCTGCTAACATTCTTATTAAAGGTGAGAGAAGGGTTCATCCTAATCCCAAGGTATCTGAATCCTTTGCATAACTTGTACAGCAGTGTTAAAAAAATGTAAGCACTGCAAGTTCCTGAGGTAATACAAAAAAGCAATTTAATTGCACCACATAGCATGCATTTCAGTTTTTTTAAGTTAATATGCAACATCCCGTATACAACCAAACTACAGACAGATGTAGCCCATTACATAGCCTGCTTTTGGCCTTTTCATGTATGTAACCTACTTGCAATGTGTCTAAATCAACTGCATAACTCTGCATCAGTTTAAGTTTAGATAAAGTAACTAATACTTTTGTTTTTTCCCGGTTAGGGGTTGCCACAGCAGAACTCTGGTCTGCTCAAAATTGGCAGTGGATTTTTACGGTGCCGAGTTGCCAGCCCGATGTCCATTCTTCAATGAAGGCATGCCCATTCATGCTCACACCTACCTGCATGTCTTTAGCATTACTCGACCATGGGGAGGACATGCAGACTCCACACAGAAGGTACTCCAGCCAAGAATCGAACGGGAGAACCTCTTGCTGTGAGGTGACAATGCTAACCGCTACACCACCATGGCCCTAGATAAAGTAACTAATAATGTGATTCCCAAAATGGCAGCAACCCCATCTTATATCCTCAATGGACTCCAGATTTGATAAGGAAGGACTTGGAGAGAGAGAGAAAGAGATTCATGAGGCTTAACCCTGAATGTCCTGCCTGTAAAGTATCACTGGAAGTATTCTGTAGTTTCTGAGTCTATGCCATGAGCCTGCTGTTAACTAAATCTGAAAGTGAATTAAATATCTTAAAACAACATACAGTATTCCTATAAGAAAACTTGATGACAGGGATTCATAAATTCTGTCAGTCAGTGAAGGCACAGGAGTATCAATGCTATGTTCCTCCCCTTGTTTCATTATAATTATAAACATTATAATGTTCCATTATAGACCATCCTTCTTTAGATGTTGTTTACAAAGAGATTAAACAGCTTTGAAAAGGATTTTAGAGACGGGGAAAAGAAGAGCTGTAGGATTCTGCTGGATATTGTTGGTTAGTCCTATGGAAAGGAAGCACACACCTACCTCCGTCCATTTGTGGTCCGCTGTGTAGTACAAGCCAAAAGTCTTCTGCAATTCAAATTCCATGTGTGGAAAACAAAGACATAAACAATTGGTTGCACAGGCACAACAGGTGTGTGTGACTTGTTTTTTGTCTTCTGTGTATGTGTCACCAGCCGTAAAGAGTGTTCTTAAAGAGGAACACCCTTAAAAAAAAAAAATTGATCTTCTGATTTTATTTTTTCTGGACAAATACCATCCGGAAAAGGCAGTCTCCATTTTCTGGACACTGTTCCTTAATTCTGGGCAGTCTGGAAGAAATCCAGACAGTTGGCAACCGTAGTCCCTGTCCACCCTGTAGCGCTGTACAATTTCCATGTCATGTAGCATGTGAAACAGCGGCCTGGGCCTGAACACTCTACTCTTCTTCAGCCTAGGCCTATTGTCATTAGCACCAGCAGCCTCAGCTTCAGCCTGTAGCACATACATACATATGGATTAAAGCTGCAGCAGCCCCTAGCATTGTCTCAGGTTAAAAGCTCCTTGACTCTACTATAATTGTATTGCAGTAGGCAGGAAAAACAGACTTGAGTCTCCCTGGCTGTTTTATAACCTTTGGAATAGTGCTGTGCTGAAAATCACCTGCTTCTGCTGTAATTAGCACTTATGAGACACACCTGCTTGCAAGTACTAAGTGTAGTTTCAGTCATTGCTGCATGTAGTGTTACTATGCTCCCCTGTGCTCGCCAATGGCAAAAGGAAAAGTAAATAAGAAGGTTGCAGGGTCTGTACTTAAACCCTGCACCATCTGTACTCCAGCCCAAGCATATACACATGGGGCTATAGAACTAGTTACATATTAGTTAGACAGACACCTGCTATGTATTTGAGTTGTGCCACTACTCACCACTATGCACCCCTAAGTGTACCAATGGCAAAAAAGAGGTAAATAAGAAGGTTGCAGGGCCTGTACTCGAACTTTGCACCATCTGTACTCCCACCCAAGCATATACATGTGGAGCTATAAAACTAGCTACATATCATATAGACAGACAGGTCTATATCAGTTTATCTAAGACTCTGTTTACTAAATCACTATTTGTTGAACCCTCTTAATCGAAAGCTAACTTCTCTGAAGGATCTCTTCAGCAAATTTTTCCCTTTAAAAGAAACTAGTTGACTACCTACCAACCTGCACAAAAAAATACAAAATTTAAAACCCAGCAAAGTGGGGGGCTTTGCCCCCACACCCCCTAAATATACCAACTCTGAGATCTCACCACAGTGGGGAAAAAGGGCAAATTCCTGATGATGGCCAATTACTTTCTTTCCCAGGGAAAAAATTCACTGAAGACACCCTTCGGCAGTTAGCTTTTGATTAAGTGAGTTTGACAAATGGTGATTCAGTAAATAGGGTCTTAAATAAAGTGATATAGACCCAGACAGACACCTGCTATGCAGTCCTCATTTTCCCGCAATTGCACTAAGCGTTGCTGTGCAAAAACACTGTAGGATTCCCTACACAAAGTGGTCTGCCCTACACAGTTACAATTTTTAGTGATACACAGAATTTATATGTTTGCGCTATTAGTATCAGAGCTAATTGCATATGCATGCTTGTGCATCGTGTTTTAACATAAACAAGCATGTTTTCATAGTCAACAACACTGTTGCTGACCAGGAAACTGTGTAAATCAACACGAACACCTGCAGACATGTACACCTGCTTACCTACAGGTAAACTAGAACTACATGATTGCGCAGAAAGCCACAATGACTACCAGGGTTTTTAACACAGCAATTTATACAGTTCCAACACATTACAGGAAAGTGTATACAGTGCTGCATAGTGTGAAAACCCTTTGTAGGCATACTAAATAAAAGTTTTGCAACTGATCAGCAAGGGTACATAGACTGCATTATAAATAATTATTCGGGGAAAGTATGTGTATTGAAAAGGGACATGCAGATGAATTGTAGGAATAAACAGGGGAAGAGGACAGATGAAACATGGTAATATACAACAGATGAGGGCATGTCAATGTACATACACCAAAAAAGACAGTTGTAGCATGAACACTAATCACATATCTACATGATACAGTACGTACTGTTGTGTACACCTCCAGCATGGTTATAGTCATATTATCACACAGTTATTTTATATATGACTGTCACACAAGGTGAGATATCAATGGAGAGTATTCTTTGTGATATAACTATCCTAACATGAACAATGGAGAAGACATTTATCAAGAACGGCATATGCAATAGAGGGTATGTACATATTGTGAAGCTGCTCAAAATGAGTTGCCTGAATATGAATGTAATGTCAGCAAAGGTCTTAACCAAATGGGACACATAGCAGCAGGCTCATGGACAACAGTAGACAGAAGCACACACAATTATGGACAATATCAGCATAATATAACCAGTAATCCATGTCTTTGACATACCATATGTGATTGTAAGTCATTATAGATGGTTCTGCAAGAACACACTTGTACAACTGTCATGATATAAGTCATTATAGATGGTTCTGCAAGAACACACTTGTACAACTGTCACGATCTGTCAGCAACCTATGATGGAAATCAAACACATCTTCCTCAGAAATTAACATCTTTTGGAGGTGTTAGGAGGGACAGTTACACCTGTACTTGAAATTATGATCAATCTTGGCTAGTTGACAGGTGTGTGATATATATATATATATATATATATATATATATATATATATATATATATATATATATATTTGGCACATCACAAATGTTACCCATGCCCTCACTGTTGTCAGTTAGCTATGTATTTACTGTGTGCATTACAGGAACACGTATCACTTTTGCATGTTTTGTAACACCTTGAAGGAGGTTCCACACCATCATCTCCTAATGGTTAGGCACCAAACAAATACTTAGAGATGGCCGATAAGATGTGTAGGAGCTAACTGTGGCAAATGTGTTATACTTGAGTAACTCATCCTTGGAATAGGTTTTGGGAGGTACTCAATTACTGTTGTGATGAGGGCTGAGAACTATGCAACTATAATGCCCTTTGATGTGGCTGTCCTGCATATACTCAAGAGTTGTGCTGCAAACAAATGAGTAGTCACCACTGTGGTTAAATGCTGGTGGAGATTCCCCATACCATCTACCCGAGTATACAGGTCACATACCACTTGGTCTGCTCATAGGGGTGTGCTGTCTATATTATAATTACCTTGTGTATTTGCTTTTATAACAGAACTAATATCCCATGATTTTCTTTCATCTACTGTGTCTCCATGGCTGTGGCAGCAATTGTGTGTGTGTGTGTGTGTGTGTGTGTGTGTGTGTGTGTGTGTGTGTGTGTGTGTGTGTGTGTGTGTGTGTGTTGATACTGTTTGCATTATACCAATACCTCACTTGGCTTCAATGATTTTCCACAATCTTGAGTTCTCCACAAAACTAGTTGAACAAAGGATGTGCAAGTCAGTCTTACCATCTCAGACTTAACAGAAAAAGGCCTAACACAGAACCCTGAGGTATGCACCTGCTCACTGGACTCTAGATATAGGGCACTTCACAAGTTACGTAGGATGATAGTGTTTTTATCATACATGCCCTAGTTGACGTTCTTGAGGACATCGAACAGATGTAAAAAAAAAGATATAGCCTGAACAAATTACACATGAGTTTGGTACACAGTTGGGATATTACCTGTGTCCTTTTAGAGGAGATCCATGATGGCTCTCTCACAGATGAGGAGAGTTGGGATGCGTCTATAACTCCATGTATCAGGTGATGGAATGGTCACCCCCATTCAGAAGGATGCATGTTGATGTACACACTTCTGTGGGAACATAGGCTGTCTGGAGGCTGTGTTGAAGTATGGATTCAGCTGTATCTGGTAGGCCATACTTAGTGTCACACTATAGGCAACCTGTAGTGATGTCAGGGCCCATTGTTTCTGTATTATTAGTCGTAGAGAACACACAGATGAACTACCCTCCTTAGAATAAAAACTGAGAAATGTTTGCATGTATACTTTAGCTGATGGCCAGTGGTGACAGGAGGGTGATGTGTGAGACAAACTGCCAGCTAGCAGATTGTCTATTCCTCCAGTTGTGTATGTCTGGTGGCATCCACATACAGATTTGTGCTTAGTTGTGTGTTCCCCTTAACATCTCACATTTATTGGAATAAATGATTTGTGCAAAGACCTCCAAATACAACATTGGCCATTCATCACATTTCACACACTGGTAATATACACATAGTCATACAACTGTACCAATGTCACATACTTACATCAATTGCACAACATATGCCTATATGTGTTTCATGGGCAAGCTGTGTTTGTGTGCCCTGATGCCATATCAGGACACATTAGAAAGTTGTTTATGACTCATGCAGAACATTTCATGACACAAAAGCTAACAGTCACACAATGGTGCTGCAGACCACCTCAATAATCCCTGGGTATAGCAACACAACTGCACATACAATGATTTCCACAAGGTTGAAACTGAATCAAAACATGACACATTAATTGTGTATATCCCATCATAGCATGTGTATGAGACAAGAATTATGTGACCATGTAATCAACATGAATTTATATTGACGTCTGTCACGGAACATTTAATGATGGTATATAAACATATGCATACCTGTGCAATACAGCAAGTGTCACTGTGATGGTGGGATGTCAACTGTGTAGAAGATTGATCTGCTGCACTACAAAAACACATGTCCTAATATGCCAGTAACATACATAAAAGTGTATCATACCATGTCAACAGTTCTCAGGAGGCATATTACTACAGCTGTTATAGAAGGAGCATGTAATGCAATAGCACCAATGGCCATCAATACATTAGCTCATATCACAGATTGTAATAACCCCTTGTAGTCATAATGTACATCCATACTTCAATATAGCATATGCCAATGACAGCAACACTGACACGTCAACTGTTCATAGGGTTATAGAACATTATTAGGCTAATGGTCAGTATCACATGAAATCCTAGTCATTATTATACCTTGTAATAAAATACTTTAAACTGTATTATAGAAGATATTAAGATTATTGTATATATGTGTATATTTGTTGGGTTGTATTACATCTTTCCACGGTTCATATGGAACATATTTACCACACCATGACAGAATTAATTATCAGTCACACATGCAGTGGTCTGGAGATGTCTTGCAGAAGCTCATGGAAGAACTGTGCTTCATGATATGTGTGTATGCATATTTGACATGAGGACATCCTCCGCTCCTCTGCAAGAAGGTTGTCATGTGGCCATAGCAAAAAGGAGGATGGTGGATGCATGGGGCTATGTGAAAGGTTCCCCAAGTAGTAGTGAATTGAAGAGTGATTCCAAAGATCATACAATGACCATAATATACTACCACACACACACACACACACACACACACACACACACACACACACACACACACACACACACACACACACACACACACACACATGCACACACACAAACACACACACACACACACACACACACACACACACACACACACACACACACACACACACACACACACACACACACACACACACACACACACACACATATATACAGACACACACACCAGTAGACTGGGCCTGATTTGAACATTACACATGTGTAGGTATAGAAGATGAATGTCATGCAATGTCACAGTAACAACACCACATATGTCTGACTGTAATGCTGTCATGTTGCACTTTATAGAGTCCCACAGCACAAGTCTGGTATTATTGTATGCTGAAGAGAACATGTTGGGAGGAGTGTAGGACATGGATGTGGAGTCACATCTCTGTGTAACCTTGTCTCAAAGGCTATAGTTGTATGTATAGACATGCAAGTTGCCTGCTGTCAGATTAGAACTCCTATATGTGTAGGTAAAGTAGCTTGCAAACATAGTGCTTAATGTTACTGCCACAGAAGATGTCTGTTTTGAATACTGTCAGAGTGCATGTGATCCAGGATGACATAATCAGTGACATGATCAGGCGATAGTTGTATGTATAGACATGCAAGTTGCCTGGTGTCAGATTAGAATCCATGTATGTGTAGGTAAAGTAGCTTGCAAATACAGTACTTAATGTTACTGCCACAGCAGAGGTCTGTTTTGAATACTGTCAGAGTGCATGTGATACAGGATGACATAATCAGTGTATGCTACAACAAGATGTTCAGAGGGGGATCTGATATAGCTGTACAGTCACATATTCTAAAATTGTCACGGTAGTGATTGTTGAATGCAGTGAGAATAGAACTTATATGTAACTAAGTAGAGTACTTAATGAAAGTCCCACAGCACAAGTCTGGCTTTTATAGTATCCAACAACACTTTATGACTGATGAGATCAGCAGTGTCTGGTGAGAAGAGGATGGTAGTAGTAGTGTCCCACATGCTGGTGTAACATGATCTGGTGAATGTCAACACACACACACACATACACACACACACACACACACACACACACACACACACACACACACACACACACACACACACACACACACACAGCAGTTGATCTCCATAAGATTAGAACCCCTATTTATAGAGCATAGTACTTAATGCAAGTGCCACAGTACAAGTTTGGCTTTTATAGTGTCAGACAACACTTTATAGTTGATGACATCAGCAGTGCCTGGTGAGAAGAAGATGGTAATAACAGTGTGCCACATGCTGGTATAAAATGGTGTCTTAAATGTCAACCAAGTAAAAACAGGCACACACAACATGTGACCACAGTGATATTAGAACCCCTACCTAAGTACACCAGCATGGATGACATAATCATTAGATGTTTGGGAGAAGATGTTGGGAGGCCTGAATGAAATGGATGTGTAGGCATGTACAACTGTCAAAGTATTTGTACTGTATGGTATTGAATTGTTGACTGTAGGAAACACAGTTACACTCTTCAGACTACACACACAAATTGAACACAGTGAGATTAGAGCCCCTACCTAACTAAATACATCAGATAGAAAACTGAGTATTTAATGCAAGTGCATTGGCACAAGTCTTGGGGATGCAATAAAACCTACATGATAATTTTGATTGTTTGCGCATCCCAGTATGCACACGGCCGCAAAAAAAATTTAGATTTGGTAAACTGTGCATAGCGGCTTACACTCACAAGCAAATATGGAAACTTTTGTGGCATGCAAATTACAGCATAAGTAGCTGAATTTTATGCTAATGAAACAAATCAACACAGTAGAGTGATTCAATAACTTCTAAAGTAACCGTGTAGACTCTGTGTTCATATTGGCCATGTATACCAAAACATTCCGAATACAGCCCCTGAAAGGAGTCTACATGGATACAAGAGAAATTAAAAGATCTTATATTTGTATAGAACTGACCTTAACATGTAACACCAAACATATTACATGAGTACACATTGTGGATGCCAGAAAATCACAGTAACAAATATAAAAATACCTTTTAAGTGCCATGACATAAGTGCAGCTTTGCTCTCCCACCCCCAAATGAAGAATATATGTGTAAGCAATGCAGGCTGCTAAAATTTTTAAATGTCATGAAACAGACTATTATTCTGTAATGTAGGCATATGCATTATGTAGCTGATGGATTACAGTCCCATTTTATTAAAGCACATATTCCTTTGTTACAACTTTGGACTCCCATGCAGTTTCCCTGCCTACACAGTTACTAACCATGTAGATTCTGGGCTGTTAGCATGGTAAAGATGTAAATGAGGTCAAAACTCATTAGAATTGTTGAATCTCAAAAAAGAATAACTGTGTAGGGATGTTCACTTTATGTAGGCACTTCCACAGTGTTTGTGTTGAATGCATGTCAACAGTGAATGCTGACATCAGGGGGTGTGTTAGGTTACACTTGTAGGGGTGAACATGTAGGGCTGGGAAGGGTGAAAGTGCATGTAGGCAGTGTACAGTTCCCAAGTTCTGTGCCATCCTCATTATTTGGTTGTTAAAATGTGTGGTCTGTGTCTGTTTTTTTTATTTACCATTGTTTGCATTATATGGTGCTTAGCAGAACCATGAGAAACAGAGGAATTAATTGCAGGTTTCTCTGGGTTGTTATGTCACTATTCCTGTGGCAGCACATGTTTGTGTTAGGGCTGGAATATAGATGTTCATGGGGTCGACTACAGGGTGTGCAACCTTTCCTTCACTTCTTATGGTCCATGTTTGCACAATATCACGAGAATGGAGGAAATATCAATTTTGCCTTTGTCTACCTTATTTATGCGGAGGTACGCAGAGATGCACAGAAGTGCACATAGCTCACTACTGAGCAAGCAACAGGTGTGCTTACTAGAAGTTAGTTATAGCATAAGCAGGTGAATTGCATGTTAATCAACAAATCCAACATGGTGCAGCTATTCAACAGTGTATAAAGCATCCATGTAGCCTCCATTATGTTTTTTCTTCACTACTGAGCAAGCAACAGGTGTGCTTACTAGATGTTAGTTATAGCATAAGCAGGTGAATTGCATGTTAATCAATAAATCGAACATGGTGCAGCTATTCAGCAGTGTATAAAGCATCCATGTAGCCTCCATTCTGTTTTTTTCCTTAGTCCTTCAATATCATTGAAGTAGAGATAGAGACATTTTAACTAATATAATGTTAGGAGCTGCTGGAGCTATTCTACATCTGTATGTGCTGTAGGCTGAAACCAATGCTGCTGGTGCTGCTAAC